>NC_091951.1:350899919-351122419 GCF_031021105.1 Erythrolamprus reginae
CTCTGTGGCGGCCCCGGCCCTCTGGAACCAACTTCCCCCAGAAATTAGAATTGCCCCCACCCTCCTTGCCTTTCGTAAGCTACTTGAAACCCACCTCTGCCGCCAGGCTTGGGGAACTGAGATTAATCATTTTTAGTATTGGATTATTATTGTACGCTGTCTTTTATTGCTGTTAGCTGCCCCGAGTCTCCGGAGAAGGGCGGCATACAAATCCAATAAGTAAGTAAGTAAGTAAGTAAGTAAGTAAGTAAGTAAGTAAGTAAGTAAGTAAGTAAGGAAGGAAGGAAGGAAGGAAGGAAGGAAGGAAGGAAGGAAGGAAACAAACAAACAAACAAACAAACAAACAAACAAACAAACAAACAAATAACTGCTAGCTGTAGTTCAGCAGTTCAAATCTCACCACCGGCTCAAGGTAGACTCAGCTTTCCATCCTTCCAAGCTGGATAAAATGAGGACCTAGATTTTGGGGTCAATATGCTGATTCTGTAAAGCACTTAGAGAAGGTGCTATGAAACGGTATATAAGTCTAAAAGCTATTGCTATTGCTACTCTACTTTACTCTTATAGAATAGTTGCAATATTTATACAGTGCCCACCATCACCAGACTTTAGATAGTTTACAAACAATAAAAGCAAATAAAACATAACACATAACCTCATAAAAACCCAAGAATCCATTACAGAGCTTCCTCGTAAAAAACAGAAACAAGAAAATATAAATTAAAAGCCAGAGGAAAAAGGTAATAAAGCAAGCATAACACATTTATGTCCAAATAACTGATAAAATAAAAATGTCCATGCCACCTGCCTGTAGATAGACATGCAGGGACTATTCAACTCTAGGAGAAGCTGTTCCAGAATGATGTGATAACAACCAAGAATATTTTTTTTCAGGTTTTCACCTGTTTTACCCATCACAGAAGGAAAATCCCAAAATATTTCCTTGTCTGTTAATGTCTCAAAGGTGTTTTTTTCTTCAAAAGGCAACCAGACTACTTCTTCTACTTTACGTTGTAGCCAAGTGTCATTTCTTCACTGTTGTCACATCAAAAGATATACTTAAATGTTTACAAAATGTGAGGGGGTATACTCACTTCTATCTGAACTCCTTAGCATGGAGTAGAATACTGTATCTAAAATATGCTGATGAAACTCACTGGAAGTTGGAACAGAGTTCTTTTCAGGTGGGGAGGGGAAGTAGAACAACTAACTCCTTATCATAGGAGCATGTTGACAATAATATAAGAAATAGCAAATGATCTGATGGTTGTTTAAAAAAAAATCCTTTTGTAGTGAGCACTAGAAGCCAAAAGGAACATAAGTGCCATGTTTCAAATTTGTAGGCTTTACAGTTCGTTCCGTGACCAGATTCTTAAGTAGAAAGGTTTGTAAGAAGAAGCAATTTTTCCCATAGAAATCAATGTAAAAGCAAATAATGTGTGTGATTGGGGAAACCACAGGGAGGGTGGAGGCCCTGTTTCCTCCCATGAGATTCCTAGAGAAGCCCCACAGAAGCTTCTTCCCGCATTTTCCGGCCATTTTTCCTCCTAGGAGATCCCTAGAGAGGCCCCAGAGAGGCTTCTCCCCACCTTTTCCGCCCCTGTTTCCTCCCAAGAGATTCCTAGAGAGGCCCCAAGGAGAGGGGCAGCATACAAATCTAATAAATTATTATTATTATTCTCTCCGCCTTTTCAGGCCCTGTTTCATCCCAGTAGATTCCTAGAGAGGCCCCACAGAGGCTTCTCTCCACCTTTTCCAGCCCTGTTTCCTCCCAGGAGATTCCTAGAGAAGCCCCACAGAGGCTTCTCCCTGCCTTTTCCGGCCCTGTTTCCTCCCAGGAGATTCCTAGAGAGGACCCACAGAGGCTTCTCCCTGCCTTTTCCAGCCCTGTTTCCTCCCAGGAGATTCCTAGAGAGGACCCACAGAGGCTTCTCCCTGCCTTTTCCGGTTACAGTTTCGGAGGTTCGGGCTTGTAAGTGGAAAATGGTTTCTGAGAAGAGGCAAAAAATCTCAAATTCCCCGTTCTTATCTAGAAAAGTTAGTAAGTAAAGGCGTTCGTAGGTAGTGGCACCACTATACATATAACAAAAAATGGGTGGAAATTCTAAAATAGCACTAAATATTTGCAGAGCGTTCTGTTGGAGAAGGCTGGCCATTTAAAAATCACCATCATCATCATCATCACCATCATTATCATCACAGGGAATGTGCGGTGATGAGCAAAGCATTCAGAGTAGAAGCTAATCCATTAATGGGAGAACTTAAAAACGTGTAAATTAGGTTGATAAAGAAGTGTCTTTGCATCTGATTAGCATTTGAAAATCAGGCACATAAATATCCTGATTCCAATGACATTTCTTGTATATTTTAGAGCTATGGCTGAGAAACGTTAATAGGAGGCAACATGAGAGGCCTTGGACTAGACTGCAACCTACGCGAGGCATAAATATAGGTTGTTTTCATTTAACCTACTTAAGGTGGTTCCTAAATTAACCCGTTTTCTGAATATACACAGTGGAAGAGGCCCGTGGGATTCAGGGAGATTCCATTCCAGCTGGATAAACACGGAGAATGAGACCGTGGATTGCAGGAATATGATGGAGGGGGGGAATGTGGGCGTCCTCCACAATCCACAGCTAACATTGGAACACAATCTTTCACCTGTGGCGAGGGGGGCGTTTGCCCAGGTTCGCCTGGTGCATCAGTTGTGGCCCTATTTGGACAGGGAGCCATTGCTCACAGTCACTCATGCCCTCATCACCTTGAAGTTTGACTACTGCAACGCTCTCTACATGGGGCTACCTTTGAAAAGTGTTCGGAAACTTCAGAACGTGCAGAATGCGGCCGCGAGAGCCATCATGGGCTTCCTAGATTCGCCCACATTTCTACAAAACTCCATGGCCTGCACTGGCTGCCGATCGGTTTCTGGTCACAATTCAAAGTGTTGGTAATGACCTTTAAAGCCATTCATGGCATTGGGCCAGAATACTTCCGGAACCGCCTTCTACTGCATGAATCCCAGCGGCCGATAATGTCCCACAGAGTTGGCCTTCTCCAGGTCCTGTCGACCAAACAATGTCGTTTGGTGGGCCCCAGGGGAAGAGCCTTCTCTGTGGCAGCCCCGGCCCTCTGGAATCAAGTCCCCCCGGAGATTAGAACGGTCCCCACCCTCCTTGTCTTTCGCATGTTACTCAAGACCCACATATATCGCCAGGCATGGGGGAATTAAGACATCTCCCCCAGGCTTTCTTATATTTTATGTTTGGTATGTATGTGTTGTATGGTTTTTAAATTGTTGGGGTTTTTTAATGTAATTTTATTATTAGATTTGTTCCATTGTTATACTTTTTTATTGTTGTTGTGAGCCGCCCCGAGTCTTCAGAGAGGGGCGGCATACAAATCTAATAAATTGAATTGAATTGAATTGAAATGTCCTTTAAAAAATGTGCATAAAATTCCATCTGACAATTTGTGTATGTATAAGATGGTACAAAGAGGGTATATAGCAATAGCAATAGCATTTAGACTTATATTCTGCTTCATAGTGCTTTACAGCGGTTTACAGAGTCAGCATATATTGCCGCCAAAACTCTGGGTCCTCATTTTACCCACCGTGGAAGGATGGAAGGCTGAGTCAACCTTGAGCCTGGTGAGATTCGAGCTGCCAAACTGTTGAACCACAGTGGCTCATATATACAGTGGTACCTCTACCTACGAACGCCTCTACTTACGAACTTTTCTACATGCGAATGTTTGCCTCTACTCATGCACCATTCTCCACTTACGAATTCGAGCCTCTGAAATTGTAACCGGAAAAGGCAGGGAGAAGCCTCTGTGGGGCCTCTCTAGGAATCTCCTGGCAGGAAACAGAGCTGGAAAAGGTGGGGAGTAGCTTCTGTGGGGCCTCTCTAGGAATCTCCTGTGAGGAAATAGGGCCGGAAAAGGTGGGAAGAAGCCTCCAGGGGCCTCTCTAGGAATATCCTGGGAGGAAACAGGGCCTCCACCCTCCCTGTGGTTTCCCAAATCGCACACATTATTTGCTTTTACATTGATTCCTCTGGGAAAAAATGCTTCTTCTTATCAACTTTTCTACCCATCCATCCATCCATCCATCCACCCACCCACCCACCCACCCACCCACCCATCCACCCACCCACCCACCCACCCACCCACCCACCCACCTATCTAATCTAATCTATTTATCTATCTATCTATCTATCTATCTATCTATCTATCTATCTATCTATCTATCTATCTATCTATCTATCATTGTCTGTCTGTCTGTCTGTCTGTCTGTCTGTCTGTCTGTCTGTCTATCTATCTATCTATCTATCTATCTATCTATCTATCTATCTATCTCTACCTACCTACCTACCTATCCATCCATCCATCTATCTATTTTCTATCTATCATCTGTCTGACTGTCTGTCTGTCTGTCTGTCTGTCTGTCTATCTATCTCTACCTACCTACCTACCTACCTACCTACCTACCTACCTAACTATCCATCCATCCATCCATCCATCCATCCATCCATCTATCTATTTTCTATCTATCATCTATCTATCTATCTATCTATCTATCTATCTATCTATCTATCTATCTTTTTACTGATCTCTTGATCTCAGAAGACCAAGTCAACCTTGAGCTGCTCAGGATCGAATTCCTGGCTGTGGATAGAATTAGCATGCAATACTGCGTTCTGACCATTTGGCCACCATTGGGTCTCCTTCATCATTTTTGTTGCTCTCTTTCAAGAGTCTCAACCTTGTTTATTTTAATATATTTTGATGACCAAAGCTCTTGGTGTGGCCATAGGAGGCCATGTCTATTATTCTGTCTTTTCTTTCAAGCAATACTATCGGTCCCTATTTTCCCTATTTCAACTTCACTTCCTCGTTGTGTGGCCTCTGAGCACATAGAAACATAGAAACATAGAAGTCTGACGGCAGAAAAAGACCTCATGGTCCATCGAGTCTGCCCTTATACTATTTCCTGTATTTTATCTTAGGATGGATATATGTTTATCCCAGGCATGTTTAAATTCAGTTACTGTGGATTTACCAACCACGTCTGCTGGAAGTTTGTTCCAAGGATCTACTACTCTTTCAGTCAAATAATATTTTCTCATGTTGCTTTTGATCTTTCCCCCAACTAACTTCAGATTGTGTCCCCTTGTCCTTGTGTTCACTTTCCTATTAAAAACACTTCCGTCCTGGACCTTATTTAACGCTTTAATATATTTAAATGTTTCGATCATGTCCCCACTTTTCCTTCTGTCCTCCAGACTACACAGATTGAGTTCATGAAGTCTTTCCTGATACGTTTTATGCTTAAGACCTTCCACCATTCTTGTAGCCCGTCTTTGGACCCGTTCAATTTTGTCAATATCTTTTTGTAGGTGAGGTCTCCAGATCTGAACACAGTATTCCAAATGTGGTCTCACCAGCATTCTATATAGCAGGATCATAATCTCCCTCTTCCTGCTTGTTATACCTCTAGGTATGCAGCCAAGCATCCTACTTGCTTTCCCTACCGCCTGACTGCACATTTTCTGCTCAAAGCCCAGTCCTCCGATCCCAGGAGCACAACCGCCACCTTCCCCAAAACGCGACATGCATCACACAATTTGGGGAAGTCGTAATCACAGTGTGAAGTTAATGTAATAATTTAAATGTCGTAATTATGAGGGGGAAATATATGCTGGTTTATTCTCCGGCAACTCAAGAGGGGGTTGGAGATGTATTACGAGCGTATCTGCCTGTAGAATTTATCTTCTTCCGAGTCTAATTATGGGATTGCTTCGCGCCCGTAAACGCTGCTTGGACTATCAATGGCTTGGTGGAAAGTTAATTTGGTCCCCAAGACGAGCAATAAAATTTTCCACGGGCTGCCAAAGAAGCTGCTGCCATCTTCGAAACAACTGGCTTGAATAATTTCCTGGAGGAGACAGTGTGGATTTGCTGATCTGTCTCTTCTGACCAGGAGTTGGAGTGCAGAAGATGTGGAGTCAGCACCCGAGCTACTGACTTACTCCCGTACAGGAGTAAGTCACAACTTGTCTCTTAGATTGACCTACTTAATATGTCTGTCATGACGGCTGATTAATTTCTTCGGGAAGATTTGTAGGGCCGCCCGATTGACACACTGCTCAGAATCGATGAAATGAAAGCCTCTAAACAGTTGAAGTATGATACTAGGGGTTGTAGCAGTGATGGGCTCCTACAGAAATGGTCAGGAACGCAGTGCCAGTAGCAAAATTTGGAGCTCCACCCTGTTCTGTCGGGTTCTCTGGTAGAATCCTCCCAAAAATTCACAAGTACAAATTTTAGACACACACACGTTTGAAAATTCAAAACAATGTTCTTTATAATGAAAATTCACTTAAACCAAGACCTCTTTTGGTATAGCAAAGAGCACTCGTCTCCAACCAAACTGGTAATTTGTATAAGTCCCTTATCAGTTCTGAGATACTTAGCTTGCAGCTGTGAGGCAATTCGCAGTCCTTCTTCTTTCACAAAGTGAAACACACTTTGCTCTGGTTTAGTTTCAAAGCAGGGAAAAATCTGCACACAAAAAGTCAAAGTCAGTAAAGCAGTCACGAAACACAATGATCGGATAATCCTCCACAATGGCCAAACCCACAGGCTGCTATTTATAGCAGACTCTCTAATGACCACAGCCCCACCCAACCACAGGTGGCCTCATTTTCTTTGATAATAATCTCTCAGTTGTTGCCTATGCATCGGTCTCCACATGCGTGGCTGTATCGCTAGATAATTGATCTCCTTCTGAGCTGTCTGCCACACTCTCCTCCTCCCTGTCACTCATGTCTTCTTGGTCAGAGGAGCCTTCATCAGCAGATTCCACCGGGGGCAAATCAGGCCTGCAGCATGTGGATGTCTCCCCCACATCCACAGTCCTTGGGGCAGGAGCTGGGCCAAAGCTAACCACAACACACCCCAGAACACCCAATTTGCATTGAAAGAAGTTGAAACAAAATGCATAAGCGATGCCCACAGTGTGGTAGTAAAAATTTTGGTAGCCCATCACTGGGTTGAAGGCAATATTCACAATAGGAATGGGCCGCCTATAAACCTGTGAAGGGTACAGCCAAATATAAGCTGAATAAACAAGACCTTGCAGATGACCCTCACTCTGTAAAAGATATTGGAATACTCATATCAAATGACCTATGTGCCAAGACCCACTGCAACAACATTGCCAAAAAGGCTTCAAGTGTTGCTCTGGTAATCTCACACTACTAACTCCACTCCTCCACTCACAACAGAATACCCTACGCAACTAGATTTACAATCCTAGGTTTAGAAACCTTAAAACTACATCGCCTTAAACACGATCTAAGCATAGCCCATAAAATCATCTGCTACAACGTCCTTCCTGTCAACGACTACTTCAGCTTCAACCACAACAAACCACGAGCACACAACAGATACAAACTTAATGTACGCTCTAAACTCGACTGCAGGAAATACGACTTTAGTAACCGAGTAGTTTATTCATGGAACTCACTACCAGACTCTATAGTATCATCACCTAACCCCCAAAACTTTACTCTTAGACTATCAGCCTCTCCCGATTCCTAAGAGGTCAGCAAGGGGCGTGCATAAGTGCACCAGCGTGCCTTCCGTCCCCTGTCCTAATGTTTCTCTCTTACTAATATCATGTATATTAACATTGTTATGTCTTTGTATACCACCAATACCACCTAAAATAAAATAGAATAGAATAGAATAGAGTAAAATAAAGTAAAGTAAAGTAAAGTAAAGTAAAGTAAAATAAAATAAAATAAAATAAAATAAAATAAAATAAAATAAAATAAAATAAAATAAAATAAAATAAAATAAAATAAAATAAAATAAAATAAAATAAAATAAAATAAAATAAAATAAAATAAAATAAAATAAAATAAAATAAAATAAAATAAAATAAAATAAAATAAAATAAAATAAAATAAAATAAAATAAAATAAAATAAAATAAAATAAAATAAAATAAAATAAAATAAAATAAAATAAAATAGAAAATATGAATGAACGAATGAACGAATGAACGAATGAACAAATAAACAAATGAACAAATGAACAAATGAACAAATGAACAAATGAATGAATAAATAAATAGCAGGAGCCATATCTGCTGGCACATGAGGTTTTGCCCTAGCTCAGCTCCAGAGTGCATGTGTGTGCCAATCAGCTGAATTTTGTGTCGCATAGAGGCTCTGGGAGGGCATTTTTGGCTTCCAGGGAGCCTCCGGGTAGATGGGGAAGGGTGTTTGACCCTCCCCTCCCACTCTGGGAAGCCTTTGAAGCCTGGGGAGGGTAAAACACAAGCCTACTGGGCCCACCAAAAGTAGTGAAACAGGCTGTTTTCACCCTCCCCAAGCATTGAATTATGGGTGTGGGCACTCACGCATGCGCTCTTTTAGCACCGGAGAAGAAAAAGGTTTCCCCATCACTACCCTATGGGATGGGGCAGCATAGAAGTCAATTAAATTACATTAAATTAAATTCTTGAAAGTTTCCAGTGATGAAGCTATCTCAGCTTTGGTTTGTTTGCTGGTTTCTTCTAAATCTTTTTTTTCCCCCTACAAGTGGGAGAAAGAAGAGTTGTTAGATATATTTGCATCCTGCGTTTGTTCTACGTAGGGGAATAGAGGTATCTAAATATTAATGATCATTGTCCCGCGGTTCATCAGAGGAATTTGGAATGGAGATACTTTCTGTCCTCGGCAGCCACCTGCTTAGATAGCTGGCGTTTATCTGCCTGAGCGAGTTTAAATCAGTTTTTCTTTTTCAAAGTGAGAGTCTGATGCTCCAACAGGGGAAGGCTAGTTGAATGAAAAGAAGGACCAGGGGAGACATGATTGCAGTCTTCCAATATCTCAGGGGTAAATATGCTCCAACACTGGAAGTTTTTAAGAAGATGCTGGATAACCATTTGAATGAAGTGGTATAGGACTTCCTCCCTAAGCAGGAGGTTGGACTAGAAGACCTCCAAGGTCCCTTCCAACTCTGTTAGAAACATAGAAACATAGAAGTCTGACGGCAGAAAAAGACCTCATGGTCCATCTAGTCTGCCCTTATACTATTTCCTGTCTTTTATCTTACAATGGATCTATGTTTATCCCAGGCATGTTTAAATCCAGTTACTGTGGATCTATCTACCATGTCTGCCTGAAGTTTGTTCCAAGGATCTACTACTCTTTCAGTAAAATAATATTTTCTCATATTGCTTTTGATCTTTCCCCCAACTAACTTCAGATTGTGTCCCCTTGTTCTTGTGTTCACGTTCCTATTAAAAACACTTCCCTCCTGAACCTTATTTAACCCTTTATTTATTTATTTATTTATTTATTTATTACTTGGATTTGTATGCCGCCCCTCTCCGAAGACTCGGGGCGGCTCACAACATGTAAAAGACAAATCATAAGTAATCAACAATTTAAAATTTTAAAGATTTAAAAAAAAAAAACCCCACAAACTAACAGACTCACACACAAGCATACCATATATAAATTCAACGTGCCCAGGGGGGGGGGATGTTTCAATTCCCCCATGCCTGACGGCAAAGGTGGGTTTTAAGAAGTTTGCGGAAGGCAGGAAGAGTAGGGGCAGTTCTAATCTCCGGGGGGAGTTGGTTCCAGAGGGCCGGTGCCGCCACAGAGAAGGCTCTTCCCCTGGGGCCCGCCAACCGACATTGCTTAGTTGACGGGACCCGGAGAAGGCCCACTCTGTGGGACCTAATTGGTCGCTGGGATTCGTGCGGCAGGAGGCGGTCTCGGAGATATTCTGGTCCAGTGCCATGAAGGGCTTTAAAGGTCATAACCAACACTTTGAATTGTGACCGGAAACTGATCGGCAGCCAGTGCAGACTGCGGAGTGATGGTGAAACATGGGCATACCTGGGTAAGCCCATGACTGCTCTCGCAGCTGCATTCTGCACGATCTGGAGTTTCCGAACACTTTTCAAAGGTAGCCCCATGTAGAGAGCATTACAGTAGTCGAACCTCGAGGTGATGAGGGCATGAGTGACTGTGAGCAGTGAGTCCCGGTCCAGATAGGGCCGCAACTGGTGCACCAGGCGAACCTGGGCAAACGCCCCCCTCGCCACAGCTGCGAGATGTTGTTCTAATGTGAGCTGTGGATCGAGGAGGACGCCCAAGTTGCGGACCCTCTCTGAGGGGGTCAATAATTCCCCCCCCAGGGTAATGGACGGACAGATGGAGTTGTCCTTGGGAGGCAAAACCCACAGCCACTCCGTCTTATCCGGGTTGAGTTTGAGTCTGTTGACACCCATCCAGGCCCCAACAGCCTCCAGGCACCGGCACATCACTTCCACCGCTTCGTTGACTGGGCATGGGGTGGAGATGTAAAGCTGGGTATCATCAGCATATTGATGATACCTCACCCCATGTCCTTGGATGATCTCACCCAGCGGTTTCATGTAGATGTTAAATAGCAGGGGGGAGAGGACCGACCCCTGAGGCACCCCACAAGGGAGAGACCTAGGAGTCGACCTCTGTCCCCCCACTAACACCGACTGCAACCGGCCAGAGAGGTAGGAGGAGAACCACTGAAGAACAGTGCCTCCCACTCCCAACCCCTCCAGCCGGCGCAGAAGGATACCATGGTCGATGGTATCGAAAGCCGCTGAGAGGTCAAGGAGCACCAGGACAGAGGATAAACCCCTGTCCCGGGCCCGCCAGAGATCATCCATCAACGCGACCAAAGCGGTTTCCGTGCTGTAACCGGGCCTGAAACCCGACTGCTGGGGACCTAGATAATCGGCTTCTTCCAAGGACCGCTGGAGCTGGAGTGCCACCACCTTCTCAACAACCTTCCCCATAAAGGGAAGGTTGGAGACTGGACGGTAGTTATTAAGCACAGCTGGGTCCAGGGAGGGCTTCTTGAGGAGGGGGCGCACAAGCGCTTCTTTATAGAGTGATGGAAAAACTCCCCTCCCCAAGGAAGCGTTGGTAATCTCCTGGGCCCAGCTCCGTGTCACCTCCCTGCTGGCCGAGACCAACCAGGAGGGACACGGATCCAGTAAACAGGTGGCGGAACTCACAGCTCCAATGGCCTTGTCCACTTCATCAGGTGTCACCAGATCAAACTCTTCCCAGACAGGTGGACAAGTACGTGCCCCAGTCACCTCGACTGACTCGTTGTCAGTCGACTCTGCTATATAAATGTTTTGATCATGTCCCCCCTTTTCCTTCTGTCCTCCAGACTATGCAGATTGAGTTCATGAAGTCTTTCCTGATATGTTTTATGCTTAAGACCTTCCACCATTCTTGTAGCCCGTCTTTGGACCTGTTCAATTTTGTCAATATCATTTTGTCAATTTTGTCAACTTTGTTTTGTCAACAACTCTGTTGTTGTTGTTATTGTTGTTGTTGTTGTTGTTATTCAGATATTAGAGCTCAGAACAAATGTTCAGTTCTCCATTAGTATGTATAGCATAATACGAATACAAATATTAGAGCCTTGGTGGTGCAGTGGTTAGAGTGCAGTACTGCAAGCTAATTCTGCTGACCACCGGCTGCCAACAGATTGACAGATCGAATCTCTGTAGGCTCAAGGTTGGCTCAGCCTTCCATCCTTCTGAGATGGGTCAAATGAGGACCCAGATTGTTGGGGGCAAGAGGCTGATTCCGTAAACCACTTAGAGAGGGCTGTGAAAGCACTGGGAAGCGATACATAAGTCTACATGCTATTGCTCTGAGTCTACAGAGAGGGGCGGCATACAAATCTAATAAATAAATAAATAAAAAATATTGCTAATAAACCAAGAGACTCAAGGTGATTTTTGCTGTTAAGCCTGCAATATGTTCCATCCCGATGTCTCTGGGGGCTTTCAGGATTTGAACCCAGAGCCAACCCTGATGCCTCTCCCTCCTTCCAGTGTGGGTCCCTTTTACGCTACGTTGGAATGATTAATGACACGGTGCAGTTGCCAACTAAATTGTACTGTCATTATCGTCAGGTCGGCGGTGACAACTAAGATATATCATTTTGGAGGTTTATATACCGATAACAATTTTACCTAAACCAAATGAAGGCCAGGCTGCATGCCGCTCGGATGCTAATGCTGATGTGGTTGCAGATTGGAAAGTCAGTAAGGCAGCAAATGAAAAAAGAAATTAATAAATAAAAAGATTTTGTTCAAGTAGCATCCATCCGGGAACTGGGAACTGAGTAGGGACGAGTTTGTCAGTTGGAGTCCATTTTTGACGGGAGGTTTTTAACCTCAGATGTTTGCTTGTGTTTCGGTGTTGGTATTTGCTGTGGATTAAATGGGTGTGGGGTGTAAATATTTTGGCACTGGGGGGCATCATTTCTGAGGATGAATAGGATGTTCAGATTTTGGAGAGAAAGAGAGAGAGAGGGAGAGAGGGAGAGATGGAAAGAAAGAAAGAAAGGAAGGAAGGAAGGAAGGAAGGAAGGAAAGTTGGAAGGAAGGAAGGAAGGAAGGAAGGAGGAGGGAGAGAGGGAAAGGGGGAAGAAGAGGAAGAGATAAAGAAGGAGGACAGGACAGGAAAGGAAAGGAAGTGGAATGGAAGGAAGTGAGGAGGGAAATAGAAGGGAGGAAGGGAGGGAGGGAGGAAGAAGAGGAAGAGGAAGAAAAAAGGAAGGAGAAAGGGAAGGAAGTGAGAAGAGAAATAGAAGGGAGAGAAGGAGGGAGAAAGAAGAGGAAGAGGAAGAGAAAAGGACAGAGCAGGGCAGCGCAGGGAAGGGAAGGGAAGGGAAGAGGAATGGAAGGAAGTGAGGAGGGAAATAGAAGGGAGGAAAGGAGGGAGGGTGGGAGGAAGAAGAGGAAGAGGAAGAAAAAAGAAGGAGGAAAGGAATGGAAATAAGGATGGAGGAGACGGAAGAAAGGAAAGTAGTGGGGAGGGGAGAGGGGAGGAGATGAGAGGAGAGGAGAGGAAGAGGAACAGAAGGAAGTGAGGAGGGAAAATGAAGGGAGGGAGGGAAGTAGGAGGGTGAAAGGGAGGGAGGGAGGAGGAGAGGGGACAAAGAGGAGCAGAAGGAAGGTTCTGTTCTATTACTCTACTCTACTCTACTCTACTCTACTCTACTCTACTCTACTATACTATACTATACTATACTATACTATACTATACTATACTGTACTATATACTACTTACTGACATCTGGTCATTTGCAACCTTTTAGAGGGTTGTGGAATCACTTGGGGGTTTATTCATATCTTCATGGTCACCTGTAGTCCCCTATCCATTCCTCCTTCCACATCACTCAAAGGGTGTTCCTCCCAAATTTTATACCTAAAAGTCTGTAGAGATGTGGCTTTTTTTTTCAGAAGGAAACTGGACTTTTTTTTCTTTTTTAAAAATAGAATAGTCTTCTCAAAATGGGTGACAAACACGGGGATATATCAAAGTGCATCAATCCTCATTTGAGGAGCCTTTGATCACTTTGCTTAGCAGTCCCCCCCCCCCCCCCCCCCCCGTGAAACAGCGATATATAGACATAGATAAGGATCCCGGATGTTTGCTGTGTGATTGTGGATTTGTTGAGGCAAGCAGGATTGTGCCATGGATAAGCGAATCCCCCCTTTCCACCCTTCCCCTAAGATCTGATTGTACCTCGCACTTCTGCTGTCTAGCATATTCTTTAATTAGCATCGGGGAGAATATATTTCTCCATCTGAAACCACCACGGAAGAAGACTTGGCAGCTGGTGCTAAATGCAGATCTCCACATGCTATTGGAGTGGGAAAAAATAAAATAAAATACAGAGGTTGAGACTTTGGGGAAAATGCAGAGAGGAGCAACTAAGATGATGATGAGGAGGAGGAGGAGAAGAAGAAGAAGAAGAAGAAGAAGAAGAAGAAGAAGAAGAAGAAGAAGAAGAAGAAGAAGAATGATGATGATACATTGCATTGGCATCCTTCAGTCTCGAAAGACCATGGTAGTATCATGCTCTGGATGAAGCATGAAGCCTCGGTAGGTTAGTATGATGACGACGACGACAACAACAACAACATCAACAGAGTTGGAAGGGACCTTAAAGGTCTCCTACTCCAACCCCCTGCTTAGGCAGGAAACCCTACACGACTTCAGACAAATGGTTATCCAACATCTTCTTCAAAACTTCTAGTGTTGGAGTTTTCACAACTTTCTGGAGTCAAGCTGTTCCACTGGTTAATTGTTCTCACTGTCAGGAATTTTTCCCTTAGTTCTAAGTTACTTCCCTCCTTATTTAGTTTCCACACATTGCTTCTTGTTCTACCCTCAGGTGCTTTGGAGAATAGGTTGACTCCTTCTTCTTTGTGGCAACCCTTGGTATTTTGGAAGACTGCTATCATGTCTCCCCTGGTCCTTCTTTTCAACAAACTAGATATACCCAGTTTAGATTACTAGAGTTGGAGGGGACATACCCAATTCCTGCAACCATTCTTCATATGTTTTAGCCTCCAGTCCCCTAATCCTCTTTGTCACTCTTCTCTGCACTTTTTCTAGAGAATTTCATTTGGCGGGCCCCAGGGGAAGAGCCTTCTCTGTGGTGGCCCCGGCCCTCTGGAACCAACTCCCCCCAGAGATTAGAACGGCCCTCACCGTCCTTGTCTTTCACAAATTACTTAAGACCCATCTTTGTCGCCAAGCATGGGGGAGTTAAGTTATCCTTTCCCCCTAGGCTACTACAAGTTATGCATGGTATGTTTGTGTGTATGTTTGGTTTTTTTTTATAATAAGCGTTTTTTAGTTGTTTTTATTAATTGGATTGTTCATGTTGTTTTACCACTGTTGTTAGCCGCCCCGAGTCTGTGGAGAGGGGTGGCATACAAATCCAATTAATAATAATAATAATAATAATAATAATAATAATAATAATAATAATAATAATAATCAGTGAAAATTCTGCCTCACGAATCCCAGCGACCAGTCAGGTCCCACAGAGTTGGCCTTCTCTGGGTCCTGTTGACTAAACAATGTCGTCTGGTGGGACCCAGGGGAAGAGTCTTCTCTGTGGTGGCCCTGACCCTCTGGAAACAGCTCCCCCCAGATATTAGGATTGCCCCCACCCTCCTTGCCTTTTGTAAACTTCTTAAAACCCACCTCTGCCGTCAGACATGGGGGAACTGAGATATCTTCCCAAGGTCTATATAGCATTATATTAGCATATTAGTCACTATATTTATATTATATTAATTATACCTTAGACCAGTGTTTCCCAACCTTCGCAACTGGAAGATATTGGACTTCAACTCCCAGAAATGCTGGCTGGGGAATTCTTGGAGTTGAAGTCCAGATACCTTCAAGTTGCCAAAGTTGGGAAACACTGCCTTAGACTATAATTTGTCTCAAGTATATAAATTAGTACAGTAGTACCTGTACCTAAGAATGCATCTAACCCTGCTGTTCTGTTTAAAAAAAGTTAAATATCTTCTGTTCCCGGGTCACCCTGACCCGGACCGAAAACTCTTCATTTGCAGTGCTTATGTTTGGTCAATTTGAATACTTTTTTTCACTTGGAAAGTAGTCTGAACATTTCTGCACACAATGATATGAAAATTGAACTGAAGAAATTAATCCTTATTGGTTTATTTTGCACATAAATATGCCTCCTCCCCGTTTTTGTGAATTTTTTTTAGGTTTATTGATAATTATGCCTGCAAAATGCATTCTATTTTACTAAAGTTGGTGTGGGATTGGTAGCTTGAACATTTCTGAACATAATGATATGAAAATTGAACTGGGAAAATTGATACATATTGGTTTATTTTGCACATAAATGTATGCCTCCCCCCGTGTTCAATTATTTCAATTTATATAAAAATTATGCTGTTAATTTCAAACTTACATACTTTTTTTTAGTAAAATGGATTTGTTTCATAAAATTAGTTCTCTGGCTACAATGTGGTTGATTTTCAAAAGGATATTCCAAATATTTCTAGACAAATATGTATAAACAGTGACAATAATGGCACACAGCAAGGCCGAGGGGTGGGGTGGCCCTTTTGTGGCAAAAATAAACCAATAAGAACCATTTTTTCCAGTTCATTTATATTTTTCTTATATTCAGAAATGTTCAATTTAGTATATCAAACCTTTTGGGGGGAAATTCCTTAGGGATTTGTAGCCTTAAAAAATAGAAATTGACACGAAATTTAAAAAGGATGGGGGGAGGGGCTTTTTGATCAAAATAAAAATATAAGTCTCACTTTTTCCAGTTCAATTTTCATATCATTATGTTCATAAATGTTCAAACTAGTTTTCCAGTTGAAAAAGTTTTCAAAAAGATCAAATTCAAGTACCTAAAAAAATTATTTTTGGTCCGGTCATATACGAACAGAAACAGACTTGAAGTTATGATTTTTTTTTGCCCAGAAAACAATTAGCCACCACCCCAAAAATATTTTTTGATGATCAGCATTGTTAAATTGAGTAAATGAATGCCTAAGATTTTAAAGAATATTTCGGATTTGGAGCATAAAAAAATAAAAAGTGAAAATGGTTGCAAGCAGCTGAGGGGGGGAGAGGCCTTATTTCTGATATTAAAAAAACAATAAGAATCATTTTTTCAGTTCCTTTATACTTTTCTTATATTCAGAAATGTTCAAGCTACCAATCCCACACCAACTTTAGTAAAATAGAATGCATTTTGCAAGCAAAACTATCCATAAATTGAAAAATATTTCACAAAAACGGGGGGGGGGGCGTGCATTATATCTGCAAAATAAACCAATAAGATTTACTTTTTTCATTTCAATTTTCATATCATTGTGTGCAGAAATGTTCATACTACTTTCAAAGTGAAAAAAGCTTTCAAAAAGACCAAACATAAGCACTGCAAATGAAGAGTTTTCGGTCTGGGTCAGGGTGACCCAGGAACAGAAGATTTGTAACTTTTTTTGCCCAGAAAAAACTAAGCCCCCCACCCCCCAAAAAAAATTCTCATAGAGAGAACCCCTGAAATGATGAGCAGTCATGAAATTTCAAGTTTCAGATATGCAGGGAAAATTTTTTACAGGGACTCAAACTTGGCTTCGGGTCACATACGACCCGAACAGAACAGCAGGGTTTTTAAGAACTTTTCTAGATAAAAACCGGGTGTTCAAGATTTTTTGCCTCTCCTCAAGAACCATTTTCTACTTAAGATCCCGAGCCTGGGAAAATTTCCCAGGAAATTTGAGAGCGGCACGAAGGCCCAGCCAGTTTCCTGCCATTCCCCCTTTAATCCCGGCCATCTTGGGCTTTTCTGGGCTGCCATAGGAGCCTTTTGGTGGCGGTTAAGGAGGCTTTGGCAGCCCAGAGCGAACAGAGCATTTTCCTTTCTCTGAGCGCTTGGAGAGGGAATTAACCTCTGCCAGCACCCAGAGAAAAGAAATGCTCCCTTCACTCTGGGGAGCCCAGAGCGAACGGATCATTTTCCTTTCTCTGAGCACTTGGAGAGGGAATTAACCACTTCACTGTGGTGACTCCCTCATGCTGCCTCCCATATCCCGGCATGAGGTTACCTCCCAGAGCATCTGGGCACAGAAAGGCAAAAGGGGACACTTTGCTCGGGCAGGATCAACTCGGCTTCAGCCAAACCAAGGAGGTACCACTGTGAAGGAAAGGCACTGGCTACAAAGAGAGCTAACGAGAGGAGAGAAGAGCCTTTCAGCATGGGAAGGAAGAGGAAGTAGGTAGCAACAGCCACCACCTTTCGGTCAAAGGAGCAAGAGGTTCCCCCCTCTCATCTGCCTGGGTTTCTCTCTCTGGCACAGTGTATGGGAGGCAGCCTCGCATTGGGTGTATGGGAGGCGCGGGCTCCTCCTCACTGCCTCAGAGTCCCTCCTTTTTTTTTTAAGCATTAAAGTTTTGGATTTTTAAAAATTCCCCTCACCTCAACTTCTTCCTTCGAAAGCAACTGTCCCCCTCCTCTTCTTCCTCCTCCTCCTCCCATCCAAATTCCAAGCTTTTATTTCTTCCCTAATGGGTTTGCATGCATTATTTGTTTTTTCATTGATTCCTATGGGAAAAATTGCTTCTACTTGCAAACTTTCCTACTTAAGAGCCTGGTCACAGAATGAATTAAATTCTTAAGTAAAGGTACCACTGTATAGGGTTTTTTTTCCTTGAGCAAGAGGTTGGACTAGCAGACCTCTGGAGTTAGAAACATAGAAGACTGACGGCAGAAAAAGACCTCATGGTCCATCTAGTCTGTCCTTATACTATTTTCTGTATTTTATCTTAGGATGGATATATGTTTATCGCAGGCATGTTTAAATTCAGTTACTGTGGATTTACCAACCATGTCTGCTGGAAGTTTGTTCCAAGGATCTACTACTCTTTCAGTAAAATAATATGTTCTCATGTTGCTTTTGATCTTTTCCCCAACTAACTTCAGATTGTGTCCCCTTGTTCTTGGGTTCACTTTCCTATTAAAAACACTTCCCTCCTGGACCTTTTTTAACCCTTTAACATATTTAAATGTTTCCATCATGTCCCCCCTTTTCCTTCTGTCCTCCAGACTATACAGACTGAGTTCATGAAGTCTTTCCTGATACGTTTTATGCTTAAGACCTTCCACCATTCTTGTAGCCCATCTTTGGACCCGTTCAATTTTGTCAATATCTTTTTATATGGTGAGGTCTCCAGAACTGAACACAGTATTATTCCAAATGGGGTCTCACCAGCATTCTATATAGCGGGATCATAATCTCCCTCTTCCTGCTTGTTATACCTCTAGCTATGCAGCCAAGCATCCTACTTGCTTTCCCTACCGCCTGACTGCACTGTTCACCCATTTTGAGACTGAGTTCCTTCCAACTCTTGTTATTCTATTCTATTATGTTTGCAATGGATTTATTTCACCTGGCAGGAATTCCTAACAAAGGGAATTATTTCCAGGAAGGCCACGCTATGCTGTCTGAGTCATTTCATTTTTTTAAAAAAACTCTTATTCTCTGGTAGCGTATCAAAATATCTCATGAAACATCGAGGTACCCTAGGAAATTAGAGCACCGATATAAAACTCTGAGTGAAATATGGCCTTCATTTCTTTCGGCTCTTTGCGGCACTAAACCGTTTGGGTCTTTCCTCTTTCTGTTGACGTGGCTTCAGCCATCTCTTCCCTAGTCCAGATCTCACTTCAATTTGAATAAAAATCTGAGCTTTTCCCAAGAAGGCTTTGGCTGTCTTGGTTTTGAGAGTTACCAGGATAATCAGCATCGTCGCCAGTTTGCAAATTTGGGTGAATGAAGAGGCACTTAGTAGAAGGCAAACTTGACAAATCATTCAGACCCACGAGAAATCCTGCTTATCTTCTCTCTCTCTCTCCTTCCCTCTCTCCCTCCCTTTCTCTCCCACTTCCTCCTGTCCTCTCTCCTTCTCCCTCCCCCCTCTCTCCCTCCCTCTCTCTCCTTCTTTCCCTGCCTCCTTCCACTTTCTCCCTCTATCCATTTCTCTTTCCTTCTCTTCCTCTCTGTCTCCCTCTCCCCCCCTCCCTTTCCCTGTCTCTATCCTTCTCTTCTTCTCTCTCTCCCTCTCCTTCTTTCCCTCTCCATCCTTCCCTCTCTCCTACTTCTACTCTCTCCCCCCATTCCTCCCTCTTTCCATTTCCCTCCTGTTCCCTCCCTCTCTCCTCTCTTCCTCTCTCCCATTTTCTCCCTCTCTCCCTTCCCTCTCACTCACTCTCTTACTCTCTCCTTCTCACTCCCTATCTCCATCTCTCTCTCTCCCTCTTTCCCTCCCTCTCCCTCTCTCCATCATTTTCTCCTTCTTTCCCTCTCTCACCCCCTCTCACCCTGTGACTCTCTCCTTCTCTCTCCTTCCCTCTCTCCCTCTGTCCTCTCTGTCCTCCCTCTCCCCCTCCCTTTATCATCTCTCCCTTTCTGTCCCCACTCTCTCTCACTCTCTCCCACTCTCCTTCTCTCCCTCTCTCTCTGTCTCTCCCTCCCTCTCTCTGTCTGTCTCCCCCCCTCTCTCTCTCGGCACGTGGGACCACTTCCAAATACAACAGTGGGCAATAGCCACCCACCGTGTTCATGTTTAATTTCAAATAACATTTGCTGGGTATGCTAAGTTCTCATGTATTATTAGTTAATTAAAATGTATTTATTGGTCACATGGCACTGCTGGGCTCCAGACCATTAACAGAATATCAAAATTTAGGGAAGTCCTCAACTTAGAACAGTTCGTTTAGTGCCCTTTCCAAGTGACAATGGCACATGACCACTTTTCAGAGTTATAACCTTTGTGACATCCCCATGGTCACATTCAGATGCTTGACAGGTGACTCATATTTATGAGGGTCACCATGTCCTAGAGTCACATGATCCCCTTTGACAAGGAAAGTCAAATTTAACAATAAGCTTTCAAGAAAAAAAGAAAGGACTGGACGGTCATTTGTCTGAAATGGTGTAGGGCAGTGATGGCCAAAAGAGGTATGCACATGTGCTAGTACATGTGCATGCACCCACATTACTTCCCTCCCCCTTCCACGCATGTGCAACCCCCCTGCACATGTTTACAATCCCCCCATCCCTGCACATAGAAACATAGAAACATGGAAACATGGAAACACGGAAACACGGAAACACGGAAACATGGAAAGGCCTGGCACAATTTACCTCTCCGGTATAATGAAAAAAAAGAGGAGCTGACTCAGGGATAAAGGTGGGCTGAGTCAATCCCTATAGGGCCACAACTGAGACCTGCATGACTGTTGCTAAGTGAGACAAATGACGACCCCCCCCCAATACACCCGGTTTTATGACATTTCTGTTAAATCTCAGTTGATATGTGGCAGGTGCTTGTGAGATTGAATTATTATGATTTGCTTGAACTTCGATGCTTATACACTTCAACTTTTACAGTGTGATCTTCATGTATCCTCCCTCCCTCCCTCTTCTCCTTCCTCCCTCCCTCACTTCCTCCTTTCCCTCCCTTTCCCTTCCCTTCCCTTCCCTTCCTTTCCCTTCCTTCTCTTCCCTTCTCTTCCCTTCTCTTCTCTTCCCTTTCCCTCCCTCCCTCCCTTCCTCCCTTCCTACCATTCCTTTCTTTTCCCCAAACCAACCCAAACCATCCCTTCAAACCTTCCCTTCCCTTCCCTCCCTTCTCTTCCCTTCTCTTCTCTTCCCTTTCCTCCCTTCCTACCTTTCCTTTCCCTTCCTTCCCTTTCCCTTCCCTTTCCTTCCCTTTCTTTCCTTCCCTTCCCTCCCTTTCCTTTCCCTTCCCTTCCCTTTCCCTTCCCTTCCCTTCCTTTCCTTTCCTTCTCTTCCCTTCTCTTCTCTTCCCTTTCCCTCCCTCCCTCCCTTCCTACCTTTCCTTTCTTTTCCTTTCCTTTCCCTTCCCTTTCCTTCCCTTTCTTTCCTTCCCTTCCCTTCCCTTCTGTTCCCTTCTCTTCTCTTCCCTTTCCCTCCCTCCCTTCCTACCTTTCCTTTCCCTTCCTTCCCTTTACCTTCCCTTCCCTTTCCTTCCCTTCCCTCCCTTTCCTTTACCTTCCCTTCCTTTCCTTCTCTTCCCTTCTCTTCTCTTCCCTTTCCCTCCCTCCCTCCCTTCCTACCTTTCCTTTCCCTTCCTTCCCTTTCCCTTCCCTTCCCTTCCCATCCCTTCCCTTCCCTTCCCTTCCTTTCCTTCTCTTCCCTTCTCTTCTCTTCCCTTTCCCTCCCTCCCTTCCTACCTTTCCTTTCTTTTCCTTGCCTTGCCTTTCCCTTCCCTTCCCTTCCCTTTCCTTCCCTTCCTTTCCTTCCCTTTCCTTTCCCTTCCCTTTCCTTTCCTTTCCCTTCCCTTCCTTTCCTTTCCTTCTCTTCCCTTTCCCTCCCTCCCTTCCTACCTTTCCTTTCCCTTCCTTCCCTTTCCCTTCCCTTTCCTTCCCTTTCTTTCCTTTCCTTCTCTTCCCTTCTCTTCTCTTCCCTTTCCCTCCCTCCCTCCCTTCCTACCTTTCCTTTCCCTTCCTTCCCTTTCCCTTCCCTTTCCTTCCCTTTCTTTCCTTCCCTTCCCTCCCTTTCCTTTCCCTTCCCTTCCCTTTCCCTTCCCTTCCCTTCCTTTCCTTTCCTTCTCTTCCCTTTCCCTCCCTCCCTTCCTACCTTTCCTTTCCCTTCCTTCCCTTTCCCTTCCCTTTCCTTCCCTTTCTTTCCTTTCCTTCTCTTCCCTTCTCTTCTCTTCCCTTTCCCTCCCTCCCTTCCTACCTTTCCTTTCTTTTCCTTGCCTTGCCTTTCCCTTCCCTTTCCTTCCCTTCCTTTCCTTCCCTTTCCTTTCCTTTCCCTTCCCTTCCCTTTCCCTTCCCTTCATTTCCTTTCCTTTCCTTCTCTTCCCTTTCCCTCCCTCCCTCCCTTCCTACCTTTCCTTTCCCTTCTTTCCCTTTCCCTTCCCTTCCCTTCCCTTTCTTTCCTTTCCTTCTCTTCCCTTCTCTTCTCTTCCCTTTCCCTCCCTCCCTTCCTACCTTTCCTTTCTTTTCCTTGCCTTGCCTTTCCCTTCCCTTCCCTTCCCTTCCTTTCCTTCCCTTCCCTTTCCTTTCCCTTCCCTTCCCTTTCCTTTCCCTTCCCTTCCTTTCCTTTCCTTCTCTTCCCTTTCCCTCCCTCCCTCCCTTCCTACCTTTCCTTTCCCTTCCTTCCCTTTCCCTTCCCTTTCCTTCCCTTTCTTTCCTTTCCTTCTCTTCCCTTCTCTTCTCTTCCCTTTCCCTCCCTCCCTTCCTACCTTTCCTTTCTTTTCCTTCCCTTCCTTTCCCTCCCTTTCCTTTCCTTTTCTTTCCCTTCCCTTTCCTTCCCTTTCCCTTCCTTTCTTACCTTACTTACCATCCCCTCCCCTCCCCGCCTCTCCCTCTCCTCTCCTCTCTTTCTTCCCTTCCCTTCTCTCCATCCTTCTTTAATATTGCAGGAAAAGAAACCGGGTGTTCTTCTTCACCCTAAGGAAGTGAGAAGTTCCAAAAATAAAAAATCCTCAGAGAAATGTCACCGTTTTCACACCGCTTTATATGGCTTCGCTTGTAATTTCTTAGGTGTTTTCACGAAGGTAGAATTTTCCAAGCTGTTTCAGGATGGGGTTGAAAGTGGAATTGCGGTGGCAAATTCCAGGGTGGCATCTCTTGCGATCCAGGGTGAGGCTGCAAATTGTTCATGTTTGCATATGTGGGAGGAGAGGTGAGTGTGGGCATCTTTGCATTGTGTCTTAGTGTCGGTTGTGAAGCATTGTGAGAGTGGGCTCCTGAGGATTATCTCCAGAAGCCTCCAGAATGACTAAGACATCTCGATTTTCTGCCATAATTCAGTCAAAAATTTCCTTTCCTAAAGCGAATCTTGTCCCATTTCATTTGTGGTGATGGGCTCCTACAGGTACGGTCAGGTGTGCAGAACTGGTAGAAAAAAAATGAATTTTTTTTCTAAGATAACATAGAAACATAGAAGATTGAGGGCAGAAAAAGACCTTGTGGTCCATCTAGTCTGCCCTTACACTATTTCCTGTATTTTGTCTTAGGATGTGTTGTGGTTGGCTCTGGCCCAGCTCCTGCCCCAGGGAATGGGGAGGTGGATGCAGGGAAAACTTCAACATGTCACAGGCCTGTGTTATTGCCGACAGAGTCAGTTCAGAGTTTAGTTTCTTCGGACGAAGAAGAAGGTGGGAGTGACTTGGAAGAGGGAGGCTTGGCACACAGCCCAGGCAGTCAATCTCCCTTATCTTCCATTGATTCGGATGAAGAAGTCTTGGACCCACGCAAGCACAGAATTATGCTTAGAAGAGACCAAGTAAGGACATATTACAGGAGATAAGAGAGGCCACCTGTGTTTGGGTGGGGCTTCAGTAATTAAATAGCAGCGTGTGGGTTTGGCTGTTGTGGAATCTGATCGCAGTTCTTCAGGAATCGTGCCTTGACTTTGTTTGTTGATTTTTCATGTCTTTGAAACCAACGCAGAGCAATGTGTGTGGGTGTTTCACTTTGTGGAAGAAGAAGGGGTGTGAAGTTTCTTCACAGCTGCTAGCTAAGTACTTAAAGACTGATTAAGGGAAATTGCACAGACTACCTGGTTGTTTTGGGATGAGTGCTCTTTGCAATACAAAAAGAGTGCTCAGTTTATTTTGAATTTTGTGATAAAGAACATTGTTTTGAATTTTCAAGCGTGTGTGTGTGTCTGAAATTTGTGTCCTTGAATTTTCGGGAGGCTCGTATCGGAGAGCCCGGCAAAACAGGATGGATATACATGTATCCCAGGCATGTTTAAATTCAGTTACTGTGGATTGACCAACCAATAGGGAAATTGTATCTCTTTGAGGTGAGGAGAGGCCAGGCACCCTAACCCTAACCCTTGACGTGAGTGACATCAAGTTGGCCATCTTTAAGCCAGTCACATGACCTTTAAGTCACCCCCTGATCACATGATCATCAAGACCCTCCCCCCTGGTCACATGGTCACCAAGCCACACCCACAAAATAAACCACTCCCACAGAGTGGTAGTAAAAAATAATTGTAGCCCTTCACTGTTTATTTGGTTAAGTGAATCACTGCAATTTATTTACTTACTTACTTACTTACTTACTTACTTACTTACTTACTTACTTACTTACTTACTTACTTATTTGTATGCCGCCCCTCCCCGAAGACTCGGGGCGCTACCAACAATATAAAAAGACAATGTAAACAAATCTAATATTAAAAACAATCTAAAAAAAACCCAATTTAAAGAACCACTCATACATACAAACATACCATGTATAAATTCTATAAGCCTAGGGGGAAGGGAAAATTTCAATTCCCCCATGCATGACGACAGAGGTGGGTTTTAAGGAGCTTGCGTAAGGCAAGGAGGGTGGGGCAACTCTGATATCTGGGGGGAGCTGGTTCCAGAGGGTCGGGGCCGCCACCGAGAAGGCTCTTCTCCTGGGTTCCACCTAACGACATTGTTTAGTCAACGGGACCCAGAGAAGGCCAACTCTGTGGGACCTAACTGGTTGCAGGGATTCGTGCGGCAGAAGGCGGTCCCGGAGATGTTCTGGTCCAATGCCAGTTGTTAAATACAGGACATGCTTAAGCTGTCCATCATGCCTAACATCCCTGTCTTACTGTCCTATTGTCGAAATTTACCTGTGCCTACTTTGCTTTTGTTTATGTTTGAACCAAAACATTGTACATGTTTTGACAAACAAAATAAATAAAAATAAAACAAACCAGGAGAAGCAGAGGGGTCTAACTTCCCATAACCTCTGAGTCCTAACAAAAAGTCCTTCCCTTCCATTGTTTCTGTTGCTCCTGCAATGATCACATACTGCACAACCACACACATACATTGTTCTGCCTCTTTGTGTTGACACCTCAGTGTCACGGTGTGCGTATTTATTAAAGATGTGTTGTCAGCAGGCGAGTTGTCAGTTTTGCCCAAGATTGAACGGCTGGCATTCAAAGATGGGGAAATCTTTACCATTAATATTAATACCATTCTGCATTATAAAGTCTTCCTCATCGCGGGTTATCAATCAACAACTCCTTAAAACGTGTCATTCACCTGGAGATGTTTTATAGGCCATTAGCATCTGTCACTCAGGAGGAGCGAAGGGGGCCCAGGGAAGATAGACACGGGAGCATCGAAAAGGAAACAGATTGGTCAGCGCTGGAATCTTGCTGTTAAATCAGATTCTGAAGGATGTCCATCTTGAGAGTCTACCACCTGTTGGAAATTGTAGAATTCTGACCAATTTAGCTGAACCAGAACAGCATAACTGGGCCAGAATACCTGTGGGACCACCTTCTGCTGCAGGAATCCCAGCGACCAGTCAGATCCCACAGAGTCGGCCTTCTCCAAGTCCCTTCAACTAGACAATGTCATTTGGTGGGGCCTAGGGGAAGAACCTCCTTTGTGGGGGAGGCGGCCCTCTGGAATCAGCTCCCCCTGGAGATTTGTACTGCCCCTACCCTCCTCGCCTTCCAAAGACAGAATACAAAACTGGTGGAAGGTCTTCCTTTCCATTATTTCTGTTGCGCCTGCACTGGCTGCCGATTGGTTTCCGGTCACAATTCAAAGTGTTGGTAATGACCTTTAAAGCCCTACATGGCATTTGGCCAGAATACATCCAGAACTGCCTTCTACCGCACAAATCCCAGTGGCCGATAAGGTCCCACAGAGTTGGCCTTCTCCGGGTCCCGTAGACCAAACAATGTCATTTGGCGGGCCCCAGGGGAAGAGCCTTCTCTGTGGCGGCCTCAGCCCTCTGGAATCAACTCCCCCCAGAGATTAGAACGGCCCCCACCCTCCTTGTCTTTCGCAAATTACTCAAGACCCACCTTTGTCGCCAGGCATGGGGGAGTTAAGATATTCCTTCCCTAGGCCATTACAAGTTATGTATGGCATGTTTGTGTGTATGTTTGGTTTTTATAATTAGGCTTTTTAGTTGTTTTATTAAATTGGATTGTTACATGTTGGTTTTTATCATTGTTGTTAGCCACCCCGAGTCTGCGGAGAGGGGCGGCATACAAATCCAATAAATAAATAAATAAATAAAATAAATACTTCATGAACTCAGTCTGTATAGTCTGGACAACAGAAGGGAAAGGGGGGACATGATCGAAACATTTAAATATGTGAAAGGGTTAAATAAGGTTCAGGAGAGAAGTGTTTTTAATAGGAAAATGAACACAAGATCAAGGGGACACAATCTGAGGTTAGTTGGGGGAAAGATCAGAAGCAACGTGAGAAAATATTATTTTACTGAAATAGGAGTAGATGCTTGGAACAAACTTCCAGCAGACGTGGTTGGTCAATCTACGGTAACTGAATTTAAACATGCCTGGGATAAACATAGATCCATCCTAAGATAAAACACAGGAAATAATAGGGCAGTGCATTCCCTATTTTCTTTGGTGCAGATGCTCTCAGTGGACATAAAAGAAAAAGAGACATTTGTCAAGAATCATGTGGTACAACACTTAATGATTGTCAAAGGGGTCAAATAAGCAATAAGGAAACGATCAATATTAATAAACATCTTAAATACAAGCAATAAGTTACAGTCATACAGTCCTAAGTGGGAGAAAATGGGTGATAGGAATGATGGGGGAAAAAACTAGTAGTAATAATAGTGCAGATTTAGTAGAAAGTCTGACAGTGTTGAGGGAATTATTTGTT
Source organism: Erythrolamprus reginae (assembly GCF_031021105.1). Taxonomy (NCBI): domain Eukaryota; kingdom Metazoa; phylum Chordata; class Lepidosauria; order Squamata; family Dipsadidae; genus Erythrolamprus; species Erythrolamprus reginae. The sequence goes on from NC_091951.1 coordinate 350,927,005, forward strand.
TAGTAGAGTGATGGCGTTCGGAAAAAACCTGTTCTTGTGTCTAGTTGTCTTGGTGTGCAGTGCTCTGTAGCGACGTTTTGAGGGTAGGAGTTGACACAGTTTGTGTCCAGGATGCGAGGGGTCAGTAAATACTTTCCCTGCCCTCTGTTTGACTCATGCAGTATACAGGTCCTCAATGGAAGGCAGGTGGGCAGCCATTGTTTTTTCTGCAATTCTGATTATCCTCTGAAGTCTGTATCAGTCCTGTTGGGTTGTAGAACCAAACCAGACAGTTATGAAGGTGCAGATGACAGACTCAATGATTCCCGTAGTTGTGGGTGTTCCATCACTGGAGATTTTTAAGTAGAGACTAAACTACCATTTGTCCAGGATTTTGTAGGTTCTTTTGCATGAGTAGGGGGTTGGATGAAAAGACCGCCAGCATCCCTTCTGGCTGTATTATTATTATTATCATGATTATCATTATTATTATGATTGTGATTGTGATTGTAATTGAGATTATGATTACGATGATTATGATTTATGGTTATGGTTATGGTTATGATTATGGTTAGGGTTAGGGTTATGGCTATGACTATGACTATGACTATGACTATGACTATGACTATGACTATGATTATGATTATGATTATGATTATGATTTATTAGATTTGTATGCCGCCCCTCTTCGGAGACTCAGACCGGCTTACAACAACAATACATAGTACAAATCTAATGGTTAAAAGAACAGTTTAAAACCCTTATTATAAAAACAACAGTCATGCATCCCAAACAAACCATACATAAAATGTAATGGCCCAGGGGAATCAATTCCCCCATGCTTGATGGCAGAGATGGGTTTTTAGGAGTTTGCAAAAGGCAAGGAGGGTGGGGTCAGTTCTGATCTCCGGAGAGAGCTGGTTCCAAAGGGCCGGGGCCGCCACAGAGAAGGCTCTTCCCCTGGGCCCCGCCAGATGACATTGTTTCGTCGACGGGACGCGGAGAAGGCCGACTCTGTGGGACCTAATCGGACTCTGGGATTCGTGCAGCAGAAGGCGGTCCCTTCTGATATTCTGGCCCGGTGCCATGAAGGGCTTTATATAGGTCATAACCAACACTTTGAATTGTGACCGGAAACTGATCGGCAACCAATGCAGACTGCGGAGTGTTGGTGTGACATGGGCATATCTGGGAAAGCCCATGATTGCTCTCACTGCTGCATTCTGCACAATCTGAAGTTTCCGAACACTCTTCAAAGGTAGCCCCATGTAGAGAGCGTTACAGTAGTCGAGCCTCAAGGTGATGAGGGCATGAGTGACTGTGAGCAGTGACACCCGGTCCAGATAGGGCCACAACTGGTGCACTAGGTGAACCTGGGCAAATGACCCAGCTGAAAGATGTTTCTCTAATGTGAACTGTGGATCGAGGAGGATGCCCAAGTTGCGGACCCTCTCTGAGGGGGTCAGTAGTTCCCCCCCCAGGGTGATGGACGGGCAGATGGAATTGTCCTTGGGAGGCAAAACCCACAGCCACTCCGTCTTATCAGGGTTGAGTTTGAGTCTGTTGACACCCATCCAGGCCCCAACAGCCTCCAGACACCGGCACATCACTTCCACTGCTTCGTTGACTGGACATGGGGTGGAGATGTAAAGCTGGGTATCATTAGCGTACTGATGATACATCACCCCATGCCTTTGGATGATCTCACCCAGCGGTTTCATGTAGATATTAAATAGCAGAAGGGAGAGGACCGACCCCTGAGGCACCCCACAAGGGAGAGACCTTGGGGTTGACCTCTGATCCCCCACTAACACCAACTGCGACTGACCGGAGAGGTACTCTGAAGTCTGAAGTCAAGATAAAGGCTACCTCCGTGTTCCGTTATGGCATTGCATTACAAGGCATAGCATTGCATTTTACGATAATTATATTAAGCCCGTATGCTTTGGAAGTGGCCTGTAGGCTTTTCGATCAGCTGTGCACACAAGATTGGGGCTTCCTCCCATGCCTGGTCCTCCCATGGCTATCTCTTAAGAGACTCCTTTAAGTAGCCTCGGTTTTGCATTCCTCCCAGCTGGGAATCCTTCTTTGCCCGCTGATGGATTTGGGTGTCACCCGGATGTTTGCATAAGAAGATTGCATTTTATCAGCGAAAAATCCCCCCAGCCAAACTGTTTCAATTCCACTCCTGGGCCTAATAGCTTCAGGTTATCTGTGGGCCGCCAATGTATTTGAAGAGGGGAAACACTGGAGAGAGAAAAGGAAGGAGCTGCTTAGAATAGAGCTCTCGTTTTCAAAGAGTTCTCTTTTTAATTTCTATATGGGGGGGTGTTAAAAAAGAAACACAGAGAGATGTGGTATTGACTTACTTCCCTATTGTGAGCATGTGTGCAATATTTTGCACATACACTTTGCTTCAAAACATGAACATAAGGAGAACCATGCTGAATCAGGCCAAAGCCCATGGAGTCCAGCATTCGCTCAGGCAATTTCACTCTACTCACAAGAGCCTACAAAACTTTTGCCAGACCCATCCTAGACTACTGCTCATCTGTCTGGAACCCATACTAGATCTCAGACATCAACACCCTTGAAAACGTCCAAAGGTATTTAACCAGAAGAGCCCTTCACTCCTCCACTCGAAACAGAATATCCTAGGAAAATAGACTAACAATCCTGGGCCTAGAAAGCCTAGAACTACAGCGCCTAAAACACGATTTGAGTATTGCCCACAAGATCATATGCTGCAATGTCCTACCAGTCAATGACTACTTCAGCTTCAACCGCAATAACACAAGAGCACGCAACATATTCAAACTCAATACGAACCGCGCCAAACCTGACTGTAAAAAATATGATTTCAACAATTGAGTTATTGAAGCGTGGAACTCATTACCGGACTCAATTGTGTCAACCCCTAACCCCCAACACTTCTCCCTTAGACTCTCCACAATTGACCTCTCTAGGTTCCTAAGAGGCCAGTAAGGGGCGCATATAAGTGCACTGGTGTGCCTTTCGTCCCCTGTCCAATTGTCTTTCCTTCTTTCACCTATCTTATATATTCTCTTCCTTTCATATATCCTCTCCTCTAAGTTGACTTTCACCCTCTTTTATATTATCACATGTCTATTTTTCTTCCCATGTATCTGTGTATTGGACAAATGAATAAATAAAATAAAATAAATAAAATTCTGTGTCCAACAGTTGCCCACCAATTGTCCATGGGGATCTTGAGCAGAAAGAGAAGGAAAAACCCTCCCTTTCCCTTGACACCCAACCAATGGTACCCAAGGGAATCCTTCCTGCCTCAAGCAACATAGAGGCGGTACATGGACATGTCTTTCAATGACCACCAATACGCTTGGCATCCATGAATCTGTCTAATCCTGCCTTGAAACTATCCAGGCTCACAGCTGTCATGACCTCTTCTGGAAGTGAATCCCATAAACCAAGGTCCCTGTGGGTGAAGAAATATTTATCTTTATTAGTCCTCACTTTCTTATCTATGAGCTTTAGGGAGTGCCTAAATGCAGAAATAGGACAGCAAAGAGTTGGCCCAGGTGGCTGCCCCCCCCGGCAGGTTGCCACTACCAGTTCGCTAAAACTGGTAGAATACCACTTCGGTGGTGATGGAGATGATCAGTTATTATTATTTTTATTATTATTTATTAGATTTGTATGCCTCCCCTCTCCGCAGACTCGGGGCAGCTCACAGAAATAATAAAACAATATACAGTAACAAATCTAATATTAAAAGTCTAAAATAATTCTAATATTAAAAGTCTAAAATAACAAATCTAATATTAAAAGTCTAAAAACCCATTATTTAAAAAGCATAGACACAAACATACCATACATAAAACTACATAGGCAAGGGGAGATATCTCAGTTCCCCAATGCCTGACAGCAGAGGTGGGTTTTAAGGAGTTTACGAAAGGCAAGGAGGGTGGGTGCAATCCTAATCTCCAGGGGGAGCATATTCCAGAGGGTTGGGGCCACCACAGAGAAGGCTCTTCCTCTGGGGCCCACCAGCCGGCATTGTTTAGTCGACGGGACCTGGAGAAGGCCAACTCTGTGGGACCTAACCGGCCACTGGGATTCGTGATAAATCTCATCGCTAAACATTTGGGAGCTGTATTCTGACTTGGACTAGAAGACCTCCAAGATCTCTTCCAACTCTATACAATATGAGAGGTCCAAGGTCCCTTCCAAATGTATAGAATGGAAGACCCAAAGTCCCTTCCAACACTATAGAATACAAGATCTCCAAGGTCCCTTCCAACTCTAGAGAATGCAAGACGTCTAAGGTCCCTTCCAACTCTAGAGAATGCAAGACCTCCAAAGTCCCTTCCAACTCTAGAGAATGCAAGACCTCCAAGGTCCCTTCCAACTCTAGAGAATGCAAGACCTCCAAAGTCCCTTCCAACTCTAGAGAATGCAAGACCTCCAAAGTCCCTTCCAACTCTAGAGAATGCAAGACCTCCAAAGTCCTTTCCAACTCTATAGAATACAAGACCTCCAAAGTCCCTTCCAACTCTATAGAATACAAGACCTCCAACATCCTTTCCAACTCTACAGAATACAAGACCTCCAAAGTCCCTTCCAACTCTATAGAATGCAAGACCTCCAACATCCTTTCCAACTCTAGAGAATACAAGTCCTCCAAAGTCCCTTCCAACTCTAGAGAATACAAGACCTCTAAAGTCCCTTCCAACTCTATAGAATACAAGACCTCCAAAGTCCCTTCCAACTCTATAGAATACAAGTCCTCCAAAGTCCCTTCCAACTCTATAGAATACAAGACCTCCAAGGTCCTTTCCAACTCTTGTCTTCTATTATTCTGACTTAGACTAGAAAACCTTCCAACTCTGTTATTCTGTTAAGAGGACAGGTGTTTCAGGGAAGCTAGTAGAATTTCTGATGGATTTGCTTTCTCCTCCTGTTTTTTCCTCTTCCTCTTCTTGGGGTGAACATGTCCGCTACTCGCAGTTTACACATGACAGTATCTTTCTTGTTTTGGTTGCATTCCTGCCCCCCTCCAGCTCCAACTCCAAAATGTAACAGCCATCTTTATCGCCTGGAAAGGAGACTTATCTCTCTAGTCCAGCTTTGTGACAACCTAAAGTCGAGTTTGCAGTGCTGGGGAGAGCTTTGACAAACTAAGAAGCTTTTTATAAATATAGTACAAATGAAATTCACCATAGGCGACAGGCATTGCTGCCTTTCCCTGGATAGGAAAAGAAAAGAAAAGAGAAGAGAAGAAAAAACAACAATAACAGAAAAACCAGAATAGATGCAGATAGATCGAACAAGATTTGGCACATCTAGAAGGCAGCTCTCTTATCTGGGGATGTTAGCAGACAAAACTGATCGAGGTTCAATAAATCAAAAGAGCCTGTAAAAAGAAGTGTGTGTTTGTGTGTGTGTTTACTTCCTTGAGACAGGACTAGATCTCACAGTCTCCTAGTGATTAGCTGAAGTCACCCAACTGGCTTTTATGACTGACGTGGGACTAGAACTCACAGTCTACTGGTGATTGGCCGAAGTCACCCAACTGGCTTTTGATACTGAGGTGGGACTAGAACTTACTGCCTCCTAGTGTTTGGGCCAAAGTCACCCAGCCAGCTTTCAGGCCCTAGAACTCACCGTCACCAGGCGATTGACCCAAAGTTCACCCAAGGTCATACATATCAGGTGGGAGAAATATAGAAACTAAGGAGAAAAGAGATTAGTGAATTAATACCAACAATAGCTGCATAGTTACTACAACTCCAGTTAGTTCCAGGGTGTAAAGTTGAATTCCAGTTCATTCAGCATTTTATATGTCCCCCCTGTTATTTTCAGCATTGTTGCAATAAAATTAACCATCATCCCGGTGACATCCCATAACCGAAACAAGAACCTATTTTTAGTCTGTGTATTTCTGGAGAAGGATGGTTGGATGCTAAAATATCGCACACAAATAATTTGCATCTGACTGCTTAAGTAAATAGGCCTACTTCCTTAATGTGAAGCTGGGTACAGTGCTATACCTCCTCCTCCTCCTCTTGCCCCTCCCTCCCTCCCTCCTCCTCCTCTTCTTCTTTTTCTCCTCCTCTCCTCCTTCTCTTCTTCATCTCCTCCTCCTCCTCATTATCATCTTCCCCCTCCTCCTCCTGACATCATCTTCCTCTTCCTCTCCTCCTCCACCTCCTCTTCTCCTTTTCCTCCTTCTCCTCCTCTTCCTCTTCTTCCTCTTCCTCTTCTTCTTCTTCCTCTCCCTCTCCTCCTCCTCCTCTTCTTCTTCTTCTTTTTCCTCTCTTCCTTCTCCTTCTCCTTCTTCCTCCTCCTCCTTCTCCTCCTCTTCCTCTTCTTCTTCTTCCTCTTCTCCTTCTCCTCCTCCTCTTCTCCTTCTCCTCCTCTTCCTCCTCCTCCGCTGCTGCTGCTGCTGCTGCTTCTTCTTCTTCTTCTTCTTCTTCTTCTTCTTCTTCTTCTTCTTCTTCTTCTTCTTCTTCTTTTTCCTCTCCTCCTTCTCCTTCTCCTTCTTCCTCCTCCTCCTCTTCCTCTTCTTCTTCTTCCTCTTCTTCTTCCTCTTCTCCTTCTCCTCCTCCTCTTCTCCTTCTCCTCCTCTTCCTGCTCCTCCGCTGCTGCTTCTTCTTCTTCTTCTTCTTCTTCTTCTTCTTCTTCTTCTTCTTCTTTTTCCTCTCCTCCTCCTCCTTCTCCTTCTTCCTCCTCCTCCTCTTCCTCTTCTTCTTCTTCCTCTCCCTCTCCTCCTTCTCCTCCTCCTCTTCTCCTTCTCCTCCTCTTCCTGCTCCTCCGCTGCTGCTGCTGCTGCTTCTTCTTCTTTTTCTTCTTCTTCTTCTTCTTCTTCTTCTTCTTCTTCTTCTTCTTCTTCTTCTTCTTTTTCCTCTCCTCCTCCTCCTCCTTCTCCTTCTTCCTCCTCCTCCTCTTCCTCTTCTTCTTCTTCCTTTCCCTCTCCTCCTTCTCCTCCTCCTCTTCTCCTTCTCCTCCTCCTCCTCCGCTTCTTCTTCTTCTTCTTCTTCTTCTTCTTCTTCTTCTTCTTCTTCTTCTTCTTTTTCCTCTCCTCCTCCTCCTCCTTCTTCCTCTTCCTCCTCTTCCTCTTCTTCTTCTCCTTCTCTTTCTCCTCCTCCTTCTTCCTCTTCCTCTTGCTCCTCTTTCTGCTCCTCCTCCTCCTCCTTTTCTACACAATCACTTTGCTAGGGTTTAATTTTGAACATTTTTGGACAATTACGTGCTTTAAAAAATTCTGCCCGTGTGCTTTCTAATAATCTCTTTTGAGCCAAGCTCCATTTAAAAATATCTATTGAAACAATGGTTTTACATAAGATTTTCCCCCTGTCCTTTTCAGTGGTTGTGTTAGACTTAAGTGTAATCTTCCTCCGACGAGATAAAGATTCAATCAGTCTAATGTAAGCAAGACTAAATTTGGATTCATCCCCAACACCACCACCACCACCCCACTAGATTCTGCATCGAGAGAAGGATGAACAAAATACAAAAACAAGTTCTGCCCAAGAATAAATCGTAAATCCTGTCATTGTTACCCAGATATATAATTTCACATTAAGCTTTAGCAGCCAAAATACAACAGAATGCAGTTCTTTCTTTCTTTCTTTCTTTCTTTCTTTCTTTCTTTCTTTCTTTCTCTTCCTTTCTCTTCCTTTCTCTTCCTTTCTTTTTCTTTCTTTTATCATTCCTCCTCCTCCTCCTCCATCTTCATCTTCCTTCCTCTGTCTTCTTTCTTCTTCCTTCTTTTTCCTTCCTCTTCCTCCCTCCCTCTTTCTTTCTTCTTTCTTTCTTTCTCTCTTTCTTTCTCTCTTTCTTTCTTCTTCCTTCTTTTTCCTTCCTCTCGCTTCTTTCCTCCCTCCCTGTTTCCTTCCTTCCTTCCTTCTTTCTTTCTTTCTTTCTATCTCTCTATCTCTCTTTCTCTTTCTTTCTTCTTCCTTCTTTTCCTTCCTCTTCCTTCCTCCCTCCCTCTTTCTTTCTTTCTTTCTTTCTTTCTCTTTCTTTCTTCTTCCTTCTTTTTCCTTCCTCTTCCTTCCTCCCTCCCTCTTTCTTTCTCTCTCTCTTCCTTTCTTTTTTCTTTTTTCTTTCCTCCTTCTCTTTCTTCATCTCCATCTTCCTTCCATTCTCTTCCTTCTTCTTTCCTCTTCCTTCTCTTTCTTTCTTTCTTTCTCTTTCTTTCTTCTTCCTTCTCTTTCCTTCCTCTTCCTCCCTCCCTCCCTCTTTCTCTTTCTTTCTTCTTCCTTCTTTTTCCTTCCTCTTCCTTCCTCCCTCCCTCCCTCCCTCTTTCTTTCTTTCTTTCTTTCTTTCTCTCTTCCTTTCTTTTTTCTTTTATCTTTCCTCCTTCTCTTTCTTCATCTCCATCTTCCTTCCTTTCTCTTCCTTCTTCTTTCCTCTTCCTTCTCTTTTTTTCTTTCTTTCTTTCTTTCTTTTTCTTTCCTTTTTATCACCTGGTTTCCAGTGCCTGTTCTATCTGCTTGCACGTCTTCCCTCCCCATGTTTTATCTGCTAATACCTCTTGTTCAGCTGAGGATAAACTCTGTAATAATTGTCCGATAAAGTGGAATGTACACTCCGTGTCTCTTATTGCTCAGGGGTCTGTTAATTAGAATTTATAAAGTTCAATAAAGCGTAATCCAATAAGACCTCCACTCTTATTCATTTATCTTAGGGGTAATATCCCTCCTCTCAGCTGTGTACTCGAAATGGCAATGCCATGAGCTCATTCACAGTCACCTACATGTCCCTTGTCTGCAAGAGAGAAGGACACTCGAGGGTCTTATGCTCTGAATGTTGAACACAAGAAAGTAGCCTAGGAACCCCTCAGACTTCGAATCAACCACACAGCCAACCCACACAAATCTCCCCAACCAGTATTTCACCTCCCAATGACTCTCACCTGATATAATTGGGGATTTAAGTCTTCCTTATCTTTTAATTTCATTGTCATCATATGGAGGTGCTCCATTTCCTTGAACAAGTATGATCAAGGAAAAGGAGCCCCTCCCTTATGAAACTAGGTTGCAAAGCCTTGGTCTCTTCAGCCTTGAAAGACAGCATTTAAAGGGGGACTTGATCGAAGTGTATAAAATCATGCATGGGATAGAAAAGGTGGATAGGGCCCCCTCGTCCTAGTATTGTGGGATAGAGAAAAGCATTTTCTCTATCCCACAATACTAGGACGAGGGGGCCCTCCGTAAAGCTCATAGGTAAGAAAGTGAGGACAAATCAAGGGAAATATTTCTTCACCCAGAGGGTCCTTGGTTTATGGGATTCCCTTCCAGCAGAGGTCGTGACAGCTGTCTTGATAGCTTCAAGGCATGGTTAAACAGATTCATGGATGCCAAGTGTATCGGTGGTTATTGAAACGGATGTCCATGTGCTGCCTCTATGTTGGTTGAGGCAGGCAGGATTCCCTTGAGTACCATTTGTTGAGTGTCAAGGGAAAGGGAGGGTCTTGCCTTCTCTTTCTGCTCAAGATCCCCATGGACAATTGGTGGGCCGCTGTGTAACACAGAATGCTGGACTCGATGTGCTTTGGCCTGATTCAGCATGGCTCTTCTTAGGTTCTTAGGTTCTTATATGAACATGAGAGATCACCCATTAGGCCTGAGTTTTGCTTCCTGCCTTCTGCATAGTAATTCATACCTTGACCATCTTCCATTTTGATTAATTTTATTGATTCCACATGGGGATGTACTTGAAAAATATTCAGAAGATACAATTGATATAGAACGTGGCAGTCTGGGAAATGGTGGGTAAATCCCAGTGTACCTGGGTGACTACACTCATTGCTGATTAAATACTGAATGTGATGTAGGGCAGTGTTTCCCAACCTTGGCAACTTGAAGATATTTGGACTTCAACTCCCAGAATCCCCCAGCCAGCATTTGCTGGCTGGGGAATTCTGGGAGTTGAAGTCCAAATATCTTCAAGTTGCCAAGGTTGGGAAACACTGATGTAGGGTACTAGTTGTTAGGTTTAAGGCCTTTATGGCTCCAGACCTGGTTATCTAAGAGGCTACCTTCTCCCATCTTCCCATCTGATCACATTGAATAGGGTCAACTTCCTCCACGAAGCATCCTTACCCTGCTGTTCTGTTCGGGTCGTATGTGACCCGAAGCCAAGTTTGAGTCCCTGTAAAAATTTTTCCCTGCATATCTGAAACTTGAAATTTCATGACTTTTCATCATTTCAGGGGTTCTCTCTATGAGAATTTTTTTGGGGGGGTGGGGGGCTTAGTTTTTGCTGGGCAAAAAAAGTTACAAATCTTCTGTTCCCGGGTCACCCTGACCCGGACCGAAAACTCTTCATTTGCAGTGCTTATGTTTGGTCTTTTTGAAAGCTTTTTTCACTTGGAAAGTAGTCTGAACATTTCTGCACACAATGATATGAAAATTGAAATGAAAAAAGTAAATCTTGTTGGTTTATTTTGCGGATATAATGCACGCCCCCCCCCCCCGTTTTTGTGATTTTTTTTTCAATTTATGGATAGTTTTGCTTGCAAAATGCATTCTATTTTACTAAAGTTGGTGTGGGATTGGTATCTTGAACATTTCTGAATATAAGAAAAATATAAAGGAACTGAAAAAAATGATTCTTATTGGTTTTTTAATATCAGAAATAAGGCCTCCCCCCCCCCCTCGGCTGCTTGCAACCATTTTCACTTTTTATTTTTTTATGCTCCAAATCCGAAATATTCTTTAAAATCTTAGGCATTCATTTACTAAATTTAACAATGCTGATCATCAAAAAATATTTTTGGGGTGGCGGCTAATTGTTTTCTGGGCAAAAAAAAATCATAACTTCGAGTCTGTTTCTGTTCGTATATGTCAGGACCAAAAATATTTTTTTTAGGTACTTGAATTTGATCTTTTTGAAAACTTTTTCAACTGGAAAACTAGTTTGAACATTTATGAACATAATGATATGAAAATTGAACTGGAAAAATTGAGACTTATATTTTTATTTTGATCAAAAAGCCCCTCCACCCATCCTTTTGAATTTTGTGTCAATTTCTATTTTTTAAGGCTACAAATCCATAAGGAATTTTCCCCCAAAAGGTTTGATATACTAAATTGAACATTTCTGAATATAAGAAAAATATAAATGAACTGAAAAAAATGGTTCTTATTGGTTTATTTTTGCCACAAAAGGGCCAACCCCCCCCCCCCCCTGGCCTTGCTATGTGCCATTATTGTCACTGTTTATACATATTTGTCTAGAAATATTTGGAATATCCTTTTGAAAATCAACCACATTGTAGCCAGAGAACTAATTTTATGAAACAAATCCATTTTACTAAAAAAAAGTATGTAAGTTTGAAATTAACAGCATAATTTTTATATAAATTGAAATAATTGAACACGGGGGGAGGCATACTTTATGTGCAAAATAAACCAATATGCATCAATTTTTCCAGTTCAATTTTCATATCATTATGTTCAGAAATGTTCAAACTACCAATCCCACACCAACTTTAGTAAAATAGAATGTATTTTGCTAGCAAAACTATCCATAAAGTGAAGACTATTTAAAAAAAACGGGGGGGGCATGCATTTCATCAACAAAATAAACCAATATGCATCAATTTTTCCAGTTCAATTTTCATATCATTGTGTTCAGAAATGTTCAAGCTACCAATCCCACACCAACTTTAGTAAAATAGAATGTATTTTGCAGGCATAATTATCAATAAACCTAAAAAGAATTCACAAAAAGGGGGGGGCATATTTATGTGCAAAATAAACCAATAAGGATTAATTTCTTCAGTTCAATTTTCATATCATTGTGTGCAGAAATGTTCAGACTACTTTCCAAGTGAAAAAAGTATTCAAATTGACCAAACATAAGCACTGCAAATGAAGAGTTTTCGGTCCGGGTCAGGGTGACCCGGGAACAGAAGATTTGTTACTTTTCTGAAACAGAACAGCAGGGTTAAGATATTGCCATCTTATGTAATAGCATTTAAAAATTATTCATTCCCCCATGCCTCATGAGATGCCACATGGCTCTCTGGAAAAAAGTGAAACATTGCAATCGTCGGGGCCCAAGGAAAGTCTATTAACTTATCTCAATGTGCAAGATCCACGGTGGTTAGAGTGCAGCACTGCAGGCTCCTTCAGGTAACTGCTAGCTGTAGTTCAGCAGTTCAAATCTCACCACTGGCTCAAGGCTGACTCAGCCTTCCATCCTTCCGATCAAATGAGGACCCAGATTGTTGGGGGCAAAAGGCTGATTCTGTAAACCGCTTAGAGAGAGGGCTGTAAAATCACTGTGAAGTGCTATATAAGTCTAAATATATTTATTTATTTATTGTTAGAGTTGAAAGGGACCATGAAGGCCATCGAGTTCAACCCCCTGTCCAAGCAGGAACCCTATAGTACACCAGTCAAGTGGCAGTTCAATCTTCTCTTTAAAATGTCCAGAGTGTTGGAGTTCACGTCCGCTGGTTGGTTATTCCATTGGTTGATCGATCTGACCATCAGGAAGTTCCTCCTTATCTCCATGTTGAATCTCTCCTTGGTCAGCTTCCAGCTGTTGTTCCTCGTCCAGCCCTCTGGTGCCCTGAAGAATAAAGGGATCCCCTCCTCTCTGTGACATCCCCTCGTATACTTGTAGACTGCTATCATGTCCGCTCTGGCCCTCCTTTTCTCTAGGCTGTCCATGCCCAGTTCCCTCAGTCTCTCTTCGTAAGTCTTGGTTTCCAATCCCTTAATCACCTTGGTTGCTCTTTTTTGCACCTTCTCCAGAGTTTTGAAGTGTGGTGACCAGAACTGAATACAGTACTCCAGGTGTGGTCGGACCAGGGCGTAGTAGAGTGGTATTAAGACTTCCCTGGTCTTGGAGTGTATTCCCCTTCTATTATCCCTTCCTCATATCTCTTTCTGTCTTTCCCTTCCTTCCTCCCTCCCCTCCCTCCCTCCCTCCTTCCTTCCTTCCATCCTTTCCTCTCCCTCATTTTCTCACTCAATATCCTTCCTTTTTTCCTTCCTCCCTCCCTCCCTTCCTTCCTTCCTTCCTTCCTTGACTCAGCCTTCCATCCTTCCGAGGTGGTTTAAAATGAGGACCCCGATTGTTGGGGGCAAGAGGCTGATTCTGTAAACCGCTTAGAGAGGGCTGTAAAAGCACTAGGAAGCAATATATAAGTCTAAATGCTATTGCTAAATGCTAGTTAGGGCAAGACATACGAATCCGAGGTACAGGATCCAGATTTCCTTGGGACAGTGTGACATCTCTCATTTCTGCACACCTGCACAAAGTCTCCTCTACCCTGAAAATACTCAGCCTCCATCTCTCTGGAACAAATTGTGTTCTTGGCCTCTTGCCATGCCATGAAATCACACTGTTTTTCGTTACACACTCAGAAACCTTAATGAGCAAGGAAGGCAAATGGAGATTCTTTTAGAAATATATCAATCAATCTAAAATTGCTAGCTGACTGTTGGGGTCTGCCAGTGGCCTGCAGAGCTGGTAGCAGAGTCAGACAGCGAGGAAGTTGGGGAGGAGTAGGGGCCAGTCCTCATGTCTGGAGAAGGCTCTGTTCCAGAGCCAGAAATGGAGCCTGGTAATCTGGGAATTCTGTGCTGACTCCCAAAGCCTCTTGTTCTGTCTACGGCTTTCTAATTGAAACCCCGACTCAAAAATTCTTTATTTTATTAATAGAGACATAGAAATATAGAAGATCGGCGCCAGAAAAAGACCTCATGGTCCATCTAGTCTGCCCTTATACTATTTCCTGTATTTTACCTTAGGATGGATATACGTTTATCCCAGGCATGTTTAAATTCAGTTACTGTGGATATACCAGCCACGTCTGCTGGACGTTTGTTCCAAGTATCTACTACTCTTTCAGTAAAATAATAATTTATTATGTTGCTTCTGATCTTTCCCCAAACTAACCTCAGATTGTGCCCCCTTGTTCTTGTGTTCTCTTTCCTATTAAAACACTTCCCTCCTGAACCTTATTTAACCCTTTAACATATTTAAATGTTTAGATAATGTCCCCCCTTTCCCTTCTGTCCTCCAGACTATACAGATTGAGTTCATGAAGTCTTTCCTGATACGTTTTATGCTTCTGACCTTCCACCATTCTTGTAGCCCGTCTTTGGACCTGTTCAATTTTGTCAATATCTTTTTGTAGGTGAGGTCTCCAGAACTGAACACAGTATTCCAAATGGGGTCTCACCAGTGCTCTATACAGCGGGATCACAATCTCCCTCTTCCTGCTTGTTATTCCTCTAGCTATGCAGCCAAGCATAAATCAAACTCTTTATTGACATAAGCACACATAACCCAAAGCAGATTTTACTACCTACCTATATTTATTTGTTATATAGAAGGCATCATTTGTCAACCATATTGTTGACTATCACTGTTGAGTCACCTAATATTAGGTATTTGTATCTAGTGTGTGGAATTGTGGGTTTGTTTTTTTAGTTCTGTATATTATTGTTGTATTCATTTTGTATATTTGCGAGGAAGATACAGATTCATTTTTAGGGGTTTTGTTTTCCATCAATTTATGGTGCAATGTTTCTATTTTTTTTTTCATTTCATTTGGGTACACAAGGAAGAAATGTCTAGTTTTGCTTTTCCTTTAAATGTTTAATGTATTTTTTTCCATTTGAGCCATTTGTACCAATTTTCCCATATTTTGAAGAATTCAGATGTATCTTTTTCCTGTAATCCCAGCGACCAGTTAGTCCGACATAGAAACATAGAAACATAGAAGACTGACGGCAGAAAAAGACCCCATGGTCCATCTAGTCTGCCCTTTTACTATTTCCTGTATTTTATCTTACAATGGATATATGTTTATCCCAGGCATGTTTAAATTCGGTTACTGTGGATTTACCAACCACGTCTGCTGGAAGTTTGTTCCAAGGATCTACTACTCTTTCAGGAAAATAATACTTTCTCATGTTGCCTTTGATCTTTCCCCCAACTAACTTCAGATTGTGTCCCCTTGTTCTAGGTGTTCACTTTCCTGTTAAAACACTTCCCTCCTGAACCCTATTAACCCTTTAACATATTTAAATGTTTCGATCAAGTCCCCCCCTTTTCCTTCTGTCCTCCAGACTATACAGATTTCATTGAGTCTTTCCTGATACGTTTTATGCTTAAGACCTTCCACCATTCTTGTAGCCCGTCTTTGGACCCGTTCAATTTTGTCAATATCTTTTTGTAGGTGAGGTCTCCAGAACTGAACACAGTACTCCAAATGTGGTCTCACCAGCGCTCTATATAGAGTTGGCCTTCTCCGGTCCCGTCGACTAAACAATGTCGTTTGGCGGGACCCAGGGTAAGAGCCTTCTCTGTGGCGGCCCCGACCCTCTGGAACCAACTCCCCCAGATATCAGAGTTGCCCCCACTCTCCTTGCCTTTCGTAAGCTCCTTAAAACCCACCTCTGTCGTCAGGCATAGGGAACTGAGATATTCTCTTCCCACTAGGCTTATAAAATTTATGCATGGTATGTCTGTATGTATGATTGGGGTTTTTTACATTACTTTTAATATTAGATCTGTTCATATTGTCTTTTTACTGTTGTTAGCCGCCCCGAGTCTATGGAGAGGGGCGGCATACAAATGTAATGACTGACTGACTGACTGACTGACTGACTGACTGAATGAATGAATGAATGAATGAATGAATAAATGAATAAATAAATAAATAAATAAATAAATAAATAAATAAATAAATAAATAAATAAATAAATAAATAAATAAATAAATAAATAAATAAATAAATAAATAAATAAATTCCAAAGTCATTCTGGTCGTTTCTATACACTCAAGGACCTTAATTATAAAGCTTAAATTTGTAGGGGCTGTTTCTATGTTCCAATTCTGTGCTTGCTGCCATTATAATATGAAGGATTAAGTATTTATCTTCATTTTTAAATTTCTGTCTCGCAATACCTAGAAGTATTCCAATTCTGTGCGAAAATCAATCGAGCCGCCGTTAATACAAGTACTACTTCGCCTTTTTGTATTGTCCTCTGATTATTCCTGATAAAAATGTCTCAGGTTTAAATTCCAATTCAAAGTTTACTATCTCTTTATTATTATTATTATTATTATTATTATTATTATTATTATTATTATTATTAATTAGATTTGTATGCCGCCCCTCTCCGTAGACTTGGGACAGCTTACAGCAATGATAAAAACAATATATAATGACAAATCTAATAGTTAGAATCTAAAATAACATTAATACATTTAAAAAGTCTAAAAAACAAGAAACCCTAATATATATATGAAAAAAAAAACATACATGCAGTCATATCATACACAAAGAACTACATAGGCAGGGGGAGATGTTTCAGTTCTCCCACGCCTGACGACAGAGGTGGGTTTTAAGGAGTTTGCAAAAGGCAAGGAGGGTGGGGACAGTTCTAATCTCTGGAGGGAGATGATTCCAGAGGGTCGGAGCCGCCACAGAGAAGGCTCTTGCTCTGGGTCCCTCCAAACGACATTATAGGTGATGACCAACACTTTGAATTGTGACCGGAAACTGATCGGCAATCAATGCAGACTGCGGAGTGTGTTTTGGAAAGCCCATGATTGCTCTCGGAGTTGCATTCTGCACGATCTGATGTTTCCGAACACTCTTCAAAGGTAGCCCCATGTAACCATATTTTAACTATATTTTGAACCATAATCCAGAATGTCCTTGTTTCAAAATACAACCACCACATGTGGTAATAAGTACCATGGGTTTATTTACATTTCCAACAATTGCTTTTCAGGTTTGGGTAAATTTTTGCTAATCTTTCCGTGGCTTAATGCCACTGGTGAAACATCTTATATTGGTTCTCTCTATGCAGAACCCAAATTGTTCGTTTGTAATTAACTTTCCAAATCTTTTCCCATTCTTCTAGTTGGATGTTATAACCAAAGTTGGTCATTCCTTAGCTCAGTGGTGACAAGAAAAATCAACCCTTCCCTTTCACGAAGATGCCCTGCTTCTGTTACTTCTATTGTGTTTCCTCCTGAGTGTCTTTCTCTGCTTTATTTGGGAAATTTTCTAAGAAGGATGTTGGAACTGGGGGCTGACTGTACGTTTAGCCTCTTTCACCCACGTCTTCTTGTGATAACGGCCTTGACACAAAATACCCCTTGCGATAAATTCTCTGTGATTACGGCCAGGTTGTACTAACACGGTGTGAGGGTGGAGATCTTGAAATGATTTCTTGGGTATCCTTGAAGGACACCTCAAATAACATTTGGGTTTTATTCTTTTTTCCTTTCAGTGCTTTATTAATGCATGTAAGGACAAGGCAAAGGGACACAGAGGAGAGAAGGAAGGAGGGAGAGGGGGGAGGGAGGAAGGAAGGGAGACAAAGAAAGAAAGAAAGAAAGAAAGAAAGAAAGGAGGACAAAGGGAAGGGAAAAAGGGAGGGTAGGAAGGTACTAAGCAAGAGAAAGAGAGGGGAGAAGGAGGGAGGGGGCAGGAAGGAAAGGGGGAGGGAAGGAAGAAAGAAAGGGAGAAAAAAGAAAGAGAAAAAAAGAAGAGAAGAGAAAAGAAGGAAGGAAGAAAGGAAGAAAGAAAGAGTAGGAGGAAGGAAAGGAGGGAGGGAAGAGGGAGGGAAGAAAAGAAGGATGGGAGAGAAAGAAAGAAAGAAAGAATGAATGAAAGAATGAAAGAAAGAAAGAAAGAAAGAAAGAAAGAGAAATAAAGACCAAACAAGAAAGAAAGGACAGAAAGAAAGAAAGAAGGACAAAGGGAAGGGAAAGAGGGAGGGTAGGAAGGTAGTAAGAGAGAGAAAGAGAGGGGAGAAGGAGGGAGGGGGCAGGAAGGGAAGGGGGAGGGAAGGAAGAAAGAAAGGGAGAAAAAAGAAAGAAAGAGAAAAAAAGAAGAGAAAAGAAAGAAAAAAGGAAGGAAGAAAGAAAAGAGTATGAGGAAGGAAAGGAGAGAGAGAGAGAGAAAGAAAGAAAGAAAGAAAGAAAGAAATAGAAATAAAGACCAAACAAGAAAGAAAGAAAGAAAGAAAGAAAAGAAAGAAAGAAAGAAAGAGTAGAAGGAAGGGAAGGAGGGAGGGAAGGAAGGAAGGGAGAGAAAGAAAGAAAGAAAGAAAAGAAAAGAAAAGAAAGAAAGAAAGAGTAGAAGGAAGGGAAGGAGGGAGGGAAGGAAGGGAGAGAAAGAAAGAAAGAAAGAAAGAAAGAAAGAAAAGAAAGAAAGAAAGAGTAGAAGGAAGGGAAGGAGGGAGGGAAGGAAGGAAGGGAGAGAAAGAAAGAAAGAAAGAAAGAAAAGAAAAGAAAAGAAAGAAAGAAAGAAAGAGTAGAAGGAAGGGAAGGAGGGAGGGAAGGAAGGAAGGGAGAGAAAGAAAGAAAGAAAGAAAGAAAGAGAAAGAAAGAAAGAAAGAAAGAGAAAGAAAGAAAGAAAGAGAAAGAAAGAAAGAAAGAAAGAAAGAGAAAGAAAGAAAGAAAGAAAGAAAAGAAAAGAAAGAAAGAAAGAGTAGAAGGAAGGGAAGGAGGGAGGGAAGGAAGGAAGGGAGAGAAAGAAAGAAAGAAAGAATGAAAGAAAGAAAGAAAGAGACTAACAACATAAGCTCAGTGTTCTGTACAGAAAGTACAACTAGGGCATCATTGGCCCGTTGCAACAGGTCAAACAAGGAGGGTATGTTATGGACCCTCTCAGTTAAAAAAATTGACTGGTGGGGGTCCAGGGAGAGAACCTTCTCTGTCCCCCCAGCTCCCCCCTCCCAGGTGAGGTGGACCCCCTCCCACCAACCCCCACATTTCTGTCTTTCTGGGAGTGTCTCTTTCTTGGCTACTCTCCCCTGGCTCTGTGCAAATCTACCTCCCCTGCAAAAAAGCTGTATTTTTAGTTCGGTATGGAGGTGAGGATAGATCCCCATGCCAAAGGTAACATATTTATCATATTTGTGTGGGCTGTTGCATGATGAAAGCAATCTTAGCTGGTAAATCAGTGATGCTGCACGAGTGGAAAATGTGTTGATAAGGCGGTGTGAGTCCCCCCCCCCTCCTCTCTCTTTCTCATCTGCAATTTTTGGAAAGGAATTCTATTTCGCTATCTTTGATTTTAACTTGTTTGCCTGGATAGCCGAGGCACATTTTTCACTTATCGTGCTGTGTAAATTGTGTTCTTGGGAGCCGCGGACAAATAATTCTACCACTGCAAAGTGTGGTTGATATTGTGCCTCTAATGGTGGGGAAATGAAGGCATACCACAGGATGAATTAATACTAGAGAAAATCACACACCGTGCAGAAATGATCAAATTAACACTAGAATTAAGAAACAGTGATGAATCTCTATTTTATAAAACTGCTGGGACCCCTTTTACTGTTGGTTAGGAAAAAAAGAACAGTCCACCCAACAACTGTTAAAAAAATTTCAATATGGAAAAGATAATTATCTGGTGTCAAAGTCAATTGTATAAATGAGATATAGATGTATGCAAAAAATAAGGTTATTTACTTAAACCTTTCCTTTCTTTCATATTTTCTCTTTTCTTTCATTTATTTAACCTACTTATCATTTAGATTATTAAACTATAGTGTAACTGGCTATAGAGAATATATATAGTTCATATTTTCAATACAGATCTATCATGCACCCGCCCGCTTTTTATTGTATATTTTATTTATTTATTTATTATTTAGATTTGTATGCGGCCCCTCTCCGCAGACTCGGGGCGGCTCACAAAAAAATAAAACAATTCATGACAAATCTAAATTATAGTTTAAAATATTTTAAAAAACCCATTTACTAAGCAAACATACATACAAACATACCATGGATAAATTGTATATGCCCGGGGGAGATGTCTCAGTTCCCCCATGCCTGACGACAAAGGTGGGTTTTAAGGAGGTTACGAAAGGCAAGGAGAGTAGGGGCAGTTCTAATCTCTGGGGGGAGTTGGTTCCAGAGAGTCGGGGCCACCACAGACAAGGCTCTTCCCCGACATTGCTTAGTTGACGGGACCCGGAGAAGGCCCACTCTGTGGGACCTAATCGGTCGCTGGGATTCGTGCGGCAGAAGACGGTCTCGGAGATATTCTGGTCCAATGCCATGAAGGGCTTTAAAGGTCATAACCAACACTTTGAATTGTGACCGGAAATTGATCGGCAACCAATGCAAACTGCGGAGTGTTGGTGAAACATGGGCATACCTAGGTAAGCCCATGACTGCTCTCGCAGCTGCATTCTGCACGATCTGAAGTTTCCGAACACTTTTCAAAGGTAGCCCCATGTAGAGAGCATTACAGTAGTCGAACCTCGAGGTGATGAGGGCATGAGTGACTGTGAGCAATGAATCCCGGTCCAGATAGGGCCGCAACTGGTGCACCAGGCAAACCTGGGCAAACGCCCCCCTCGCCACAGCTGAGAGATGTTTTTCTAATGTGAGCTGTGGATCGAGGAGGATGCCCAAGTTGCGGACCCTCTCCGAGGGGGTCAATAATTCCCCCCCCCAGGGTGATGGACGGATAGATGGGATTGTCCTTGGGAGGCAGAACCCACAGCCACTCCTTCTTATCCGGGTTGAGTTTGAGTCTGTTGACACCCATCCAGACCCCAACAGCCTCCAGGCACCGGCACATCACTTCCACCGCTTCGTTGACTTTTTTTTTCTTTTTCTTTTTTTTTGTATTGTCACTACATTTATGTAAATAAAATTTATTTTTAATTTTTTTAAAAAAGATATTGTCCATCTAGGAATCAGGCTCACCTCTGAATTATTTGTTTGTTTTTAAACAAAATTTTCTATTTAATTACATATAAAGGGGGTGGACAGAAAAATGGAAACACCATGAAAAATCATCAAAATATCTTTTAATATGGTGTTGGTCCACCTTTTGCAGCAAATACAGCCTCAATTCTCCGAGGTATTGATTCAAACAAATTGTGAATTATTTCCAAATAAATTTTAGCCCATTCTTCAGTTAAACACCCTACAGTTCTTTTAGGGACGATGGTGGTGGAAATCGACTTCTTACTTGAATCTCTAAAATCGACCATAAATGCTCAATAATGTTGAGGTCTGGTGATTGTGCTGGCCAGATGTAATGGTGAACTTCATTAGAATGTTACTCGTGCCATTCTTTAACAATTCTTGCTCTATGGATTGGTGCATTATCATCTTGAAAGATGGCAAGTACACTCTTTCAGACAGATGGTTATTCAACATCTTCTTTAAAATGTCCAGTGTTGAAGCATTCACAACTTCTGGAGGCAACTTCTGTTCCACTGGTTAATTGTTCTCACTGTCAGGGAATTTCTCCTTAGTTATAAGTTACTTCTCTCCTTGTTTAGTTTCCACCCATTGCTTCTTGTTCTAGGTTTAGGATCTTTGGAGAATAGGTTGACTCCTTCTATCTCCTCCTCCTCCTCTCTCTACCATTCTTACTTTTACTTCCCTTTCATCTTTCTCTACAGTTGGAGGAGGAGGGGAGAGATAAGAAGGGACAGAAGAAGGGAAAGAGGGAGGGGGAGAAGTAAAAGGAGAAAGATGGAGAGAGGAAAGGAGGACAGAAGGAAAAGAGGGGACATGATCGAAACATTTAAATATGTTAAAGGGTTAAATAAGGTTCAGGAGGGAAGTGTTTTTAATAGGAAAGTGAACACAAGGACAAGGGGACACAATCTGAAGTTAGTTGGGGGAAAGATCAAAAGCAACGTGAGAAAATATTATTTCACTGAAAGAGTAGTAGATCCTTGGAACAAACCTCCAGCAGATGCAGTTGGTAAATCCACAGTAACTGAATTTAAACATGCCTGGGATAAACATAGATCCATCCTCAGATAAAATACAGGAAATAGTATAAGGGCAGAATAGATGGACCATGAGGTCTTTTTCTGCCGTCAATCATCTAGGTTTCTATGTTTCTATGAAAGGGGAGGGGGGAGAGAGAGAGGAAGTGGAAGTGGGGAGAAGGATGGCAGAAAGAAAGGAAACTGTGGAATCATTGATACTCCCTGAACTTGGTTACTCCCTGGTAGAAGTTTCCTTATCCAAACTAACCAACCTCATTAGATGGGCACGGAAACATCCGTAAGAAAGCCACCAAGAGAGAGTACCAAGGACAGCTCCCAAGGAGATCTCTGTTGGAAAACTTTTGCTGAGATCTCGGCATGGCTCACCTCTCCAGGTTGACTTCTTCTAAAAGGTAGGGCAAGCTTGTTGAATTGACCCCCATTGAAGCGCCTGGTGTTTGACAAACCATGATCTTAAAGGCTCCAGAGAACCGGGGGATTCCCCAGGGAGCCAGCAATAGGCAGTTCCAGGCAAGATGGTGCCAGGGCCCATTAATCGGGCTTATGATTAATAAATGTGTGGCTTTTAAAACACCACAACGATGGCAATCCGCCTGTATCCTGAAGCTGCCCTTTCCCTCAAACAGACTTCTGCCATGAGGACTCCCTCGTTTCACAGAGATGATAGAAGGTCGGTAGGAGAATTCTGGGAGTCGACATCCACACATCTTAAAAGTTGAAAAGTTTGAGAAACGCTCCTCTAAAAATCAAGATTTTGGGGGTGGGAAACTTACCCTTGTTCTGTTTCTGGGTCTGCTTAATCAAAGGAATAAAGCAAAGCCTTGATTATTTTTTTTACTGTCTTGTTCTTGTGATGTTTTATGGGAAGCACTTATGCATTTCTTTAGGCAGGAGAGGATGCTGCCTTTCATAAAAGTGTGAAAGAGAGAGAGAGAGAGAACCCACCTCTACTTTTTCAGCACCACTGCTAAGTAGATAACATGTTATTATTATTATTATTTATTAGATTTGTATGCCACCCCTCTCCATAGACTCGGGGCGGCTCACAACAATAACAAAGACAATGTAAGAACAAATCTAATAATTTAAAAAACACTAAAAACCCCATTATTAAAAGTAAGAATACACACAAACATACCATGTATAAACTGTATAGGCTTGGGGGAGATGTCTCAGTTCCCCCATGCCTGACGGCAGAGATGGGTCTTAAGAACTTTACGAAAGGCAAGGAGGGTGGGGGCAGTTCTTATCTCCGGGGGGAACTGGTTCCAGAGAGTCGGGGCCGCCACAGAGAAGGCTCTTCTCCTGGGTCCCGCCAAACAACATTGTTTAGTCGACGGGACCCGGAGAAGGCCAACTCTGTGGGACCTAACCGGTCGCTGGGATTCGTGCGGCAGAAGGCGGTCCCGGAGATATTCTGGTCCGATGCCATGAAGGGCTTTATAGGTCATAACCAACACTTTGAATTGTGACCGGAAATCTCTCGCAGCTGCATTCTGCACGATCTGAAGTTTCCGAACACTTTTCAAAGGTAGCCCCATGTAGAGAGTGTTACAGTAGTTGAGCCTCGAGGTGATAAGGGCATGAGTGACTGTGAGCAGTGACTCCCGGTCCAAATAGGGCCACAACTGGTGCACCAGGTGAACCTGGGCAAACGCCCCCCTCGCCACAGCTGAAAGATGTTTCTCTAATGTGAGCTGTGGATCGAGGAGGATGCCCAAGTTGCGGACCCTCTCTGAGGGGGTCAATAATTCCCCCCTCATGTTTCTTTGTGGTCGCCATTTCTCCACTGAAAGATCTCGTGCTAGAGTGTTCTGCTTATTTCAGTTCACAAACTTTCTCAAGGGGGTTAGAGGTGGGGACCATAGATTTATTGAATGAAAGAGAAAATTCGGAATATTACAAAATTTGGAATATACACTGCTCAAAAAATTAAAGGGAACACTCAAAGAACACACCCTAGATCTGAATGAAATAAATATTCTCATTGAATACTTTGTTCTGTACAAAGTTGAATGTGCACAACAGCATGTGGAATTGATTGTCAATCAGTGTTGCTTCCTAAGTGGACAGTTTGATTACACAGAAGTTTGATTTACTTGGAGTTATATTGTGTTGTTTAAGTGTTCCCTTTATTTTTTTTGAGCAGTATATTTTACAAATGGTTAGGAATGAGGAAAATACAACATTAGAGTATTATAATTGAATAAATATAAAAGTAAAGAAATTTATTCTGTTTAAAGAATAATTTTGTTTTATAAACGGTGTTTGATAGAATATAAAATTTGCATTAAGCGGAACTACTGGGAAATGATAGACAAAGGTGGTGGAGCCCCCGCCTAGTAAAGGCCATAGATATACTCCAGGATTTGTACACAGGGAGACAAAAACTGAGTATGCAACTTTTATATGAATCCAGCCAGGAGTGGAAAGGACATGACTCATGAGTCAGGTGGCCCTTTTGGTGTTGTGTTGTTGTGAAGAATTCAAAGATAGATGAAGATCATTGCAAGAGTGAAAAAAACCCCAAAAGCCTTACTTTATTAATAGAGATATTTATTTATTTATTTGTTTGTTTATTTGTTTATTTGTTTGTTTGTCTGTTTGTCTGTTCGTTCGTTCGTTCGTTCGTTCATTCATTCGTTCATTCGTTCATTCGTTCATTCGTTTGTTCGTTCGTTCGTTCGTTCGTTCGTTCGTTCATTCGTTCATTCGTTCATTCGTTCATTCGTTCATTCGTTCATTCGTTCATTCGTTCGTTCATTCATTCGTTCATTCATTCGTTCATTCGATTTTTATGCCGCCCTTCTCCTTAGATTCAGGGTGGCTTACAACATGTTACCAATAGCCCTTTTTAACAGAGCCATCCTATTGCCCCCACAATCCGAGTCCTCATTTTACCCACCTCGGAAGGATGGAAGGCTGAGTCAACCTTGAGCCAGTGATGAGATTTGAACCGCTGACCTTCAGATCTACAGTCAGCTTCAGTGGCCTGCAGTACAGCACTCTACCTGTTGTGCCACCCCGGCTCAGATAGACAGATGGATGGATAGATAGATAGATAGATAGATAGATAGATAGATAGATAGATAGATAGATAGATAGATCCTGGGTTCATATAAGGTGTTTAATTAATTCAAAGCTGCTTTGGGAGTGTCTTCCTGGGGGAAGCCAATAATGCTGCTGCTGCTTCTTCTTCTTCTTCTTCTTCTTCTTCTTCTTCTTCTTCTTCTTCTTCTTCTTCTTCTTCTTCTCCTCCTCCTCCTCCTTCTCCCTCCCCTCCCCTCTCTTTCTCTTTCTCCTCCTCCCTTTCCTCTTCTTTTTCTCTCTCCTTCTCCTTCTCTGCTTTGTGGCAGCCTCTCAAATATTGGAGCATTTCTATCATATCACCCACTACGAGCCACCTTCCTTTTCCATAGACTAGTTGGTTTTCTCTGGGTTTGCTTCTTGGGGGATTAGCAAGTTATATTTTTTCCCAGCCTGTTTGAGGTGCCTGTGTTTCAGTGTGTGGTTAAAGCCTTGAAGGATGCTGTCAATTCCACAACTGAGAACCACTTAGATTTCAAAAAAAAGAAAAAGGAAAAAAAATGTTGAATTCTTGAGAGGGAAAAAAAACATAACCTTGAGACCTCTGAAAGTAGGTTCTTAGGGAAAGTTACAGCAAGCCATTGAACACAAGGTCCCTTTGAAATATTTCCTTCCCACAATTTATACATTTCTAGACAGTCAAACTCCCTGGCCAGTTTTCGAAGTCTCTCCAGCAGACTTTGTCACAAAAGCAGGAACCAGATCAATCCTGCATGTGAAGACAGTCGGAGTTGACGAAGGTCAGAGTGAACTTCTTTCATTTAGGAAGCTGCACCTACGTAGGCACAGAAACAAGGCGGGACTGTATCATGGGTTGAAGGTGTAGCAGCACCTTTGCACCCTGTCACTCTTTGAAGCTGCCCTGCTTTGATCTTGGAAACAAGCATGGCTGAGACTTACTGGAGAGCCAAGGAAATGGGAAGAAGGACTAGAAATAAATGGGAAGGGTTTTTAAGCAATAGGCAGATCTAGAGGAGAGAGAGGGAGGCTAGATAGACAGATGATAGATATGGATGGACAGACGGATGGATGGATGGATGGATTGACAGAGACAGAGAGAGAGAGACAGAGAGAGAGACAGAAAGACAGACAGACAGACAGATAGACATAGACAGATAGAAAGACAGATGATAGATATAGATGGATGGATGGAGAGAGAGAGAGAGAGAGAGAGAGAGAGAGACATAGACAGACATCTTTCTTCTTCTTCTCTTTCTCCTCCCCCTTCTTCCTTTCTCCCTCCCATCTTCCTTCTCCATCTCTTCTCCTTGCCATCATCTTTTTCCTTTCCTTTTCCTCCTTTTCCTCTCTATCCAATTCTCCCTTTCCTTCCCGTTCTCTTTTTCCTTTTCCTTCCCCTTCTCCATTTCCTTTCCCTCCCATCCTCCTTTTCCTTCCCCTTCCTCTTTTCCTTCTATTGCTCCTTCCCTTTTTCCTTCTCCTTGTTCTCCTCTCCCATTGTCCTCCTTATTCTCCTTCTTCCATTCTCCCTCCTATCTTTCTTCTTCTCCTTCTCCCTTTCCTCCTTCTCTTCTCCCTCACATCTTCCTCCTCCATCTCCTCTCCTTCCCATCTCATCTCTCTTTTCCTTTCTTTTCCTTTCTTCTCCTTCTCCTTCCTCTCCTCTCTACCCCATTCACCATTTCCTTCTCCTTTTCCTTGTCCACTTCCTTTCCTTCCCATCCCCCTTTTTCCTTCTCTTCTCCTTGTCTTTTTCCTTCCCCTTGTTCTCCTCTCCCTCCCATTCTCCTTCTTCTCCTCCTCCTCCGCTTCTCCCTCTCATCTTCCTTCTCCATCTCCTCTCTTTCCCATCCTTCTTTTCCTTTCCTTTCTTCTCCTTCTCCTTTTTCTTCTTCTTCTCCTTTCTCTCCAATTCTCCATTTCCTTCTCCTTTTCCCTTTCCTTTCCCTTTTCTTTCTCCATTTCCTTTCCTTCCCATCCTCTTTTTCCTTATCTTTTCATTTTCCCTCTCATCTTTTTCCTTCTCCTCTTCTCCTCTCCCTCTCATCCTCCTCCTTACCTTCTCCCTCCGAGCTTCCTTCTCCATCTCCTCTCATTCCCATTCTTCTTTTCCTTCCTTCTTTCCTTCCTTCCTTCCTCCTCCTCCTCCTCTTCTTCTTCTTCTCCTCCTCCTTTTTCTTCTCCTTCTCCATTTTCTCTTCCTCCCATCCTCCTCCTTTTTTCCTTCTCCTCCTTTTTTCCTTCTCCTTCTTGTCTTTTTCCTTCTCTTCCTTCTCCTCTCGTCTCCCTCCTATCTTCCTTCTCCTTCTCCTTTCCCTTCTTCTCCTTCTCCTCTCTTTCTCTCTAATCCATTCAGAATGCCCTCCGCATCTTGGTCTATCCAATTCTGAACGGACAGGAGGTTTATATATATATACTTAAATGTCTCGGAATTTAAGCCATATTATTGATAATGGGTCTGGCTCAAAGTGATTACACAGTGACTTAGAAATAAAATACAGCCAGCAGGAGGCTGGTTTGACAGGCCTCATCAAATCAAATTACTCCTAATCTTCTTCCACTACCAACTTTTCCTTCTTCCAAGATAATTTGAAATCTAGTGTTTTAAGGGACCAGGAAGGACTCATTTCCAGGCAAGAAAACAGAGAATTTTGGCTCACACCTCACTCACTAAAAGAAACCAAATCAATTTAAAGTATTCTGGCATCGGACCAGAATACCTTTCGGACCCTCTTCTGCCACACGAATCCTAGCAGCCGATAAGGTCCCACAGAGTTGGCCTTCTCCGGGTCCCGTCGACTAAACAATGTTGTCTGGCGGGCTCCAGGGGAAGAGCCTTCTCTGTGGCGGCCCTGGCTCTCTGGAATCAACTCCTCCCGGAGATTAGAACTGCCCCCACCCTCCTTGCCTTTCGTAAGTTACGGAAGACCCACCTATGCAGCCAGGCATGGGGTACTTGTGGTATCCCCGGGCTAATGTGATTTATTTATCTATGGTATGATTGAATTGTATGGCTTTTAATGATATGGGTCTTTAGATGTTGTTTTTAAGTATTGGATTTGTCACCTTGTTTATTGCTGTTGTGAGCCGCTCCGAGTCTTCGGGGATGGGCGGCATACAAATCTAATAAATAATAATAATGATAAAAGATGCAACTTCACTTTATTTGAATGCATACAAGCAGCAATACACTGCACTACAACTCCAGCTAAACTTGGAAGCTTTATTTGTTTGTTTATCTATCTATCTATCTATCTATCTATCTATCTATCTATCTATCTATCTATCTATCTATCTATCTATCTATCTATCCTATCTATCTATCTATCTATCTATCTATCTATCTATCTATCTATCTATCTATCTATCTATCTATCTATCTATCTATCTATCTATTGGATTTGTATGCCGCCCCTCTCCATAGACTCGGAGATTTGCCAAAGGACCACGAGCAACAACATAATCCAAATCTAAAATCTCTTTGGCCACAACACTGAACAGGGCAAAAAGGCAGATAGAGTGAGACATTGGAATATTTTGCATGGCCCATCCTTGTGGCATTATTATTATTTATTCCTTCTTAGGAAGTAGTTCAGCAGTTCAAACCTCACTACCAACTCAAGGTTGACTCAGCCTTCCATCTTTCCGAAGTGGGTAAATTGAGGACCCAGATTGTTGGGGGCAAGAGGCTGATTCTGTAAACCACTTAGAGAGGGCTGTAAAAACACTATGAAGTGGTATATAAATCTAAATGCTATTGCTATTGTCTTTGAGACCGCCTTCTGCCGCACGAATCCAGGAAGGGATCACCTTGGCGTCCTTGGCAACCTGCAGGTGACGTCAAAGCTCCGAACACCGAACACGACCCCGAACTTTGCCCGAAATTTGAAAAAAAAATTGTGTTCGTGTTCGGCATACCGAACACCGCAATATTTGGTACAGACCCGAATTGTGCAGGTTCAGTTCGCTCATCACTAAGCAGAAGGGATACAACCAGTAGTGGGCTCCTACTGGTACGGTTAGGTACGCAGTACAGGTAGCAAAAAATTGATTTTTTTTTCCCCTTCTGGGCTCTGGGAATGTTTTTCCTATCATAATAAATGAGGTTGAATGTGTATAATTTTAGAAGAGCTGTGCGGGCGTGTGTGTACATACACTTTATATAATAAAGATAATCAGGGGTGGGCTACTGCCCGGACGGGGTGGGACGCAGTGGGGTAGCAAAAATGGAGCTCCACCCCAGAGCTGAAGGGATTGGATACTGTAGCCCAGAGGTTAATTCTCTGCCTTACAAGGCCAAGGTTGCAAGTTCAAGTCCCAGTGAGGGTATGGCTAGCTGATGAGGCCAAAATAAGGCCGAAATAGATCTATCCTAGTCTTCCTTAATTTTCAAATTCAACAAAAACATGTCACACACACACACACACACATGCATATATATATATGTGTGTGTGTGTGTGTGTGTGTGTGTGTGTTTGTGTGTGTGTATTCCTCCAGCAGGCTCTATGAAGATTTTTTTCCCCCTTTCTTTCGTCTGTTGTTCTTTCTTTCTTTTTTTTAATTAGGCACTTTACAGAAAATATATAAGCAGGCATTAAAAAAGGAAACAAGATAAAAGATAAAGGAATAAAATACAAATGAATAAACAAGGAATTTAAAATGTCACCAAGATTAGGCTTTTCAGGGGTATCATTAATTAATTATGAATAAGTGAATATATTATATTGTTTTAAAAGATTAATAATTGCTGTTAAGATTTAAGCTAAACATGAATCTCGAGAAGCATGGTCAACACTATACAAATCACCCAGTAAGATTATGTGCTACGGTACATTTATTCCACATTATTAATAGTCTGTTCTAATTTAGACATCTCGTAAAATTGAAATATGGACTCTATACGTAGAGAAACCCAAATTTTCAGATATGGCACAAATTCACGCTTTAACTTATAGCCAAGGAACGCTTTGCCCTTTGAAATGAATTCTACATCAGATTTATTTTTTTAAAAATAGAATAAAATTATTCTACACTTCAAAGCACATTCTCCCAGGTTTGTTAGCCACTTTTTCAAAGAAGAGATAAAGCAAACTTTCTAATAATATATGTGTATGTGTATGTGTATGTGTATGTGTATGTCTATGTGTATGTGTATATGTATATGCATAAATCCCAGCAGCCAGTTAGGTCCCACAGAGTTGGCCTTCTCCTGGTCCTGTTGACCAGACGATGTTGTCTTGTGGGCCCTAGGGGAAGAGCCTTCTCTGTGGTGGCCCCGGCCCTCTGGAATCAGCTTCCTCCAGAGATTTGCACTGCCCCTACCCTCCTCGCCTTTCACAAGAGCCTTAAGACTCATTTATGTCACCAGGCATGGGGCAATTAGATCAAGCCCCCCCTGACTACCAAATGTGTTGTGTGGTTGTGACTGAGTTGGTTGACTGGTTTTAATGTAGTGGGATTTTAGATTATAGTTTTAATTAATTAGATTTGTGTACACATTGTTTTATATTGTACCCTATGAGTCTTGAGAGAAGGGTGACATACAAGTCTAATAAATAATAATGATAATGATGATGATGATGATGATGATGATAACAACAACAACAACAACAATAACAACTAGAGAAATTAGTGAAGTACGAAGATCTAAGAATCGAGCTGCAACGACTCTGGCATAAGCCAGTGAAAGTGGTCCCAGTGGTACTTGGCACGCTGGGCGCAGTACCAAAGGATCTCAGCGGACATTTGAAATCCATTGGAATTGACAAAATCTCCATCTGTCAATTGCAGAAGGCCACTTTACTGGGATCGGCAAACATAATCCGCCGCTACATCACGCAGTCCTAGGTGCTTGGGAAGCTCCCGACTGGTGATGAAATACGAAATCCAGCATAGTGATCTCGTTTGCTGTGTTGTACTGACATAATAATAATAATAATAATAATAATAATAATAATAATAATAATAATAATAATAATAATTTATTAGATTTGTATGCCGCCCCTCTCTGAAGACTCGTGGTGGCTCACAACAATAATAAAACAATGTTACAGTGGAACAAATCTAATATTAAAAGAGAAAAAGACATATAAAACCCTATCATTTAAAACCAAACAACACATACATTCCAAACATAAAGTATAAAAGCCTGGGGAAGGTGTCTTAACTCCCCCATGCCTGCCGGTACAGGTAGGTCTTGAGTAGCTTATGAAGGACAAGGAGGGTGGGGGCAGTTCTAATCTCTGGGGGGAGTTGATTCCAGAGGGCCGGGGCCGCCACAGAGAAGGCTCTTCCCCTGGGGCCCACCAAACAACATTGTTTAGTCGACGGGACCCGGAGAAGGCCAACTCTGTGGGACCTTATCAGTCACTGGGATTCGTGTGGTAGCAGGCTGTTCCGGAGGTACTCTGGTCCAGTGCCATGTAGGGCTTTAAAGGTCATAACCAACACTTTGATGATGATGATGATGGTGATGATGATGATGATGATGATGATGATAATAATAATAATAATAATAATAATAATAATAATAATAATAAGTATAATAAGTATAATAAGTATAA
Source organism: Erythrolamprus reginae (assembly GCF_031021105.1). NCBI lineage: Eukaryota > Metazoa > Chordata > Lepidosauria > Squamata > Dipsadidae > Erythrolamprus > Erythrolamprus reginae. The sequence continues at coordinate 350,958,344 of NC_091951.1, forward strand.
TAAGTATATAACAATATATATATAGTCCTTGGAGGGGGCGCCATATAAATCCAATAGATAGATAGATAGATAGATAGATAGATAGATAGATAGATAGATAGATAGATAGATAGAGATAGATTGATAGATTGATAGATAGATAGATAGACAGACAGACAGACAGACAGACAGATAGGTTTATGATCTATATCTATATCTACTGTATATCTATATCTATATCATCTAAATCATCTATATCTATCTGTTGTATATGATGCATATACTTTATTTATATGTACTATATGTATATGTATAATATAAGGGACGTGGTGGCTCAGTGGCTAAGACACTGAGCTTGTCGATCAGAAGGTTCACAGTTCAGCCGTTCAAATCCTCAGCCCCGTGTAATAGAGTGATCTCCCGCTACTTGTCCCAGCTTCTGCCAATCTAGCAGTTCGAAAGCACGTAAAAAATGCAAGTAGAAAAACAGGAAAGTGCTATGTGATAGAAGATAGCCACCAAACCTAAGATAGTCTGGCTCTAAGTCATGTAGGGCTTTATAGGTGATAACCAACACCTTGAATTGCTTGAGGAGACTGATTGGGAGCCAGTGAACCTCGTGGAGAATGTGTGTGATTTGGTTGTACCTAGGTGCCCCCACAACAGCTCATATGGCTGCATTCTGGACCAGTTGTAGCCTCCAAATGCTTTTCAGGACCAGCCCCAAGTAGAGTGTGTTGCAATAGTCCAACTGTGAGGGGACAAGGGCAGGAGTGAGCCTCCGGATCCAGGTAGGGTTGCAATTGGTGCACCAGGTGAACCTGAGCAAAGGTCCTCCTTGTTAACTTGTCAACAAACTTTGGGGACAGGGTGTTCTGTCTGGGTCACTCCGGAAGCCAATACCAACCCAAAAAGAAAAGCCAGACACACTGGTAAAAGGCAAAGGCAGTTTATAAAATTCAAGAAAAACACAGATAAGAGAAAATGTCCTTACAAACAGGAAAACGCTGTATCTTCAAATATATATCCACGAAGGCAAAAGTCCATGCAGCAATACAGGATTCTTGCTGCCAAGACGAGGCTGTAGATAGCAGACCTACACCTCCCACGGGTCTTCCAAACTTCTGGGCCACAAGCCAGGAACAGAGACATCGAGAACAAAACAGGACACCGTAACTCCAACTGATAACACTCCACATGGCTTCAAGGGCTTGCCTGCCTTTTAAACCCTGCTAAGGAGGACCACACCCAAGCCCAGCTGTTCCTAATTCAGTGCTGATAATACTTCTTTAATTGCTCCTTTCTTTGATCTGACTGTCTCTGTCGCATGTCAATGACGGCTTGTGCTTCATCACCTAATGACTCCAAGCTACTGGCTGGGGAGAGCCCCCCCCCCCCCCCCCCGGGGCTCTCATGCTGTTCTCCTTTGTCCCATTCCTGACTTTCCTCTCCCCCGTCCGACTGTTCAGCCCCCTCCTCTTCGCTGTCATCCTCCTCCCGGCTTGGAGCCAGCAGAGACACAGCCGGTCCCTGAGCAGCCTCAGGCTGAACCACAACAACAGGGGTATTGGGGGGAACATGAAATTAGTAAGGATGGCTACTAGCTGGCATTTGTGTGCATTTTTAAATCTTTGCCAACTGATGATTCATAGATTCGTGCAAGTTAGAGAGAAGAGAGAGAGAGAGAGAGAGAGAAAGATGAGTTGACATCTCAACCTGCCTATAAAAAAGACACTGAAGTATTGTTCCCTCTGGCCTTTCCATCAGGGCTTTGTCTGGCCCAATTTTAAAAAGTCTCACACGAAAGTGGCTTTTCCAGCCGATCTCTTGAGGAGCCCTGGCTCGGCGGCAGGAAAGGTTTCCTGGCAGGGAGTTGGGCTTTTAATGGATTGTTGTCCTGTCCTGGGGGAGGCGTCTCCTTTGGACAACTCCCTTGAGTGATGGCCAAGATGGGTGAAGACAACCCAGTATTGAATGGCGTGGGGAATGTTGTCATCTCAAGCCTTTCCAGAACTACCTCTGGAGCAGTGGTGGAAATGTAATAGTAAATCCACAGTAACTGAATTGAAACATGCCTGGGATAAACATCCATCCATTCTAAGATAAAATACAGAAAATAGTATAAGGGCAGACTAGATGGACCATGAGGTCTTTTTCTGCCGTCAGTCTTCTATTTTTCGATGATGATGATGATGATGATGATGATGATGATGATGATGATAATAATAATAATAGGAATAGGAATAGGAATTGGAATAAGAATAAGAATAAGAATAAGAATAAGAATAAGAATAAGTCTGCGGAGAGGGGTGGCATACAAATCTAAATAATAAATAAATAAATAAATAAAATAAAATAAGCATAATAACAACAATAGTAACAATAGTAACAATAGTAACAATAGTAACAATAGTAACAATAGTAACAATAGTAACAATAGTAACAATAGTAACAATAGTAACAATAGTAACAATGACAACAATGACAACAATGACAACAATGACAACAATGACAACAACGACAACAACGACAACAACGACAACAACGACAACAACGACAACAACGACAACAACGACAACAACGATAACAACAATAACAACAATAACAACAATAACAACAATAACAATAACATGAGGAGGAGGAGGAGAAGAAGAAGGAGGAGGAGGAGGAGGAGGAGAAGAAGAAGAAGAAAAAGAAGAAGAAGAAGAAGAAGAAGAAGAAGAAGAAGAAGAAGAAAAAGAAGAAGAAGAAGAAGAAGAAGAAGAAGAAGAAGAAGAAGAGCAGCAGCAGCAACAATAACAGAGTTACAAGGGACCTTGGAGGTCTTCTAGTCCAACCCATTGCTCAGGCAGGAAACATAGAAACTCTACACTACTTCAGACAAATGGTGATCCAACATATTTAAAAAACCTTCCAATGTTGGGGAATTCCTAACTTTGGGAAGCAAGCTGTTCCACAAATTAATTGTTCTAACTGTCAGGAAATTTCCCCTTAGTTCTAAGTTGCTTCTCCCCTTGTTTAGTTTCCACCCATTGCTTCTTGTTCTACTGTCAGGTGCTTTGGAGAATAGCTTGACTCCCTCTTCTTGTGGCAACCCCTGAGATATTGGAACATTGCATAACTCTAACAATAATCTAATCTAACTCACAGTCTCCCAGCACTTGTGCCAAAGTCACACAGTCAGCTTTCATAGCATTATAGCATTTAGACTTATACAGTAATACCTCATGATACGAACTTAATTGGTGCAAGGAAGAGGTTCGTAAGACGAAAGGTTCGTAAGACGAAACATTGTTTCCCATAGGAAACACTGTAAAGTCAATTAATCCGTGCAACCAAAAAAAACCCCGTAAAAAAACTGCTTTCGGCGACTGCTGGGAAGCCGCGCGGCTGTTTTAAAAGGTGACAGCCGGCCTGGGGGGCTTGCCATCACCCCCTCGAACCAGGGTTCGGGGTTCGGGGGGGTGCTCGCAAGCCCCCCAGGCCGGCTGCGACCTTTTAAAACACCCGCGCCACTTCGCAGCTGTCTCCTGAAGCCGAACGCTAAAGCCGAACTTCCGCGTTCGGCTTCGGGAGACAGCTGCGAAGCGGCGCGGGTGTTTTAAAAGGTCGCAGCCGGCGTGGGGGGCTTCCCAGCAACCTCCCGAACCGAACCCGGGGTTCAGCAAAATTTTGCCTCTTCTTACGAACTTTGTTCGAGTTACGAACCGGCGTTCGGGAGGCTTCTGGGAAGCCCCGCCGCCCGGCTGTTACCTTTTAAAACAGCCGCGTGGCTTCCCAGCAGTCTCTGAACGCCGGTTCATAACTCGAAAAAAGTTCGTAAGAAGAGGCAAAATTTTTCTGAACCCCGGGTTCGTATCACGAGTTGTTCGTAAGACGAGGGGTTCGTATCTTGAGGTACCACTGTATACTGCTTCACAGTGCTCTACAGCCCCCTGTAAGCAGTTTACAGAGAGTCAGCGTATTGGCCCCAACAACCTGGGTCCTCCTTTGACTGACCAACAGAAGGATTGAAGGCTGAGTCAACCTTGAACCTACTGAGATTCGATCTGCCAAACTGCTGGCAGCCGGTGATCAGCAGAAGTAGCTTGCAGTACTGCACTCTAACCACTGCACCATCAAAGCTCTTAAACACTTCATGCTTAAGATGGAACTAGAACTCGCCATCTCCCGTTTTCTACCCTGGTGCCTCAACCACTATTTATTTATTTATTTATTGTTAGAATTGAAAGGGACCATGAAAGCCATCGAATTCAACCCCCTGCCCAAGCAGGAACCCTACAGTACACCAGTCAAGTGGCAGTTCAAACTTCTCTTAAAAATGTCCAGAGTGTTGGAGTTCACAACGTCCACTGGTAGGTTGTTCCATTGGTTGATCGCTCTGACCGTCAGGAAGTTCCTCCTTATCTCCATGTTGAATCTCTCCTTGGTCAGCTTCTAGCCCTTGTTCCTCGTCTGGCCCTCTGGTGCTCTGAAGAATAAAGTGATCCCCTCCTCTCTGTGACATCCCCTCGTATACTTGTAGACTGCTATCATGTCCGCTCTGGCCCTCCTTTTCCCTAGGCTATCCATGCCCAGTTCCCTCAGTCTCTCTTCATAAGTCTTGGTTTCCAGTCCCTTAATCATCTTGGTTGCTCTTTTTTGCACCTTCTCCAGAGTTTCAATGTCTCTTTTGATGTGTGGTGACCAGAACTGAATACAGTAACCAAGGTGTGGTCAGACCAGGGCGTAGTAGAGTAGTATTAAGACTTCCCTGGTCTTGGAGTGTATTCCCCTGTTGATGCAACTTAGGATTGTGTTGGCTTTTTTAGCTGCTGCTGCACATTGTTGGCTCATGTTTAGTTGATTGTCCACCAAGACTCCGAGGTCTCTTTCGCAGCCGCTACTGCTAAGAGAGGTTTCTCCCAGGTTGTATGTGTGTCCAGGGTTTTTTCTGCCTAGGTGAAGGACTTTGCTCTTGTGTGTCCATGCCCAGTTCCCTCAGTCTCTCTTCCTAAGACCAAACTGGCCCTTCTTTTTAAGTCCAGGGGCTCATAAAATGTAGGAAAGTAAATAAACCATACACCGAGTATAAACTTAGGTGACATAGCCATTTTTTTTTCTGGATTACTTTGTTCTCCTGGAGGTTTGGACTAGTTGAACTGAAGGATTCCTTGTAACATTTATTTATTTATTTTATTTTATTTATTTATTAGATTTGTATGCCGCCCCTCTCCGAAGACTTGGGGTGGCTAACAACAATATAAAAAGACAATGTAACAAATCTAATATTAAAAATAATCTAAAAAAACCCAATTTAAAAACCACTCATACATACAAGCATACCATGTATAAATTCTATAAGCCTAGGGGGAAGGGAAATTTCAATTCATTTACATTGAATAGTTCCTCCTCATGGTATTTTGGAGATCACTGAGTAAGTAAACATCCAGATGCCATAAAAGTAACCATGCTCCCTCTGATTATGTGTTGCAAGATCTTAAAGACACTTGCAGTAAATCCAAAGAAACAACAACAACAACAAAAGACATTAAAAGTCTTCAAGCGATGTTCAACTTGTGTCACGATCAAAGCAAAGTAACTTTTTTTCCCTGGGATAAACAAGGTGTAATTCATATTTCTACGAAGCAAGAATTGTTATTACAAAGTTGGAAGGATCTTGGAGGTCTTCTACTCTTTGCACCAATTGCGACCTTGCTTGGATCAAGAGGCTCTTCACATGGTCATCCATGCCCTTGTCACCTCATGTTCTGTCGAGCTCTTTGATGGAATCCTCCCAAAAATTCACAGGTACAAATTTCAGACACACACACGTTTGAAAATTCAAAACAATGTTCTTTATAATGAAAATTCACTGAAACCAAGCCCTCTTTTGGTGTAGCCAACAGAAGATGTAGCTATGTAGAGATGGAGATGTGATGAATGGATAGATCATAAAACATAGAAGATATATAGATGATGATGATGAGGAGGAGGATGATTAGATAGATAGATAGATAGATAGATAGATAGATAGATAGATAGGATAGATAAGAAAGTGATAGATAGGAAAGAAAGAAAGAAAAAATGAAAGAAAGAAAGAAAGAATGAAAGAAGGAAGGAAGGAAGGAAAGGAAGGAAAGGAAGGAAGGAAGGAAGGAAGAAAGAAAGAAAGAAAGAAAGAATGAATAGCGGACTAGATGAATCCACACAGAGAGAGGGATAGATATAGAGGTAATATGACATTATGGATGAAAAATAGATATATGTTAGATGCTGATGCTGTAAATAGAGCTTAGAAGATAGATGATAGACAGACAGATAGATAGTTACAGGATATGGGTAGATATATATGGATGGATGGATGGATGGATGGATGGATGGATGGATAGATAGATAGATAGATAGATAGATAGATAGATAGATAGATAGATAGATAGATATTATAGGCAGACAAGCAGACAGGCAAGCAAATAGTAGATGTTGGGTGGACGGATGGACAGACAGATGGACAGATGGACATTTCCTCATTTTAATCATTATGCTAGCTAAAAGATAAATATGCATAATAGTAAAAAGATAAAAGTTTGCTTACTTCATAAAGGGAGGGGTTTTTTGGGGGGGGGGGTTGGCTACATGCAAATATAGTGATAAAATTAATGCATCAAAGCACAGATAAACAATGAGCTCCACCATTTTCATCTCTATTGCACCTTCAATAGAACGGAGAGAATGGCCCCAGTTTAACCCCAACCTGAATTTGAAAGTGCAGAGAGTTATATTTAATGGTTCTCAGCAGCTCCTTTTGAACACTTGGATTTTATGACATGACCAATATAGAACTCCCTAAAAATAAGATGCAGAATCTCTTTGTTGGCTGTAGGCCACGAACTGAGAGGAGAGCTCAGGTGCTGCTAATAAAGGTATTCTAATAACAAAGAAGAGGGGGTCAACTTTATTTTCCAAAGCACCTGAAAGCAACACATTAATCAGCGTTCCAAGAACTGCGTGCATAGAAAACAAACTCCGAGGCACTCAAGTTCCTCAAGGACGAGTTTATTGGACGCATCATATTGGCACAAACTGGTGAAAACTGACTCTGAGGTTTCCCATGGCTTTCACCTAATTAGCAACAGCAATAGCATTTAGACTTATACAGTATACCACTTCATAGTGCTTTTACAGCCCTCTCTAAGTGGTTTACAGAGTCAGCCTCTTGCCCCCAAAAATCTGGGTCCTCCTTTTATTCATGTCAGAAGGATGGAAGGCTGAGTCAACCTGGAGCCGATGGTGAGATTTGAACCGCTGAACTACAGCTAGCAGTTAGCTGAAGTAGCCTGCAGTGCTGAACTCTAACCACAGCACCAACATGGCTCTTTAAAAGTAAAAGTTTTTCCTTCCTCCCCAAGTCATTCGTCATGCTGTCCAGTCCAGGGGCTGTCCCATTGCTGGGTTAATTGTTGCTCCTCCTTTGGCCAGCCACCTATGAGAATGTCCTTGGTTCTCACAAGAAAACTTGATTGTTTGGGCTAAAAAACCCCACCTAACTATTCTCTCTCTCCCACTGCTCTGACAATTCTGAAACCTCCAAGGTGGCTTCAGAACCAGGCTCACTTCAGGGTTGACAACACAAAGCAGCACAAAGCAGAGGATAAGGAAGTAGGAAATAAGGAGATACTTCCTAACAGTGAGGACAATTAACCAGTGGAACAGCTTGCTATCAGAAGTTGTCATTGCTGTAACAATGTAACTGAATTCAAACATGCTTGGGATAAACATAGATCCATCCTAAGATAAATACATAGTATAAATAAATAGTATAAGGGCAGACTAGATGGATCATGAGGTCTTTTTCTGCCATCAGACTTCTAAGTTTCTATGTTTCTAATAACTATGGATACACTTGGCATCCATGAACATGTATAGAAGCCAAATCTCGTTCCGATGTATGTGCCTGACCACGCATGCAACTCCATTTTCACTACCAGAATGCCATTCCTCTCCCATTCAGGTAGGAAACCAATATTGCCTGAGCCCCTGTGAACCTCAAGAAGCCCACCCTGAAGAGGGTTGGACTATAGGAGAGCAATAGGACAGGGGATGGAGGGCACTGCAGTGCACTTGTACTCACCCCTTACTGACCTCTTAGGAATCTGGAGAGGTCAACCGTGGATAATCTAAGGGTAAAGTGTTGGGGGTTTGGGGATGACACTATGGAGTCCGGTAATGAGTTCCACGCTTTGACAACTCGGTTACTGAAGTCATATTTTTTACAGTCAAGTTTGGAGTTCTTAATATTAAGTTTAAATCTAGAAGACCTCCAAGTTCCCTTCCAACTCTCCTGTCATCCCATCAGGAAATGTTTTTTTTAAATTTCTGAGCAGATAATATCCATAGATGCATGCCGTTATTTGCTTCCGAACATCTCGCAACATCTGGCCGATTTTTTTGGAGGAGGAATGGCACACCAAAATGCCCTTTTATCTCCTGGTCTTCTCCTACATGGCATTGGACCAGATTACCTCCGGAACTGCCTGCTACCGCACGAATCCCAGCGACCGACAAGGTCCCACAGAATTGGCCTTCTCCGGGTCCCGTCGACTAAACAATGTCGTTTGGCGAGCCCCATGGGAAGAGCCTTCTCTGTGGCGGCCCCGGCCCTCTGAAACCAACTCCCCCCGGAGATTAGAACTGCCCCCACCCTCCCTGTCTTTTGTAAACTACTCAAGACTCATTTATACCACCAGGCATTGGGGAGTTGAGATTACTCTTCCCCCTAGGCCATTACAAGTTATGCATGGTATGTCTGTGTGTATGTTTGGTTTTATAATAAGGGTTTTTAGTTGTTTTTATTATTGGATTATACATGTTGTGTTTATTATTGTTGTTAGCCGCCCTGAGTCTGTGGACAGGGGCGGCATACAAATCCAATAAATAATAATAATAATAATAATAATAATAATAATTATTATTATTATTATTATTATTATTATTATTATTATTATTATTATCCATCCCTGGTGCGCTATTTGTGATTTTGCACACAACCTTCCTTAACGGAACACACACACACACCAATTCCCCTTGAGCTCCTGGTGCAATGATGTCAGCATTTCAAATCTGGTAAATTCAATTTATGCGTGACCTCATTGCTTACCTGCTTGGAGGGGTGGGTGGGTGGGGGGAGAAGGACCATAAAACTGAATCCAGAGAAAGAGAGAACGAAAGAAGGAGGCTGTTAACTCTTTGTCCTTTGCTCTAAATCGGGGTTGTCTTTCTCTACCAAGAGGGACATGGCAGACTGCCAAAACTGAAACACAGAAGAGGGAGACGCGACCCTTAATTACAACTATTATTAGTTGGCCCATAGACCTCACCTTCCCCCCTCCCCTACTGTGACCTCATGGCTGAATAATGATTCTAGGAACAAAGGGGGAGAGGGGAAGGAAAGGAGAGGAGAGGGGAGAGGAGGGGGAAGGATAGCAGAGGAGAGGTGAAGAAAGGAAAGGAAAGGAAGAATGGAGGGGAGGAAAGGAAGAAGAATAGAGGGGAGAGAAGAAAGGAAAGGAAAGGAAGAATGGAGGGGAGGAAAGGAAAGGAAGAATACAGGGGAGAGAAGGAAGGAAGGAAAGGAGAGGAGACGGGAGGGGGTGGGAAGGGAGGAGAGGAGAAGATTTAAAGGGAAGGGAAAGGAAAGGAAGAATGGAGGGGAGAGAAGGAAGGAAAGGAAAGGAAAAGAAAGGAAAGGAAGAATGGAGGAGAGAGAAGGAAAGGAAAGGGAGAATGGATGGGTGGGGAGGAAAGGAAGAATACAGGGGAGAGAAGGAAGGAAGGAAAGAAAGGAGAGGAGACGGGAGGGGTGGGAAGGGAGGAGAGGAGAAGATTTAAAGGGAAGGGAAAGGAAAAGGAAAGGAAGAATGGAGGGGAGAGAAGGAAGGAAAGGAAAGGAAAGGAAAAGAAAGGAAAAGAAAGGAAAGGAAAAGAAAGGAAAGGGAGAATGGAGGGGAGAGAAGGAAAGGAAAGGGAGAATGGAGGGGTGGGGAGGAAAGGAAGAATAGAGGGGAGAGAAGGAAGGAAGGAAAGGAGAGGAGAGGAGATGGGAAGGGAAGGGAGGAGAGGAGAAGAAGAGAAGGGAAGGAAAAGGAAAGGAAAGGAGATAAATGAATAAAGAAGGGAAAGGAAAGAAAGGGAAGGGAAGGAAAGGGAGAATGGAGGGGATGGGGGGAAATGAAGAATAGAGGAGAGAGAAGGAAGGAAGGAGAGGAGAGGAGACCGGAGGGGATGGGAAGGGAGGAGAGGAGAGGAGAAGAAGAGAAGAGAAGAAAAAGGAAAGGAAAGGAAAGGAAGAAGACTGGAGGGGAAGGAAAGGAGAGAAGAGAGGGTGGAGAAGAAGAGAGAGGAGGGAAGGAGAGGGGAGGGGAGGGGAAAGAAGTAAAGTAAAGCATGAAGAATGGAGAGGAGGGGAAGGGAAGGGAAAGGAAAGGAATGTCAAAGACATACCTTTCACCTTTTCTTGGTCAAATTTGTTCAGGGCAGACTCTCCCCTTTGAAATCATATCATGTATCAGTGTTCCAAATCAGCATAATAAAAGATCTAACGTTTGCAGGAAATTGAACTATGGCTAGGGAAGACTTTTTCCAGCAAAACCTGGCATCCTTCAGATACCTATGTTTTATTTATTTATTTTTATTACTTTTTCTTATGTCTGATGTGCAATGTGGGTTCTAGACAGGTGAGCTGTGTTCCAGAATTGGTCTCCTCTGAAGTCTGTGTCAGTATTGTTAGGTTGCAGAACCAAACCAGACAGTTATAGAGGTGCAGATGACAGACTCAATGATTCCTCTGTAGAACTGGATCAGCAGCTCCTTGGGCAGTTTGAGCTTCCTGAGTTGGTGCAGAAATTACATCCTTTTTTGATGATGTTTTTGATGTTAGGTGACCATTTTAGGTCTTGAGATATGGTAGAACCTAAAAATTTAAAGGTCTCTCCTGTTGATACTCTGTTGTCTAGTAATGGGAGAGGTGGAAGGATGGAAGGGTTTCTCCTACAGTCTACCACCATTTCTACAGTTTGAGTGTGTTCAGTTCTAGACTGTTCAGGTTTTATTAAGGGTTATTAATGTATTTTTACATTGCCTTTTAATGGTTGTTATTATTGTAAGCCGCCCAGGGTCCAGTTGGAATTGGGCAGCATACAAATCTATTATTATTATTATTATTATTATTATTATTATTATTATTATTATTATTATTATTATTATTATTATGTCAATACAACACAGCAAACGTGATCACTATGCTGGATTTCGTATTTCATCACCAGTCGGGCGCTTCCCAAGCACCTAGGACTGCGTGATGTAGCGGTGAATTATGTTTGCCGATCCCAGTAAAGCGGCCTTTTGCAATTGACAGATGGAGATTTTGTCAATTCCAATGGTTTTCAAATGTCCGCTGAGATCCTTTGGCACTGTGCCCAGCGTGTCAAGTACCACTGGGACCACTTTCACTGGCTTATGCCAGAGTCGTTGCAGCTTGATTTTTAGATCTTCCTATTTCACTAATTTCTGTAGCTGCTTCTCCTCAATTCTGCTGTCTCCTGGGATTGCGATGTTGATGATCCATACTTTCTTTTTCTCCACAATCAGGATGTCTGGTGTGTTATGCTTCAGAATTCGGTCAGTCTGAAGTCAGAAGTCCCGCAGTAGTTTTGCTTGCTAATTTCCGACCACTTTTTCGGGCTTATGATCCCACCAGTTCTTTGCCACTGGTAAATGGTACTTCCGGCACAAGTTCCAGTGGATCATCTGTGCCACAGCATCATGTCTATGCTTGTAGCCAGTCTGTGCGATCTTTTGGCAGCCGCTGAGTATTATTATTATTATTATTATTATTATTATTATTATTATTATTAATTAGATTTGTGTGCCGCCCCTCTCCGAAGGATAGATAGATAGATAGATGATAGATGATAGATGATAGATGATAGATGATAGATAGATAGATAGATAGATAGATAGATAGATAGATAGATAGATAGATAGACAGATAGATAGATATCCCAAGTGTGGTCTTACTTTTTTCCCTTCTTCATCTCCATTTCCCAGAGGAAAACTCTTGCTACGCTCCCTGTTCTCCTCTGACCCAACCTGCTTTGTTTACACAAAAAGACCTTGATAAGATATTCCCTGGGCTCTCGGTCTCAGATCACCAGGGCTTGAAAAGAAAAGGGGAGGGGGGGATTTAAAAAAACCCCTCTTCTGGAGGCGTCAAACTTCTTTCCGGAGCATCTGCTTGAAGACAGCTGGATCAGTTGCGAGACTTTGTTACAGCTTTTACACAACCACATTCTGCCTCTTGCATTGTGCGTCGGCCCTCCGAAGTCTTTAGGGATTGATCGGAGGGGAACGCCGTGACCTTTTTGCTGCAATTATTATCCATCTGCGTTTCGTGCAATTATTATTTATGTTGCTGAATCCCCGGGTGGCAAAATTAAAAGAAGGAAGAGATGGAAATCTCATCCTCCCCACTCCCATCAAACCTTCCTCCAGGTTCTCCTGTCTCCAGCTCCTGGGCTATTTCCACCGCCTTCTCTTTAACGATGTAGGTCTCCCTGGAGAGAGTTTAATACATCCTCATGTTTCCTTAGTGACTGTGGCTCAATGGAATGACAGTTAATTATTGGCTAGGATTGTCCATAGGCCTCCATGGAAGCAAAAAACAAGAATAATAATAATGCCAAGCAAGGATAGGAGATAAGATGTTGGCGGGCCCCAGGGGAAGAGCCTTCTCTGTGGCAGCCCTGGCCCTCTGGAATCAACTCCCCCTGGAGATTAGAACTGCCCCCACACTCCTTGTCTTTCGTAAATTACTCAAGACCCATCTATACTGCCAGACATGGGGGAGTTGAGACACCTTTCCCCTAGGCTTTTTATATATATATACAGTATATTTATGTTTGGGTATGTATATGTTGTTTGCTTTTTTAAATATGATAAGGTTTTATGTGCTTTTTAATATTAGATTTGTTTTCGCTGGAATATTGTTTTTATTATTGTTGTGAGCCGCCCCAAGTCTTCGGAGAGGGGCGGCATACAAATCTAATAAATTGAATTGAATTGAATTGAATGTGGTCCTTTTTTGGCTGTCACCAAGAAGAGGGTGTCAACCAGGGGTGGGCTATTGCCTGGACTAGGGGGGAGGCAGTGGGGTAGTGAAAATGGAGTTCCACCCCAGAGCACCCAATTTGCACTGAAAGATGTTGAAAGAAAATGCAGGGTGTCCTGCATAAGCCACGCCCACAGTGTGGTAGTAAAATTTTGGTAGCCCTTCACTGGGGTCAACCTATTCTCTCTAGCCCCTGAAGGCAAACAAGAAGCAACTGGTGGAAACTAATTAAGGAGAGAACCTAGAACTTAAGGAGAAATTTCCTGACATGAGAACAATTAATCAAAGGAACAACTTGCCTCTAGAAGTTGTGGGTGCTCCAACACTGGAGCTTTTTAAGAAGAGACTGGAACACCATTTGTTTGCTTGTTTGCTTGTTTGCTTGCTTGTTTGTTTGTTTGTTTGTTTGTTTACTCACTCACTCACTCACTCACTCACTCACTCACTCATTCATTCATTCATTCATTCATAGAAACATAGAAACATAGAAGTCTGACGGCAGAAAAAGACCTCATGGTCCATCTAGTCTGCCCTTATACTATTTTCTGTATTTTATCTTAGGATGGATATATGTTTACCCCAGGCATGTTTAAATTCAGTTACTGTGGATTTATCTACCACGTCTGCTGGAAGTTTGTTCCAAGGATCTACTACTCTCTCAGTAAAATAATATTTTCTCATGTTGCTTTTGATCTTTCCCCCAACTAACTTCAGATTGTGTCCCCTTGTTCTTGTGTTCACTTTCCTATTAAAAACACTTCCCTCCTGGACCTTATTTAACCCTTTAATATATTTAAATGTTTCGATCATGTCCCCCCTTTTCCTTCTGTCCTCCAGACTATACAGATTGAGTTCATTAAGTCTTTCCTGATACATTTTATGCTTAAGGCCTTCCACCATTCTTGTAGCCCATCTTTGGACCCGTTCAATTTTGTCAATATCTTTTTGTAGGTGAGGTCTCCAGAACTGAACACAGTATTCCAAATGTGGTCTCACCAGCATTCTATATAGTGGGTTCATAATCTCCCTCTTCCTGCTTGTTATACCTCTAGCTATGCAGCCAAGCATCCTACTTGCTTTCCCTACCGCCTGACTGCACTGTTCACCCATTTTGAGACTGTCAGAAATCACTATCCCTAAATCCTTTTCTTTTGAAGTATTTGCCAACACAGAACTGCCAATACAATACTCAGATTGAGGATTCCTTTTCCCCAAGTGCATTATTTTACATTTGGAAACATTAAACTGCAGTTTCCATTGCTTAGACCATTTATCTAGTAAAGCTAAATCATTTATTGCACACTTTAGAGTCATCGGCAAATAGGCAAACCTTCCCTACCAAACCTTCCCCTATGTCACTCACAAATATATTAAAAAGAATAGGACCCAGAACAGACCCTTGTGGCACACCGCTTGTAACCTGACTCTGCTCAGAATACTCGCCATTAACAATAACTCTCTGGTGTCTACGCTTCAGCCAGCTGCAAATCCATTGAACTATCCAGGGATTAAGTCCAATTCATTCATTCATTCATTCATTCATTCATTCATTCATTCATTCATTCATTCGAGTTGGAAGGCACCTTGCAGGTCATCTAGTCCAACCCCCCGCTCAAGCAGGAGTCCCTCTATCATTTTGGACAAATGGCAGTAGTAGATCCTTGGAACAAACTTCCAACTGAAGTAGTCGTTGACAGGCAGGACATTGCAGCATATAATCTTGTGGGCAATACTTAGATCATGTTTAAGGCGTCTTAGTTCTAAGTTTTCTAGGCCCAGGATTTTAAGTCTAGTCTCGTAGGGTGTTCTGTTATGGGATGAGGAGTGAAGGGCTCTTCTGGAGAAGTATCTCTGGACATTTTCGAGGGTGATCATGTCTGAGATGCAGTATGGGTTCCAGACAGATGAGCTATATTCTAGGATGGGTCTGGCAAACGTTTTGTATGCTCTGGTAAGTAGTGTGAGATTTCCAGAGTCTTAGATTGTATCCCTCTGTTAATGCAAACTAGGGTTGCGTTGGCCTTTTTGGCTGCCTCTGCATATTGTCTGAAATGCAGTGATGCTCCTATGGGTATGGTCAGGTACGCAGAACTGATAGAAAAAAATTGATTCCACCCCCCTTTTTCCCCCCTTCTGGGCTCTAGGTAGGTTTTTCCTGTTGTAGTAAATGAGGTTGAATGTGTATAATTTTAGAAGAGCTGTGTGTGTGTGTGTGTGCACGTCCACATACTGTTTATATAGTAGATAATGTGTATTTTTGTGTGCCTGTGTGTAATACGTGAGATACAATTTCCCTATTTACTATTACTGAACATCCAAAATATTATTATTATTTATTATTATTATTATTATTATTATTATTATTATTATTATTATTATTATTGTTATTGTTATTGTTATTATTGTTATTATTGTTATTATTAATTAGATTTGTATGCCGCCCCTCTCCGTAGACTCGGGGCGGCTCACAGTAATAATAAGAACAATATACGGTAACAACAATAGCAAAATATACTATTTTTTCTATGCATACCGTATATGCATATATGGCATATATACTGTACATATATACTGTACATAGAATTAAATAGTATATTTTGGATGTTTAGTAATAGTAATTAGATAGGGAAATTGCATCTCTTTGAGGTGAGGAGAGGGTTCGGGTTACCCTAACCCTAACCCTAACCCAAACCCTTGACGTAAGTGACATCAAGTTGGCCACCTTTAAGCCAATCACATGACTTTAAGCCACCCCTGGTCACATGATCATCAATCCACTCCCCCTGGTCACTTTCAGTATGAGCCGGGGTGGCGCAGCAAATAGAGTGCTGTACTGCAGGCCACTGAAGCTGACTTGTAGATCTGAAGGTCAGCGGTTCAAATCTCATCACCGGCTCAAGGTTGACTCAGCCTTCCACCCTTCCGAGGTGGGTAAAATGAGGACCCGGATTGTGGGGGCAATAGCCTAGCTCTGTTAAAAAAGTGCTATTGCTAACATGTTGTAAGCCGCCCTGAGTCTAAGGAGAAGGGCGGCATAAAAATTGAATACATAAATAATAAATAAATAAATGGCCAACAAGCCACACCCACAAAGTAAGCCACACCCACAGTGTGGTAGTAAAACTTTTTGCAGCCCTTCACTAGTGAAATGGTATAGAGTCTCCTGCTTGAGCCAGGGGTTGGATTGGAAGACCTCCAGTTCTACTATTCTATGTTCTATATTCTAACATAGAGCTTCATAATTGAAAGAGACATAGACGCAAGAGTGCCTAGAGAGATTCCATTTTTTTCAGCCCCTCTAGGACTTTGCTTAAACCTTGTAGAGGCAAAGAGAGTCCATGACCCAGCTCACCAAAAGACGTTTATTTAGCCCCATGCATGGCTGGGTATATCCATCTAATCTCCCATGGGTTAATTGACTGGTTCAATTGATTCTGGGTCACTTAACCGACTGGGTCAATTAACCCTTTTTTTGGAATTGCTGTGACACTTCGTTTTCCACCATTGACCCAATTAAACATCTTGTGGGAGGCAAACCAGCCACATGTTCTGATTGTTGCTTGGGTTGGTCTCTCCCGAGTTCTCCGTGGAAAGTTTTGAGTCAACCCAAATTGGGCTTTTAATTTACCCACTCTACAGTTCCAAAATAGGGGCAGGGTGGCCCAGGGGCTAAGACGTTGAACTTGTCGATCAGAAAGGTCAACAGTTCCTTGGTTCAAATCCCTAGTGCTGCACAATGGAGTGAGCTCAGTGCTAGCTCAATGGCCTGATTTGGTTTTTAGTCCCTTTATAGAAACATAGAAACATAGAATATTGATGGCAGAAAAATACCTCCCAGTCTATTTGCCGATGACTCTGAAGTGTGCAATAGGGTTGATATTCCTGGAGGGGTCTGTAATATGGTAAATGATTTAGCTTTACTAGATAAATGGTCAAAGCAATGGGAACTACAGTTTAAAGTTTCCAAATGTAAAATAATGCACTTGGGGAAAAGGAATCCTCAATCTGAGTATTGCATTGGCAGTTCTGTGTTAGCAAAAACTTCAGAAGAGAAGGATTTAGGGGTAGTGATTTCTGACAGTCTCAAAATGGGTGAGCAGTGTGGTCGGGCAGTAGGAAAAGCAAGTAGGATGCTTGGCTGCATAGCTAGAGGTATAACAAGCAGGAAGAGGGAGATTGTGATCCCCTTATATAGAGCGTTGGTGAGACCACATTTGGAATACTGTGTTCAGTTCTGAAGACCTCACCTACAAAAAGATATTGACAAAATTGAACGGGTCCAAAGACGGGCCACAAGAATGGTGGAAGGTCTTAAGCATAAAACTTATCAGGAAAGACTCAATGAACTCAATCTGTATAGTCTGGAGGACAGAAAAAAAAGGGGGGACATGATCGAAACATTTAAATATGTTAAAGGGTTAAATAAGATTCAGGAGGGAAGTGTTTTTAATAGGAAAGTGGACACAAGGACAAGGGGCACAATCTGAAGTTAGTTGGGGGAAAGATCAAAAGCAACGTGAGAAAATATTATTTCTCTGAAAGAGTAGTAGATCCTTGGAACAAACTTCCAGCAGACGTGGTTGGTAAATCCACAGTAACTGAATTTAAACATGCCTGGGATAAACATATATCCATTGTAAGATAAAATACAGGAAATAGTGTAAGGGCAGACTACATGGACCATGAGGTCTTTTTCTGCCGTCAGTCTTCTATGTTTCTATGTTTCTATCTATTCTGCCCTTATACTATTTCCTGTATTTTATCTTAGGATAGATATATATTTATCCCAGGCATGTTTAAATTCAGTTACTGTGGATTTACCAACCATGTCTGCTGGAAGTTTGTTCCAAGCATCTACTACTCTTTCAGTCAAATATTTTCTCACTTTACTTCTAATCTTTTCCCCAAGTAACCTCAGATTTCGCCCCCTTGTTCTTGTGTTCACTTTCCTGTTAAGAACACTTATCTCCTGAACTTTATTTAACCCTTTAACTTATTATAAATGTTTCAATCATGTCCCCCCTTTTCCTGCTGTCCTCCAGACTATACAGGTTGAGTTCATGAAGTCTTTCCTGATACGTTTTATGCTTAAGACTTTCCACCATTTTTGTAGCCTGTCTTTGGACCCGTTCAATTTCATCATTATCTTTTTGTAGGTGATTTTGTAGGTATCATTCTGGTTGCCCTCTTCTGTACTTTTTCCATTTTCAATGTCTTTTTTGTAGTGTGGGGCCCAAAATTGAATGCAGTACTCTAGATGTGGACTGACTAGGGCATTATAGAGAGGCATTAGTACCTCATTCGTCCTAGATTATATCCCTCTGTTGATGTAGCTCAAGATTAAGTTGGCTTTTTAGCTGCTGCTGCATATTGTTGGCTCATGTTTAGTTGGTTGTCCACCAAGACTCCTATATCCCTCTCACAGTCGCTGCTATTGAGTGTGGCTCCATCTAGTTTGTGTGTATGTTTAGGGTTTTTCTTACCTAGGTGTAGGATTTTAATTTTCTCTACCTTGAACATCAACTTTATATTTGCAGCAGAAGCAATTTCAAAAGTGGCCTTTTGAAAAAAGATCTTTTTAATATTTTTTAATTTCAATTTTTATTAGAAATGAGTAATTTTATATACAAATATAAGTAGCACAAAAAAGATACATACAACTTTTAAAACAAGAGAGATGACCTTGTTCTCTCTTTCCTTAAATCAGGGGTCCCCAAACTTTTTACACAGGGGGCCAGTTCACTGTCCCTTGGACTGTTGGAGGGCCGGACTATAAAAAAAACCCTATGAACAAATCCCTATGCACACTGCACATACCTTATTTTAAAGTAAAAAACAAAATGGGAACATACTATTTAGAGGGGGGGGGAGTCTGAAATTCATATATGTTTATGTTTTGTTTTTAATTTTCTTTTGTTAACATCTGATTGTAGGTTTTCTTGGCTTATAGAAAAATGTACTAAGAAAGAAGGAAGCACTTTGGCATAATGGTTAATAAGTTAGAAATATAATTGGTGTACTTTTTTGAGGAGGGAATTTAATTAAAAGAAAATGAATGTAACTGGATGACAAAATTAGAAAAAAACCTTTTGCAACTTTTTTGATGATTGATATTAGTTACTAACAAATACTGCATTTTATTCATGGAAAATTAGATGTGCTCCTGTAACTCACCCGCGGGCCAGATAAATGGCCTCAGCGGGCCGCATGTGGCCCACGGGCCATAGTTTGGGGACCGCTGCCTTAAATGTTTTCACTGGTATACATTTCTAAATTGCAGATTTTCATCTGGCTATCTTACATGCTTATACATTTTAACTCTATTTCTTATAATGATAGTAGTAATAATAGGTTAAATCCCTAATAAAGACTTAATTATTAGTAGCAAATAAAAATCTAATAAAAAAGATCTTTTAAAGGCTTAAAGCTGCCAAGTTTGGAGAAATTGGCTCTTAGAAGAAAAAGGAAATGAGGATTTCTGTTTTTCCTGGACCTCAGGGGGTTAACCGATGGCCCAGCCCTCCTTCTAGGAGACCAGGATTGAGCCACAGGTGCAAAACACCTGTTCCTGCTGATAGCACCAGCCTGGGGTTTGCAAGGAAGACTACCTTAGCTATTGTTCCTCCTTCGGATGGAGAGTTGAAGCTACAGATTTGTGTCCTAGGGATTGGAAGCCTTGCACAACCATGCGTTTTCCACCCAGTTGCCAATCTGGAGTTGCTCACCTTCATGGAGAGACCTGGATTAAGGGGAGTGCCGGAAATGTTAGCTGGATTCTGTAGTTATATTGTTTTCACTGGCGTGTGGACAACCCTGCAGCTTCCTTCAATTTCACAGCAGGTTTGAGACATCAACTTTGAAGTAAGTGCTGGTGTAAGGTTTTGTGGAAAGCCAACCACCACCCCATCCAACCAGCAGAATTAAATATTTTAGATAATATTTTAAAAAGGCAGAATATTATATTTCCCTAAAGAAATATATGGCAAAGGTGGAACTAGAATTCACTGGCTCCTGGTGAGAGGCCCAGGGTTAAGCAGTTGCCTTTCATATTTAAGGCGGAACTTCCATTCCATTCCATTCCATTCCATATTTTCTTTGTTCTTTTGTGCTCTATATGTTCTACTCTACATTTCATTCTGTTTTCTCAATTCCATTCTATTTTTCTTTTTTCTATTCCATTCCATTCTATTCTATACATTCTACTCTAATCTCTCCACTCCATCCCATTTCATTCCATTTCACATTTACTTAATTTCCAATTCTAATTCTAATCTATTTTAATATTATTCTATTCTATTCTAATTTTATTCTATTCTATTCTATTCTATCCTACTATTATTCTATTCTATTGTATTTTAATATTTTTCTATTCTAATATTATTCTATTCTATTCTATTTTAATATTATTCCTATTCTATTTTAATATTATTCTATCCTATCCTATCCTACCCTACCCTACCCTACCCAAAAATACCCTACCCTATGTATACCAGATACTCGCAGTCATGAATTTGAGATTGGGTGGCTGTATAAATTGAGATATACATTAAAATAAACAATAAATCACCAAACCCCATTAAGATCCGTTAAGCTCAATGGGCTATGCAGACAAAGATATATTGATGATACATAGGTAGGTCTCGAATAGCGTAGTTAATGAATCCCACGCAACAGTCACTTGGTTTGAATGTTTGCTACTCAGAGTGAGATTTCTATGGAAAATAGGGTAATTGGTTCCAGCTCAATGGAAATAGGCAAGGGGAAATTTTAAACAGAAATGTTTACTTGTATATTAATGAATTTTTACAGTTCGGGATAAAAAGAATGTAATTGAAATGTACGGTAAACAAAGCCACAGAGCGGTAACGGGAAGCAAAATAAAAATAGACAAATTCTGCATATCATTCTTGAAAGGAAGCTTACAATCACACACACACAACACCCCCTTCTTTTGTTTTCTTTTAAAAAACTTCTACTGTTTTTCTCTAATTACTTTTCCCTATTTTGCAAATATGAAGATGAACAAAGTCCAATTGTGCACCCATTAGCCTCACATAAACCAAATGATGGATGGGTGAATGGATGGATTCCTGGAGGGCTCTGTAATATGGTAAATGATTTAGCTTTATTAGATAAATGGTCAAAGCAATGGAAACTGCAGTTTAATGTTTCCAAATGTAAAATAATGCACTTGGGGGAAAGGAATCCTCAATCTGAGTATTGTATTGGCAGTTCTGTGTTAACAAAAACTTCAGAAGAGAAGGATTTAGGGGTAGTGATTTCTGACAGTCTCAAAATGGGTGAGCAGTGTGGTCGGGCAGTAGGAAAATCAGGTAGGATGCTTGGCTGCATAGCTAGAGGTATAACAAGCAGGAAGAGGGAGATTGTGATCCCCTTATATAGAGCGCTGGTGAGACCACATTTGGAATACTGTGTCCAGTTCTGGAGACCTCACCTACAAAAAGATATTGACAAAATTGAACGGGTCCAAAGACGGGCTACAAAAATGGTGGAAGGTCTGAAGCATAAAACATATCAGGAAAGACTTAATGAAATCAATCTGTATAGTCTGGAGGACAGAAGGAAAAGGGGGGACATGATCGAAACATTTAAATATGTTAAAGGGTTAAATAAGGTTCAGGAGGGAAGTGTTTTTAATAGGAAAGTGAACACAAGAACAAGGGGACACAATCTGAAATTAGTTGGGGGAAAGATCAAAAGCAACGTGAGAAAATATTATTTCACTGAAAGAGTAGTAGATCCTTGGAACAAACTTCCAGCAGACGTGGTTGGTAAATCCACAGTAACTGAATTTAAACATGCCTGGGATAAACATATATCCATTGTAAGATAAAATACAGGAAATAGTATAAGGGCAGACTAGATGGACCATGAGGTCTTTTTCTGCCGTCAGTCTTCTATGTTTCTATGATGGATGGATGGATGGATGGATGGATGGATGGACGGGTAGACGGATGGACGGATGGATGGATGGGCAGAGGGGAGACAAACCGATACTGAAGATAGATGATAGAATGAGTTAGAGTTACAGTTGTTTTAATAATGTTAATTTGTTTATTATTTTTTAATTTTTTAAAATATTGTATGTAATAAATAAAATCTAGACTTTACAATTTTTTGGGGGGGGGGTGTAATATAGTCTGCATGATAAATCATTGAAGTATATATGAAATTATTTTGTTAGTGGAAAAAAGCATGTACAGTGGTACCTCAAGATACGAACCCCTTGTCTTACGAACAACTCATGACACGAACCAGGGGTTCAGAAAAATTTTGCCTCTTCTTACGAACTTTTTTCGAGTTACGAACCGGTGTTCGGGAGGCTGCTGGGAAGCCCCCCGGCTGTTTTAAAAGGTGACAGCCGGGCGGCGGGGCTTCCCAGCAACCTCCCGAACCCCAAACTTTTTCCAAACTTCCGGGTTCGGGGTTCGGGAGGTTGCTGGGAAGCCCCCCAGCCTGGCTGTGACCTTTTAAAACAGCCGCGCGGCTTCCCAGCAGTCTCCAAACGCCAAACTCGGAAGTTCGGGTTTGGCGTTCGGCTTCGGGAAGCTGCTGGGAAGCCGCCCGGCTGTTTTAAAAGGCCGCAGCCGGGCTGGGGGGCTTCCCAGCAACCTCCCGAACCCCGAACTTTTGCCGAACTTCCAGGGTTGGGGTTCAGGAGGTTGCTGGGAAGCCCCCCAGCCTGGCTGTCATCTTTTAAAACAGCCATGCGGCTTCCCAGCAGTCTCCGAACGCCGAACGCGGAAGTTCGGGTTTGGCGTTCGGCTTCGGGAAGCTGCTGGGAAGCCACGCGGCTGTTTTAAAAGGTCACAGCCGGGCTGGGGGGCTTCCCAGCAACCTCCCAAACTGCGAACCCGGAAGTTCGGCAAAAGTTCGGGGTTCGGGAGGTTGCTGGGAAGCCCCCCAGCCCGGCTGTGACCTTTTAAAACAGCCGCGCGGCTTCCCAGCAGCTTCCCGAAGCCAAACGCCAAACCCGAACTTCCGCGTTCGGCGTTCGGAGACTGCTGGGAAGCCCCGCCGCCTGGCTGTCACCTTTTAAAACAGCCTGGGGGCTTCTCGGCGGCCTCCCGAATGCCGAACCCGGAAGTTCGGGTTTGGCTTCGGCATTCGGGAGGTCGCTGAGAAGCCCCCAGGCAGTTTTAAAAGGTGACAGCCGGGTGGCAGCGGTTTTTTTGCGGGGGTTTTTTTTTGGTTGCACGGATTAATTGATTTTACATTGTTTCCTATGGGAAACAATGTTTCGTCTTACGAACCTTTCGTCTTACGAACCTCCCCCTGGAACCAATTAGGTTCGTAAGAGGAGGTATGACTGTACTAATTTATAGGCTTGAGACAAATTATAGCCTAGTGCAGGGGTAGCAAAGTTGGCTCTTCTATGACATGTGGAGTTCAACTCCCAGAATTCCTGAGCTAATCATGCTAGCTCAGGAATTCTGGGAGTTTAAGTCCATTTGTCATAGAAGAGCCAACTTTGCCTACTCCTGGTCTAGTGTATAATTAATATAATATAAATATAGTGACTTTAATGCTAATATAATGCTAATACAGTGGTACCTCTACCTAAGAACACCTCTACTTACAAACTTTTCTAGATAAGAACTGGGTGTTCAACATTTTTTTGCCTCTTCTCAAGAATCATTTTCTACTTACAAACCTGAGCCTCTGAAACTATAACCGGAAAAGGCAGGGGGAAGCCTCCATGGGGCCTCTCTAGGAATCTCCTGGGAGATAACATGGTCAGAAAAGGCAGGGAGAAGCCACCATGGGGCCTCTCTAGGAATCTCCTGGGAGGAAACAGGGCCAGAAAAGGTGGGGAGAAGCCTCTGTGGAGCCTCTCTAGGAATCTCCTGGGGGAAAACAGGGCCTCCCCCCTCCCTGTAGTTTCCCCAATCACACACATTATTTGCTTTTACATTGATTCCTATGGGAGAAATTGCTTCTTCTTACAAACTTTTCTACTTAAGAACCTGGTCATGGAATGAATTAAGTTCATAAATAGAGGTTCCACTGTATATGTATATACTATTATTAATTTAATTTTCTTTGATTTTCCTCTTACTTACTTTTGTGTTTTCTTTTTAAAAGTGGGAAATTAATACAATATTTAAAAAGAGAGATGGAGTATCCGTTTGACAGAGCTGGCTGGGGAATTCTGGGAGTTGAAGTCCACAAATCTTAATGTTGACAAGTTTAATGAAAAGAGCAACTTGGAGGCCACACAAAATGGCTTCCGCCAGGTTTGCTCCAGAGTGAACAGAGAATTGGATTAAGCTCGTAGGCCTAATTGTTCAACTAGTAATAACAATAGTGATATAATTCTTTATTGGCCAAGTGTGATTGGACACACAAGGAATTTGTCTTTGGTGCAGATGCCCTCAGTGTACATAAAAGGGAAAAAAAGATACGTTTGTCAAGAATCATGAGGTAAAAAACATTGATTGTCATAGGGGTCAAATAAGCAATCAATATTTATAAAAAAAATCTTAAAGATACAAGCAACAAATTACAGTCATCCAGTCGTAAGTTGGAGGAAATGGGTGATAAGAATGATGAGAAAAAACTAATAGTAATGGTAGTGCAGACTTAGTAAATAGTTTGACAGTGTTGAGGGAATTATTTGTTTAGCAGAGTGATGGAGTTTGGGAAAAAACTGTTCTTGTGTCTAATTGTCTTGACTTGTAAGTGCTCTGTAGCGACATTTTGAGGGTAGGAGTTGAAACAGTTCATGTCCAGGATGCGAGGGGTCAGGGAACGAGCTTTCCATGTTTAGAAATGAAACCTTCTGTTCCCAGAGAAGATCAAACCTAACAATACAGAGTGTCAGTGTACTATATATAGAAAGAAAACTAGTACAAAAATATAAAGACACATAGATAAGTGAAACAACTACTTATGTTTAATTATCATTTTCTTTGTGAATCCCAGCGACCAATTAGTTCCCACAGAGTTGGCCTTCTCCGGGTCCCTGGTAGGCCCCAGGGGAAGAGCCTTCTCTGTGGTGGCCCCGACCCTCTGGAATCAACTCCCCCCGGAGATCAGGACTGCCTCCACCCTCCTTGCCTTTTGCAAAGGCCTAAAACCCACCTCTGCCATCAGACATGGGGAAATTGATTCCCCCTGGCCATTCCGTTTTATGTATGGTTTGTCTGGGATGTATGACTATTTTAATAGGGTTTTAACTGTTTTTTAATCATTGGATTTGTACTGTGTTTTGCTGTTGTGAGCCGCTCCAAGTCTCTGGAGAGGGGCGGCATACAAATCTAAATAATGATGATGATGATGATGATGATGATGATGATGATGATGATGATGATAATAATAATAAGATTAATAATAATAATAATAATAATAATAATAATAATAATAATAATAATAGAGTCCAATATAAGATAATGTGTAGAAAAGACAATACAAAAGGTAACTGAGTATTAATTGTTTAAAAATGTCTATATGGTATTCATTTTTATTTTTTCATTTTCAAAAATATTTTTTTTAAAAAGAAATTGGATCTAACCTGTTCTAATTTCTTCTTCTTCTTCTTCTTCTTCTTCTTCTTCTTCTTCTTCTTCTTCTTCTTCTTCTTCTTCTTCTTCTTCTTCTTCGTCTTCTCTTTTTTTACAGGTTGTGCCTTCCTAACGTACTGTGAACGAGAGTCAGCTCTTAAAGCCCAGAGTGCATTGCACGAACAGAAAACTCTACCAGGGGTGAGTCCAGATTATTCTTCTAAGATGCTTCCTTGAGGTTGGAGAACATCAATGGGACCATGTTTGGTCCAAATATGACATCTACGGTTAATGCTGTACTTTTTCTTTCTCCTTGGAGCTTCCTCTCTTCCTTGTGTTTCATGGTCCGGCAGGCCCAACAAGATGGAAGCTTAAAGGAAGTGGTTGTGATGATATTTTATGAAAAAAATATTGTGTTGATTTTTTCCTTTCGAAAACTCGAAGGCGTTTCTGAGCAGAGACATGACTGGCTGTTGCAGAGATGGGCAATGCATTTCTCTTGACTTGAACCAAAAAAAGGTTTTAGATGACAATTCTGGTTGTTGAGTTCTTCACTCGAACGGGTTTGGATTTGGGCCGTTTTTGTTGTAACATTTGGAATAATTCCGGTATCTTAAAAAAAGGCACGAGACAAGATTGTGGGCAAATTGGCACCATTCTTTGCAACCAGATCATACTCAAGGATTTTAGGTGTGTTCCGGAGAGGGGGGGGGGATTTTTTTGACACCAGTAGAATGATTTTTTTTTTTCAAAAAAAGGGAAGATAAAAATGTCATTTACAAAGCTACCTATGATCGATTTTATGTTGCATGAATAAGACACACCGGTTGTGTTTGCACAATGAGTTTAACCTGGTTGTTGAAAACCTTTTTTTTTGGTTAAAAAAAATCTTTGCTTAAGCTTAAAACAGATCAAGATTCACATGACAGGTCAGTTCACAAGTGGCTTGGTGAATAGTGTTTGTGTGAACAGAGCCATTCTTATGCCCAACAATGGAGCTTTAGACCCATTTTACCAGCAGAGAAATTGGTGGTGGGGGAGGAATTTATTGCAAGTTGGGGGTTTTCTTTACTATTGTGCAAGAATTGATGCTCAGTTTTCCAGTTGTTGCTGATGTAAGAATGGGTGACAAGCTTTGCATTGCTAACTGTTTACAACTTGTGTACACCATTTTACCAACCACCTCCAAATATCGTTGTACATCCTTTCGAACATTGCTGATATGTCAAGGTTAACTTCTTCCAGCTTTCTGGTTTTATCCTTTATTTTTTTGGTGCTTTTAAAAGTCCGGGTGCTATGAATTAAACCTCTTATTTGGGTAAATAGAAAGAAAAATGTGGTTTTTATTGTGTTTTTCTGGTTTATCAAATGATGAATCATCCCGATTGGGTTTGGAATCAGGCGGTGTCTAATGGAATTAAATTAATAAAATGCGCGGGGTTATGCCAAGAATGATCTTTGGTTTGCTTAATGCTATCTTAATTTCTCCCATCCCATCATTTACTCTTCAGTTCTGGGTATTTGTGTTTTTCCTTGTCCTTGTAGAACTGTGCTATCTCTGAACTTTCTCATAAGGTCTTTAATAACCAAGGATGTGCATTTTTTTCTCTCTCCAATATTTTGCATTTTAAAAATGACCAATTATTTTCAGTCCATTGTTCTCAATCAGATTTTTGACTTATTTTCAATGACTGAAGTGCGTTCAGCGTTACACGCGCTGGTTAATTCTTTCTAGTTTTTCTTCCCTGGTACAGTTTCTGCTGCAAAGTGAATTTTTAAAAGACCAGAAAAGGAATGGTGAAAATTGCAATTTGATGCTCAGATGATCTGCTTGAAACAACCAACTTTGACTCAGCGCGTTTGATTAAAAATGATCAAAATACCGTATTTTTCAGAGTATAAGAAACACCTTAATTTTTAGGGAGAAAAATACGGGAAAAATCTGCCTACCGGGTGTTCATCGAGCTAGCATCTTTAGTCTGGTCACTTTACTTATTTTATGGGGCTTAAAAACGCCTTATTCAGAGCAAGAAAACAACCACCATAACCACAGCAACAATAAGGTCACCAGACATCCCGCTTTTGGTGGGACAGTCCCACTTTTGAGCAATTTGCCACGCGTCGTTTTCAAAAAGTCCTGATTTTTTTGTAAGAAATACCAGTCGGCGGCTTGAATGCCATCCGGAGATTGTGTTGGAGCTAGAAGGACCAGCTCTTCATCCATCATGAGCTGCTTGCCTCTCGATGATGAGTCTTCGGAGAGGGGCGGCATGCAGATCTAATAAATTATTATTATTATTATTATTATTATTATTATTATTATTTAATAATAATAATAATAATTTATTGGATTTGTATGCCACCCCTCTCCGTAGACTCAGGGCGGCTAACAACAATAATAAACACATGTACAATCCAATAATGAAACAACTAAAAACCCTTATTATAAAACCAAACATACACACAGACATACCATGCATAACTTGTAATGGCCTAGGGGGAAGGAATATCTCAACTCCCCCATGCCTGGCGGTATAAATGAGTCTTGAGTAGTTTATGAAAGACAGGGAGGGTGGGGGCAGTTCTAATCTCCGGGGGGAGTTGGTTCCAGAGGGCCGGGGCCGCCACAGAGAAGGCTCTTCCCCTGGGGCCCGCCAAATGACATTGTTTAGTTGACGGGGCCCGGAGAAGGCCAACTCTGTGGGACCTTATCGGTTGCTGGGATTTGTGCTGTAGCAGGCAGTTCCGGAGGTAATCTGGTCCATTGCCATGTAGGGCTTTAAAGGTCATGACCAACACTTTGAATTGATAAGCATTATTATCATCATCATCATCATCATCATCATTATGATTATCATTATGATTATCATCATCATCATTATCATTATTTTATTTATTATTTATTAATCAGATTTGTATTCCGCCCCTCTCCGTAGACTTGGGGCGGCTCACAGCAATAACAATACAATGTAAAACAAATCTAATAACATACATACTAGCGTACCATGCATAAATTTTATAAGCCTAGGGGGAGGGAGCATGTCAATTCCTTGATGCCTGATGACAGAGGTGGGTTTCAAGGAGCTTACAAAAGGCTAGGAGGATGGGGGCAATTCTGATATCTGGGGGGAGTTGGTTCCAGAGGGTCGGGGCCGCCACAGAGAAGGCTCTTACCCTGGGTCCCGCCAAACAACATTGTTTAGTTGATGGGACCCGGAGAAGGCCAACTCTGTGGGACCTAACTGGTCGCTGGGATTCGTGCGGCAGAAGGCGGTCATTATCATTATCACTATCACTATCACTATCACTATCACTATCACTATCACTATCACTATCACTATCACTATCACTATCACTATCACTATCACTATCATTATTATTATTATTATTATTATTATTATTATTATTATTATTATTATTATAGGGATCGCTTGGCAAGCAACTCATGATGCAAAGTGGGGAGAGGGGGTGAAATGAAGTGGTCACCCCAGTTTTTCCGCGCATGCGTCTTGGCTGTTCCGAGCTGCACTGCTTTAGAGAAAAATTATTGTGGGGAGTTTAAAGGCAAAGAATCGAGCCGAGGGGAGGTGGAGGAGGTGAGCCAAAAGAAAGTGGGGACAGGCAGGGGAAAGTTAGAGTGTACCAAGTGGGGGGAAGGAGAGGTGGGATCCCGCTCTCAGAACTTTTTTGGCGCAACAGGCTACAGGTTCCTTTGTGCATGCCCAACAACGAGAGAGAGAGAGAGAAAGAGAGATTGGTGGATTGTAGAAGCGACCGAGTGTACACCTCTCCGGTGTTGGCGGTAAAAGAGTAGGGAAACCACTTTCTTTGAGGTGAAGCCCCACCCTAATACAATACTAACACTCAGGTAAAGTTCTGTAGAAAATTTTTAGTCGTCCGTCCGTCACCTTCCCTCCACCAGCAATGGTGTCCTGCTTTACCGAATTTATGATCTGGTCACTTGAAGCAACAACCAGAGCAACAAGAACAACTTGGGCCTGAGCCTTACCCAACTTGTCCGCCAGGCCCTTTCAGATCGGCCACGTGTCTTTGCCAGGGTAGTTTATCTTTTTATATATAATGGGATAGCATCATGAAGAAGTCTACAAATCCTTTAATAATGTATAGAAATGCTTTGATGTTGCAGTAATTACATTAAAGGTCACATATCAAAGGTAATTTGGGTGAGCAGCTGTGATGGTTTTTCAAAAGCAATCAATATTGCTGTCCGTACTGCTGATTTTACAAAGGGGCTCTCTAGATTAAAGGAAGCTTATTACCAAACAGACAGACACAGGGGAAATCAAGAATGGATCGCAGAGACACTCTGCTCTCTTCTCCACCTACAATTAACACTGTTCCTCCTTAATCTGTGCTAATCCTTCATACAAGAGACAACCCCTGGCATTCTCAGACAAATTAGCTCATGGTTCCTTTGACGTGGGCGAGAAACATCCAGAGAGACCGGTGGCGAGAGGAAGAGAGAGAGAGACACAGAGACAGAGACAGACAGACAGACAGACAGACAGCAAGAGAGAGAGAGAGAAAGAAAGAAAGAAAGAAAGAAAGAAAGAAAGAAAAAAAAGAGGGAGGGAGGGAGGCTGGGAGGAAGGAAGGAAGGGAAGGAAAGAAAAAGAAAGAAAGAAAGAAAGAAAGAAAGGGAGGGAGGGAGGCTGGGAGGAAGGAAGGAAGGAAAGAAAGAAAGAAAGAGAAAGAAAGAAAGAGAAAGAAAGAAAGAAAGAAAGAAAGAAAGAAAGAGGGAGGGAGGCTGGGAGGCTGGGAGGAAGGAAGGAAGGAAGGAAAGGAAGAAAAGAAAGAAAGAAAGAAAGAAAGAAAGAAAGAGGGAGGGAGACTGGGAGGAAGGAAGGAAGGAAACTAAGTCTTCCATGGTATGTATGTATGTATTTATGTATGTATGTATGTATGTATGTATGTATGTATGTATGTATGTTTGTTTGTTTGTTTAAATAAATAGACCTTTATTACAGTTAAAGACCATCAATATAATAATTTTAAAAAAATAGAACATCCAAGAACCGTTTCAGATTCTTAGAATCTAGACATTTTAGTATCTCTTTGACTCTAGTAGCAGATTCTTGGGTGATAAATGTAGTCCTTGACTTACAGCAGTTTGTTGTCCAAACAAAGTTGGTTGTCACCCATGTCAACAAAGCCATGCCAGGTGTTGAGGTTCTTGGATACATGGAGACAAATGACTTACAAAATTCATGACTTTTGGCTGACCAACCAAAATTGACCCATTGTAAATATACAAAAGATGTACATATCTCGCTATGATGAAGGCCCACATTTGTGACGAATCCCCACTGCTGCTGTGCAGAATCTGGCCAACTGTGCTGTTTGTTTGCTTAATTTTGTCAAGTACGTATTGGTAGTCCAGTGGTCTCTTGACTTTCGCGGGTTCGACATTCGCGGAAAGACTATACCACGGGTTTTCAAAAAATATTAATAAAAAGTACTCCGGGGTTTGTTTTTTTTAACAGAACGGGTTTTCCTGCGTCCGCCCGATGTACAATACTGTGCGTTTTAACTTTCCTCCCACCCCACCCCAGCTGTCCTACTTCTTTAAATAAAAGCTTTGCTTCTGTCCCAGCTTCCTGATCCCTCCCCTTTAATTCTTGGAGCGTTGGTAAATTCTACTTGAAGCCAAGCCTTACTGCCACCCGCTGCTGCCACCTCTCCTCCCTTAGGGTTGCGTCCAACCTCCCAGCTCTTAAACTGGGTGTTTAAGATTTTTTTGCCTCTTCTCAAGAACCATTTTCCACTTAGAAACCTGAGCCTCCGAAACTGTAACTGGAAATGGCAGGGAGAAGCCTCTGTGGGGCCTCTCTAGGAATCTCCTGGGAGGAAACAGGGCCAGAAAAGGCAGGGAGAAGCCTCTTTGGGTCCTCTCTAGGAATCTCCTGGGAGGAAAAAGGGCCAGAAAAGGCAGGGAGAAGCCTCCGAGGCACCTTTCTAGGAATCTCCTGGGAGGAAATAGGGCTGGAAAAAAATGGGGAGAAGCCTCCATGGGGCCTCTCTAGGAATCTCTTGGGAGGAAGCAGAGCCTCCACCCTCTCTGTGGTTTCCCCAATCGCACACATTATTTGATTTTACATTGATTCCTATGGGAGAAATTGCTTCTTCTGACAAACTTTTCCACTTAAGAACCTGGTCACGGAACGAATTAAGTTCATAAGTAGAGGTGCCACTGTAAATCAATAAATAGCCATTTTTGATCCTATATTCACATTTGTTTGGAAGCCGTTCCTATTCTAAGTGACAAGCCGGCTCCGGTTTTTTTTCCTGCTGAGGTTCGTGTCAGAGGAGAACGTGAAATGTAATTACGCCATCGGGTTTTATTTACGGTCCAAATAAACTGAGCTCATGGCTAATAAACCCACCACGGGTAGATTTTTTTTTTCCTCTTCCCTCCCCTCCTTCCTCTTGCCTTCGCTACAGAGAAACAGGGCCTATGGCAGAGAAGGATGTTATCGACCTAGCATTACCTCACTCGCATCACTTTTGAGTGATTAAGAGGCTGCGGGAGAAAGGACCAAAGTAGAAAAAAGGGGCCACTTCATGTGAGGAAGTGAAGGAACTGGGAAGGTGAGCAATTGAGGATTTCGTCTGATCCCACAACATTGGATTTTTTGTTATAGGGCATAACAGAATTCCATGCGAGGGGAACACGTAGAGTAGCACATTAAATAGGTTCTGTGTTCGTTGTCAAGATTCCCAAATTTTGATCATAGAAACATAGAAGTCTGATGGCAGCAAAAGACCTCCTGGTCCATCTAGTCTGCCCTTATGCTACTTTCTGTATTTTATCTTACGATGGATATATGTTTATCCCAGGCATGTGTAAATTCAGTTACTGTGGATTTACCAACCATGTCTGCTGGAAGTTTGTTCCAAGGATCTACTACTCTTTCAGTGAAATAATATTTTCTCATGTTGCTTTTGATCTTTCCCCCAACTAACCTCAGATTGTGCCCCCTTGTTCTTGTGTTCACTTTCCTGTTAAAAACACTTCCCTCCTGGACCTTATTTAACCCTTTAATGTATTTAAATGTTTCGAACATGTCCCCCCTTTCCCTTCTGTTCTCCAGACTATACAGATTGAGTTCATTGAGTCTTTCCTGATACGTTTTATGCTTAAGACCTTCCACCATTCTTGTAGCCCATCTTTGGACCCGTTCAATTTTGTCAATCTCTTTTTGTTGGTGAGGTCTCCAGAACTGAACACAGTATTCCAAATGTGGTCCCACCAGCGCTCTATATAGCGGGATCACAATCTCCCTCTTCCTGCTTGTTATACCTCTAGCTATGCAGCCAAGCATCCTACTTGCTTTCCCTGTGACCACAGGGATTCTGCAACGGCTGTTAAGTGCAAAAATAAGTCAACATAGGAGAGGTTTTGCCTAATATAAGGCATCCCCAAAAAGTAAGACGTAAGAGACCTTTCGTTTCTCAGCATTCCCGAACAGAATATGTATAACATATATTTGAAGAAAGTATAATGGTTGTCCATGGAAATAATGATACGGAAGTAGTAAACTGCACTACCTGACTCTGTCGGCAATAAAGCAGGCCTATGACATGTTGATGTTTCCCCTGCATCCAACTCCACATTCCTTGGGGCAGAGGCTGGGCCAGAGCCAACCACAACAGAACCCCTGTGTGGTATTTTTGGGTTGGAGCTCTGGGTTGGAACTCCATTTTCGCTACCCCACTGCGTCCCCCCCCCTTCATCCGGGCAGTAGCCCACCCTTGCACGGAACTCACTTCCTGACTCTGTAGTATCATCACCTAAAACCCAAAACTTTACCCTTAGACTCTCCACTGTTGACCTCTCCCCATTCCTAAGAGGTCAGTAATGGGCGTGCATAAGTACACCAGCGTGCCTTCGATCCCCTGTCCTAATATTTCTCTTTTACTAGTATCATGTACATAAATATTATTATATATTTATATACGACCAATACGTACTTGATAAAACAAATAAATAAAATAAATAAATAAATAAAAACTTGGAAAGACCCCTCCAAAATTAATTACCCTCATAACCACTTATGAGCCGGGGTGGCGCAGCAGGTAGAGTGCTGTACTGCAGGCCACTGAAGCTGACTTGTAGATCTGAAGGTCAGCGGTTCAAATCTCATCACCGGCTCAAGGTTGACTCAGCCTTCCACCCTTCCGAGGTGGGTAAAATGAGGACCTGGATTGTGGCGGCAATAGCCTAGCTCTGTTTAAAAAAGTGCTATTGCTAACATGTTGTAAGCCGCCCTGAGTCTAAGGAGAAGGGCGGCATAAAAATTGAATGAATGAATGAATGAATGAATGAATGAATGAATGAATGAATGAATAAATAAATAAATAAATAAATAAATTTCCTCATTTTAATGTTTTTACAAATCATCATGCCCTT
Organism: Erythrolamprus reginae; assembly: GCF_031021105.1. Taxonomy (NCBI): domain Eukaryota; kingdom Metazoa; phylum Chordata; class Lepidosauria; order Squamata; family Dipsadidae; genus Erythrolamprus; species Erythrolamprus reginae. The sequence goes on from NC_091951.1 coordinate 350,992,422, forward strand.
TCCCCCACATCCTAACTGCATAAACATCTCACCTCTAGAGACAGAGGTATCCTGGTCATGAGGACTAACTGAAGATTATAAAATTCAAATGCATTTTTCATTACAGAGTCATAAAAAGATTGAGCAATGGCTTTCTTTACATGTTCATTTATTGCAAGGGGAGACATGATAGCAGTCTTCCAATATATCAGGGGCTGCCACAAAGGAGTAGGAGTCAACCTATTCTCCAAAGCACCTGAGGGTAAAAAAAAGAAGCAATGGGTGGAAACTAAACAAGGAGAGAAGCAACTTAGAACTAAGGAGAACTTTCCTGATGGTTAGAACAATTAATCAGTGGAACAGCTTGCCCCCAGAAGTTTTGGTTTTGAATGCTCCAACAATGGACGTTTTTAAGCAGATGTTGGATAACCATTTGTCTGAAGTGATGTAGAGTTTCCTGCCTAAGCAGTGGGTTGGACTAGAAGACCTCCAAGGTCCCTTCCATCACTGTTGTTGTTGTTAAGAATAAAATTCCACTTCTTACAAGGGCCATTATACTTTCGCTAAACAAACTGTTTGTAAGCCAGCAACCGCCTGTATATATGAAATTCCCCCTTTTCACTACAGTACTGGACTTCGCTTAGCCCTGCTGTTCTTGTCAGAAAAACTCCCTAATGTTATGTTCCCGGGTCTATTTGCCCCGGACCGCAAATTGATCATTTTAGGTACTTATATTTGGTCTTTTTGAAAGCTTTTTTCACTTGGAAGCAAGTTTGAACATTTCTGCACACATTGAAATGAAAATTGAAATGAAAAAAGTAATGCTTATTGGTTTATTTTGTGAAATATTTTTCAATTTATGGATAGTTTTGCTTGCAAAATGCATTGTATTTTACTAAACTTGGTGTGGGATTGGTAGCTTGAACATTACTGAACATGATGATATGAAAATTGAACTGGAAAAAATGATGCATATTTGTTTATTGTGCATATAAAATCCTCCCCCCCCCCACTATTTTAATTTTTTCAGCATCAATTTTTTCAGTTCAATTTTGATATCATTATGTTCAGAAATGTTCAAACTTGTTTCCCAGTGAGAAAAGTTTTCAAAAAGACCAAATTCAAGTACCTAAAAGAATTATTTTTGTTTCGGGTCAAAAAGACCCGGACAGTACAAGTGTAGGTAAACTTTTTCCAAAAAACCCAAACACCCTAATGTTATGTCCACGGGTCTATTTGACCCGGACCGCAAATTGTTCATTTTAGGTACTTATTTTAGGTACTAAATTCTCATAGAGAGAACTCCTGAAATGATGAAAAGTCATGAAATTTCAAGTTTCAGATATGCAGGGAAATCTTTTTACAGGGTCTCAAACTTTGATTTCGGGTCTCACAGACCCGAACAGAACAGCAGGGTGAAACATGGAAAGTTTAATGCGGGGCGGGGGAATCTGCTATTTGATAGCCATGTAAATATTTTTCCCTCTGGATCTTGGATCCTTGCAGCCCAAATTCTGCTCATTCTCCTGAAATTCATTTAGCTCACGGTAAAATTCACTTTGCATCTCTCCTTCCCGTGTTTGTTGCTCGTCGGAGGACACGGTGGACCTTCTGTTCAGCCTGATTCAATAGTTGCTTATCTGGGGGATCACGTCCGACTTTGATTGTTCATCAATTTAATTATTCAGAAGATAAAGCAGAGATTTGAGTAGGATGAAGGAGGAGAAGAAGAAAAAAACTTGGCAAGAAATTCTGTTGAGATCATGCAACAATGACTTGCTATCGTTGCCCAGGCGCTGTGTAGAGTTTAGACTGGTATTTAATCACAGTGTTTAGCTTATTGGTGTAGAGGTTTGGATTAGATTAGATCAGGGGTAGGCAAAGTTGGCTCTTCTATGACTTGTGGACTTCAAATCCCAGAATTCCAAGCCAATCATGCTAGCTCAGGACTTCTGGGAGTTGAAGTCCACATGTCATAGAAGAGCCAACTTTGACTACCCCTGGATTAGATTAACAGAGTTGGACGGACCTTATAGGTCAGTGATGGTGAACCTTTTTTCCTCATGTGCCAAAAGCACTTGTATGTATGCTATTGTGCATGTGTGAGTGCCCACACCCATAATTCAATGCCTGGGGATGGCAAAAATGGCTCCCCAACCCCTCCAGAGCCACTCTGGAGGCCTAATTTTGGAAGCACCAACTCAGGAACCTCAAACTGCCCAAGGAGCTGCTGATCCAGTTCTACAGAGGAATCATTGAGTCTGTCATCTGCACCTCTATAACTGTTTGGCTCGGTTCTGCAACCCAACAAGCCTTCCCTATGGTCACAAACCATTTACTTGCATTGTAATATTACCTTCAGAAATAAACTTATTTCTGACACCACCTGTGGCATCTGTGCCATCACTCCCGATCAGTTTCTGGTCACAATTCAAAGTGTTGTAATGACCTATAAAGCCCTACATGGCTTTATACCTCTGGAACTGTCTTCTGCAGCATGAATCCCAGCTACCAATTAGGTCCCACAGAGTTGGCCTTCTCCAGGTCCCGTCAACTAAACAATGTCAGTTGGCGGGCCCCAGGGGGAGAGCCTTCTCTGTGGTGGCCCCAGACCTCTGGAATCAGCTCCCCCCAGAGATTAGAACCACCCCCACCCTCCTTGCCTTTCGTTAATTGCTAAGAACCCACCTATGTCACCAGGCATGGGGGAATTAAGATACCCCCAGGCATATATAGTTTATGCATGGAATGGTTGTGTTGCATTGTGATTGGGTTTGGGTTAGGGTTTGGGCTAGGGTTAGGGTTAGGGTTAGGAGACCTTATACCTGTGTTAACCCATTTTCAAGCCTCTGAATTCTGATCACATGATTTTGGGGAGGCTGCAAAAGATCGTAACAGTGGGGGGGGAACGGTTGTAATTCAGTGAAATAATAATAATAATAATAATAATAATAATAATAATAATAATAATAATAATTATTATTATTATTATTATTTGGATTTGTATGCTGCCCTTCTCCGAAGACTCGGGGCGGCTCACAGAATACAAAAAGCAACACCACAACAAATCTAATTAATTAAAAATTACTACGCAAGGAGGGTGGAGGCAGTGCGAATCTCTGGAGGGAGCTGATTCCAGAGGGCTGGGGCCACCACAGAGAAGGCTCTTCCTCTGCGCCCCACCAGATGACATTGTCTGGCTGATGGGATCCGGAGAAGGCCAACTCTGTGGTACCTATCCGGTTGCTGGGATTCATGGTGGGATTGGATTTCAACCGGCAAAGATTCTGTTCTCATCATTTTGACTGATCAGAGTTACGAGGAAAAGCATTTGATTGTCTTCCTATTGGTTTATCAAGCAAGGAAAGAAATAAAACTGGCAAGATAAAAACAAACGCGAACATAAGGCCAAAAGATCTTGAACATTCTCTGAATTAGTCAGGGCAGCTTCTCCCAATTCAAGGGCAATGAAGCCAATCCATTAAAAAAGGGAATTAAACCCCCCCGAGTTAATTTTTTAAAGCCATTTCGGGGTCCCCAAAGGATGCAAAGTCTTACATTCTACAGACGTGGAAGGAATCCATTCACTGTCTGGATTCACCTTTGGAATTTTAATGTCTTTCACTTCCCTTGTGTGATGGTACCCTTTCTTTCTGCTTGGGTGATCATTCAAGGCAACTCACAGAATTGGAATGGAATAGAATTAGAATAGAAATTATGAATATGAATTATGAATGGAATATGAATAGAATAAGGAATAGAATATGAATTTAGAATAGAATAGAATAGAATGTGAATACGAATTAGGAATAGAATAGAATAGAATAGAATTTTTTATTGGCCAAGTGTGATTGGACACACAAGGAATTTGTCTTGGTGCAGATGCTCTCAGCGTACATAAAATAAAATATACATTTGTCAAGAATCATGGGGTACGACACTTAATGATTGTCATAGGGGTCAAATAAGCAATGAAGAAGCAATAATAATAAAAATCTTAGGATATAAGCAACAAGTTACAGTCATACAGTCAACATGGGAGGAAATGGGTGATAGGAATGATGAGAAAAACTAGTAGAGTAGAAGTGCAGATTTAGTAGAAAGTCTGACACTGTGGAGGGAATTATTTGTTTAGTAGAGTGATGGCATTTGGAAAAAAACTGTTCTTGTGTCTAGTTATCTTGGTGTGCAGTGCTCTGTAGCGACGTTTTGAGGGTAGGAGTTGAAACAGTTTGTGTCCAGGATGTGAGGGGTCAATAAATATTTTCCCCGCCCTCTTTTTGACTCGTGCAGTATACAGGTCCTCAATGGAAGGCAGGTTGGCAGCCATTGTTTTTTCTGCAGTTCTGATTCTCCTCTGAAGTCTGTGTCGGTCTTGTTGGGTTGCAGAACCGAACCAGACAGTGATAGAGGTGCAGATGACAGACTCAGTGATTCCTCTGTAGAACTGTATCAGCAGCTCCTTGGGCAGTTTGAGCTTCCTGAGCTGGTGCAGAAAGAACATTCTTTGTTATGAATGGAATATGAATAGAATAGAAGAGAATAAGGAATAGATTATGAATTTAGAAGAGAAGAGAATATGAATAAGGAATAGAATGTGAATTTAGCATAGAATAGAATATGAATATGTAATAGAATATGAATTTAGAATATGAATATGAATTAGGAATAGAATATGAATTTAGAGTAGAGTAGAGTAGAGTAGAGTAGAGTGGAGTGGAGTGGAAGGGAAGGGAAGGGAAGGGAAGGGAATGGAACAGCATAGCAGAGTTGGAAGGGGCCTTGGAGGTCTTCTAGTCCAACCCTCTGCTTAGGCAGAAACCCTCCACCACTTCAAACAAATGGTTATCCAACATCTTCTTAAAAACTTCCAGTGTGGGAGCATTCACAACTTCTGGAGGCAAGCTGTTCCACTGATGAATTGTTCTAACAGTCAGGAAATTTCTCTTTGGCTTTAAGTTGTTTCTCTCCTTGTTCAGATTCCACCCATTGCTTCTAGTTCTAAACAGAACAAGGCAGATGGCAATGCAGACACAAAATGAATCCCAGCATCAAATAACTGTTAAACATTTTTTTTTTTGGGGGGGGGGGGAGACTTTCTTTATTTCTAAATGACCAGGTTTGTTTGTTGTGATTTCAATTTATCTGCTACTCAACTTCCAACAACTGGTTCCAGTGAGAACAATCAAACAGTGGAACAACTTGCCTTCAGGAAGGAAGGAAGGAAAGAAGGAAGGAAGGAAGGAAGGAAGGAAGGAAGGAAGGAAGGAAGGAAGGAAGGAAGGAAGGAAAAAGATGGATAGACACACAGACAGAGAGACAGAAGGCATCTTCAAAATCCTCTGCTACATATTCTATACAGGGAGTACAAACTATTAACAAACTACAGTGGTACCTCTACTTATGACCTTAATTCGTTCCGTGACCAGGTTCTTAAGTAGAAAAGTTTGAAAGAAGAAGTAATTTTTCCCATAGGAAGCAATGTAAAAGCAAACAATGTGTGTGATTGGGGAAACCACACGAAGGGTGGGGGACCTGTTTCCTCCCAGGAGATTCCTAGAGAGGCCCCGCAGAGGTTTCTCCCCACCTTTTCTGGTCCTGTTTCCTCCCAGGAGATTCCTAGAGAGGCCCCACAGAGGCTTCTCCCACCTTTTCCGGTCCTGTTTCCTCCCAGGAGATTCCTAGAGAGGCCCCACAGAGGTTTCTCCCCACCTTTTCCGGACCTGTTTCCTCCTAGGAGATTCCTAGAGAGGCCCCACAGAGGTTTCTCCCTGCATTTTCTGGCCCTGTTTCCTCCCAGGAGATTCCTGGAGAGGCCCCACAGAGGTTTCTCCCCACCTTTTCCAGACCTGTTTCCTCCAGGAGATTCCTAGAGAGGCCCCACAGAGGTTTCTCCCCACCTTTTCAGGTCCTGTTTCCTCCCAGGAGATTTCCAGAGAGGCCCCACAGAGGTTTCTCCCTGCATTTTCTGGCCCTGTTTCCTCCCAGGAGATTCCTAGAGAGGCCCCACAGAGGTTTCTCCCCACCTTTTCCGGTCCTGTCTCCTCCCAGGAGATTCCTAGAGAGTCCCCACAGAGGTTTCTCCCCACCTTTTCCAGACCTGTTTCCTCCGAGGAGATTTCTAGAGAGGCCTCACAGAGGCTTCTCCCTGCATTTTCTGGCCCTGTTTCCTCCCAGGAGATTCCTAGAGAGGCCCCACAGAGGTTTCTCCCTGCATTTTCCAGTCCTGTTTCCTCCCAGGAGATTCCTAGAGAGGCCCCACAGAGGTTTCTCCCCACCTTTTCCGGACCTGTTTCCTCCTAGGAGATTCCTAGAGAGGCCCCACAGAGGTTTCTCCCCACCTTTTCTGGCCCTATTTCCTCCCAGGAGATTCCTAGAGAGGCCCCACAGAGGCTTCTCCCTGCATTTTCTGGCCCTATTTCCTCCCAGGAGATTCCTAGAGAGGCCCCACAGAGGCTTCTCCCTGCATTTTCTGGCCCTATTTCCTCCCAGGAGATTCCTAGAGAGGCCCACAGAGGCTTCTCCCTGCATTTTCTGGCCCTATTTCCTCCCAGGAGAATTCTAGAGAGGCCCCACAGAGGCTTCTCCCTGCCTTTTCCAGTTACAGTTTTGGAGGCTGGGGTTTGTAAGTAGAAAATGGTTCTTGAGAAGAGGCAAAGCAATCTTGAACACCCAGTTCTTATCTAGAAAAGTTCTTAAGTAGAGGCATTCTTAGGTAGAGGTACCACTGTACTACAAAGTCTGTTTTGTTAGGTTTGATTGGGTTTGCATTTTTCAGTCCAACAGTTCCTTGGTCAATAACAACAATGCACATCTCATGTTCTAGTAGAAATAATTTTGGGATGAGGGGTTTTGACTTTAAAGGAAAGATGTTGTGACTTGCTAAAAAACCTGTCTAAATCGATCAGGTAGTTTTCCAGTCCAGCAGTTTTATTACAGGTGTTTTTTTTTAAAGAGCTGTTAAAAACTCTTACCTATCTACATTTGTGGTGTTTCGGGATATACTTAAAAAACTCCCTGTATTTTCCCAAAGAATGAAGCTTAACCTGTCCCAAATAAATCAGACCTGATGTGGTATATGTGGCAAAATGCAAAGGGCAATTTAAAAAGTTATTATGGATACGTGAATGTTTTGTTTTCTGAATTACCTCTTTTTTTACATCAGTCCAGTGAAAACATAAAGCTTCAGGGGTGAAACTCAGCAGGTTTTGGAGAACTGGGAGAGGGAATTTTGAGTAGTTCGGAGAACCCGCAAATACAACCTCTGGCTGGGCCCAGAGTGCGGAGAGAGTGGGGATTTTGCAGTATCCTTCCCCTGCTACACCCATCAAGCCACGCCCATAGAACAGGTAGGGGGGGATTTGAATTTCAGCCCTGTAAGGCTTGCCTTAAGTCCAATTCTGTACCTTGGATTATGTGGGACTATTGTTTCCTTGACAGATTTAAAGAAAGAGTTTTCTGCTGGCTCCTTCCTTCCTTCCTTCCTTCCTTCCTTCCTTCCTTCCTTCCTTCCTTCTTTCCTTGCTTCCTTGCTTCCTTTCTTCCTTACTCTACCTAGCTACCTAGCTACCTAGCTACCTAGCTACCTACATTTTATTTATTTATTTTATTTATTAGATTTGTATGCCGCCCCTCTCCGTAGACTCGGGGCGGCTCACAACATACAATAGAACAATTTACAACAAATCTAATAAATTTAAAAAACATTTAAAAAACCCCATTATTAAACCAGACATACACACAGACATACCATACATAAATTTCATAGGCCCGGGGGAGGGGGGAATGCCTCAATTCCCCCATGCCTGATGGCAGAGGTGTGTTTTAAGGAGTTTATGGAAGGCAAGGAGGGTGGGAGCAGTTCTAATCTCCGGGGGGAGCTGGTTCCAGAGAGTCAGGGCCGCCACAGAGAAGGCTCTTCCCCTGGGACCCGCCAGATGACATTGTTTAGTCGACGGGACCCGGAGAAGGCCTCTCTCTCTCTTCTTTTCTTTCTTTCTTTCTTTCTTTCTTTCTTTCTTTCTTTCCCCCTCTCCCTCTTTCTGCCCCTTCCTTCCTTCCTTCTATCCTACCTACATACATGTCTTTCTTTCTTTCTTTCTTTCTTTCTTTCTTCCCTTCTTTCTTTCTCTTTCTCTTTCTTTCTCCATCTTTCCACCCTCCTTGCCTACCTATCTACCTACCATTCCTTCCACCCTCCCTCCCTCTCTTCCTCCCTCCCTCCCTTCCTTCCTTCTTTCCTTTCCCTTCCTCCTTCTCTATCTCTTTCTTTCTTTCTCCTTCCCCTTCCCCCACCTCTCTCACCCTCTCCCTTTTTTCTCTCACTCCCTTACAGTCAGAACAAACTCTGATTAAATTTTTGAAATCAGACCTTATCAGCACGCTGCTGTCATTTTCTTATCCCAATGTTGGCACACAAACAATTTCTGGATTATTTGGTGTGCCAGAAGCAACAATTGTCACCCAGAGTGGCAGCTGCACACACTCGAGGGAGCCATATGTAGATGTGTGCTCGAATACTTATACAACCAGGGGAACATTGAGTAGCAGATGACGATTAAATGGTTTTGGCTGTGCTGAATTGCAGCATGAAGCTCAACCCCAACATGAATGCAGACGGTATTCATTCGATGTATGATGTGAGTGGATGGAGTTCTAGTTGAATGGTGAATAGCTGGGGTTCACTCCCATTCAGAGCTCACTTCAACAAAGCGTCTATGAAGAGGCCTTTCACTCTGGGTTTTGAGTACAAGTACATGCAGATACAACTGCCTGGGTCGCTTTTGAAAACAACTGGATTTATGGGGAGAAGAGGAAGAGGCAGAAGGGGAGGAGGAGGAGGAGGAAGAGAAGGAGGAGGAGGAATAGGAGGAGGAGGATGACGACAATGACGATGAGAGGAAGGAAAAGCAAGATGACAACAAGAAGAGAAAGAGTGGAAAGTTAACAAGAAGGAAGAGCAGGAGGAGAAGAAAAGGAGGAATAAGAATGGAGCAGGTGAGAAGGAGAAGGAAGAAGAAGTGGAGAGTGGGAGGAAAGGAAGGGGGAGAAGGAGTAGAAAAGGAGAAGAGGGAGAAGAAGTTGGGGGAAGAGAAGGAGGCAAGGAAGAGGGAGAAGAAGAGGAGGAGGAGGAGGAGAAGGAGGAGACAAGAAGGAAGAGGACAAGAGGAGGAGGAGGAGGAGGAAGAAGAGGAGGAAGATGAGAAAAAGAGAGGAGGAGAAGGGAGTAGGGGATAGAGAAATCAAAACTCTTCTACAAATGTTCAAGCCATTGCGCTTTCACTCTCCCTACCTGTGACTTGGGAGAGATGCTCCAATATCTCACAACACAGCAATCCTTTGATTTATGCCGTTCCTGCGAAGCCCTTATGCTATTAAAAATACTTTTTTAAAAAATGAACTTCAAACATTCCAACTCCCAGCACCAAGAACGACTGAGCCCCATTGCCACCATAAAAAAAAAATGAAACAAAAATAAGCCTCCAAAATTCCTCCAACCCAACTTACCCCATTGTATCTCAAGGTAATAATGGCGCCTTCCTTGCACCCATGTTTCTGTGGCAATATATGTAAGTGGGGAGGCAGGTTAAGCCTCCCCAAAGGTGCTTCTCATTCAATTGGGAAACAAAATCAGATTACAGAGGTGACGATCACTGAGCCTTTTTTCTAATTTTTCCCCCCTGAGCTGATTCCGGCTGGTGGTTTTAATTTGGTTCTCGGAGGGCGAATTCCCTGTTATCCGAGACAAGGTTGTCATTGCGTCTCTGCAGTTTGCTTTATAGGATGCTCAATGACATTTTTTTTCTCCCCCTCTTCTTGATGGCGCCGGCAAAGGAGGATCAATCTAATTTTATGTACAACTGTAAAGATGAATGATAAATAGAAAGGAACTCGGCAAGTACAAGCTGAATAAATTATAAAGGGCAATCCCTGACAGGGGTAGGTGGTTTCCCAGAGGACAATGAGAAGAGAGCAGACAGGAAAAGCAGAATGGATGATAAAGATGGTGTGTGTGTGTGTGTGTGTGTGTGTGTGTAAGACTCAGCTTGCTGCCTGCCTCTCTCCTGCGTTTCACCAACGCTTGCAACCCAAAGATTATACTTTTAAAAAAGGAACTGGATCTTTGGAAGTTATCATGAGGTCTTTTTCTGCCGTCAGTCTTCTATGTTTCTATGTTTCTAGTTGTTGTGGTTAGCTCTGGCCCAGCTCCTGCCCCAAGGACTGTGGATGTGGGGGAGACATCCACATGCTGCAGGCCTGTTTTGCCCCTGGTGAAATCTGATGATGAAGGCTCCTCTGACCAAGAGGACATGAGTGACAGGGAGGAGGAGAGTGTGGCAGACAGCTCAGAAGGAGATCAATTATCTAGATTCTCCTTGGATTCAGAACAATGATACAGCCACGCATGCGGAGAGCGATGCATAGGCAACAACAACTGAGAGATTATTATCAAAGAAAATGACGCCACCTGTGGTTGGGTGGGGCTGTGGTCATTAGTGAGGCTGCTATAAAGAGCAGCCTGTGGGTTTGGCCATTGTGGAGGATTATCTGATCGTTTGTTGTGTTTCATGACTGCTTTACTGACTTTAACTTTTTGTGTGTGCTGATTTTCCCCCACTTTGAAACTAAACCAGAGCAAAGTGTGTTTCACTTTGTGAAAGAAGAAGGACTGTGAATTGCCTCACAGCTGCAAGCTAAGTATCACAGAACTGATAAGGGACTAGTATAAATTACCAGTTTGTTTGGAGATGAGTGCTCTTTGCTATACCAAAAGAGGGCTTAGGTTAAGTGACTTTTCATTATAAAGAACATTGTTTTGAATTTTCAAACGTGTGTGTGTGTCTGAAATTTGTACCTGTGAATTTTTGGGAGGATTACTAGTGATGTTTGAACTGTGGAACTTCAGCTAGCATTTAGCTGAAGTGGCCTACAGTGCTGCACGCTAACCATTGCATGACCTTGTCTCTTCCCTAGAAAGGGAAGAAGTGAGAAACAGAGAAGAAGAGAGAGAGGGGAAATAGAGGAGAGGAGAAGGAGAGAGGGAAGCAGGGTGAAGAAGAGGAGAAGGAAGGGAAGTGGAAAGAGTTTTTAATAGCAAAGTGAACACAAGAATAAGGGGGCACAATCTGAGGTTAGTTGGGGAAAGATTAGAAGTAACATGAAAAAATATTATTTTACTGAAAGAGTAGTAGATGCTTGGAGCAAACTTCCAGCAGACGTGGTTGGTAAATCCACAGGAACTGAATTTAAACCTGCCTGGGATAAACATAGATCCATCCTAAGATAAAATACAGGAAATAGTATAAGGGCAGACTAGATGGACCATGAGGTCTTTTTCTGCTGTCAATCTTCTATGTTTCTATCAATAGCAATAGCCCTTATATACTGCTTCATAAAGCCAACACAGTTCTAGGCTGCATTATCAGAGAGATAGAATCAAGGTCACATGAAGTGTTAATACCACTTTATAAGGCCTTGGTAAGGCCACACTTGGAATATGGCATTCGGTTTTGGTGGCCATGATGCAATAAGGACATTGAGACTCTAGAAAAAGTGCAGAGAAGAGCAACAAGGGGACTCTAGGGTAAAACACATGAAGAACGGTTGCAGGAGCTGGACATGGCTAGTTTAATGAAAAGAAGGACCAAGGGAGACATGATAGCAGCGTTACAATATCTCAGGAGCTGCCACAAAGAAGAAGGAGTCAACCTATTCTCCAAAGCACCTGAGTGGTAAAACAAGAAGCAATGGGTGGAAACTAAAAAAGGAGAGAAGCAACTTAGGACTAAGGAGAAATTTCCTAACAGTCAGAATGATTGATCCAGCGGAACAGCTTGCCACCAGAAGTTGTGAATGCACCAACAATGGAAGTTTTTAAGCAGATGTTGGATAACCTTCTGTCTGAAGTAGTGTAGGGTTTCCTGCCTAAGCAGGGGGGTGGACTAGAAGACCACCAAGGTCCCTTCCAACTCTGGAGGAATTCCCAAACCTACTGGCCAAGAAACAGGATGGGTCAGGTACAAACAACTAGGCCTTAAACTAGCTACTTTATTGTTCTAAGCCTATTTTACAGGAATCTTCCCAGATTGGCTATTTGCAGCTAAGATAGACTTATATAGGGATCAATGGGATTCGAGGGAGCTCAGACTTCACTCTTGCTTACACTCTTGCTTAGGATTCCAGACTAATTCCCCACTTGACTCCTCCCTTGGTTCAGCCAGTTTCTCTCTGGCAGGATGGGAGTGGACACACATTTTCATATCTATCTATCTATCTATCTATCTATCTATCTATCTATCTATCTATCTATCTATCTATCTATCTATCTATCTATCTATCTATCTATCTATCTATTGGATTTCTAGACTTACTTTCTCTGTTGGGATCACACAGTAAAATGAACCAGAAGTTCTTTCATTCTGGTCAAGACCTTCATGATGTCTTCTGCTGTAGGAAAGGTTTGATGTGAGCACCAATCCAAGGCCCAGAACGGTTTCAAAATAGCTGTTTTGTAAACGTACTGCCAAAGTGGGTTGCATAACCCCTTGTGATCTCTCTTCACTATGGGACACCCTTTTTTTTTTCCCTGTGAGAAGGCCACCAGTCAAGCCAGTGAAGAAGTTGGGGATACATCAACAGCTTGCCATACTATCTATAGAAGGCCTGATGTTTATGGGGACTTGGGAGTGGTGATTTTCAGGAGGGAACAGATGCAGCCCCAATGCATTCTTTTGAGGGGTTCAAGGCCATCCCATGCCCACCCACCTGGGCGGAAGCGGAAGGAGGACCGGCCACCCTGGCACAGTCTGAGTGGGCAATGTGACACAGTTTTGGGTAGGGGACAAGGGACATGAACTTTCCATTGGGTGGGAAACTGAGATTCAGGTTTCCCGGTGTAGGTGCCATGATGGCTCTGGCAATAAATTGGAAACTCTGAGGAGGACTTTGATTTGATTCTGATTTAGTTCGGATGATAACTGGAACCGTGACAGATAGTTTGAACGGTTGCTTGTATTTTGAGTGAGAACTTTGGATTAATTTCTTCTAAGATCTTGTTAGCTTCGCGAGGTAGTCCAACTCCCCGGCCCCCTCCCACCAAATTGTGGGTACTCCATCCCTGGAGGTTCTCAAGAAAACAATTGGAGAACCATTTGTCTGCAATTTATCTATCTATCTATCTATCTATCTATCTATCTATCTATCTATCTATCTATCTATCTATCTATCTATCTATCTATCTATTAGATTTTGTATACCGCCCCTTTCTGTAGACTTGGGGTGGCTCACAACAATAATATTCCTCCATATTCCTTCTGCAATGGTATAAAGACTCAGACAAAGATTTGGACTAGAAGAACTCCATGGTCCATTTCAGGAGTTGGTTCCTCCCAGTTCGGACTGGATCGCCTAAACTGGTAGCGACCCGCTGATGGCATAAGGGCTCCAGTTCAGTCAATGGAGGTTGGTGGGCGCCACCATCTTTTGGGGGGGGCGGGGGGATATTTTTCAGAATTTTTAAAATTGTTTGGAAGTTTTTCTCCTCTGCTGGTGCTTGAAAAAGGGCCTTTCTGCCCAGCCCTGGATTTATACTTACTTTTATCCCTTCGCTTGAAGCACAAGGAAGGTCCCTTTTAAGACTTCTGCCCTGTCCATATTCCTTCTGCAGACTCAGCTGCCACATTTCTGACCAATGTCTAGTCTGTGGCTCTGCCTCCTGTCTCCAAAGGGCATTCTGACAGATCATTATAGATCCATTGATTTGTGTTCTTGGCTACCCATGGCTTTGTCAGGAGTCTTCGGCAGCCCCACCCTTCAAAAGCCTCCCTGTTCCTTCCATCCTTCTTCATTAGAGTCCAACTTTCGATTCTGTGGCGTGTCATAAAGAAACATAAAGGACGCCATGGTCTGCACACGGCTGATCTTTGTAGGTATAGACACACCTGGGCATCTACCTATGCATTGTCTTCCTTTGATGGACACTGAAATGTTTTCACTGGCCCCTATGAAGGCAGGTCTACTTCAGCTTTTGTTAACCCTGCTGTTCTCCTCGGGTCAATCCTCACCCAAAACGAAATTAGAGACCCTGTAAAAAAAAATTCACTGCATATCTGAAACTTGAAATTACATGACTTTGTCTCATTTGAGGGGTTCTTTCTAAGGATGGTGGGGTTTTTATGTTTGTGTGTGTGTGTGTTTAGTTTTTGCTGGGCAAAAAAAGTTACATTTGTGATCGTCGGGTCATATATGACCCGGACTAAAAAAAAAGTTGGTTTTAGCTACTGAAATTGTCTTTTTGAATACTTTTATTACAAACACCCACCTACAATAGCATTCTATAGACCGGTGAGTTGCAACTTGCCTTGCTGGTGGTTCACTTCCTCCAATGCTCTGTGACTGAGCCGTCTGGGTGGGCGCGCTCTTCATAAATGTGTGCATGCACAGTACAAAAAAAACCCTATTTTTTTTTTAAAAAAACCCTCAACACGGAAACAAAATGGCGTTCCTTCCAGTTCAGTCTGGTTCACCGGACTATTAGCAAACCACTGGTAACATCACGATGATGGCATGGAACTGATCTGTGGGCACAGACATCTCTTTTTAAAAAAAATAAAACAAATTTAATTTCCCCCCTTTTTTTTTCTTCTGCACATGTGCAGAGCCGAGTTTCCAGAACTATGCATATATCATGACTCCATTTGGAGAAGGGCAGATAAAAAATGTAATAAATTCATTCCAGGACATACTAGAAAAAAATTCAAAACTGGTTTTAAGATAAATTATATTTAATGTAGAACTAAAACCTGAAATATTTCTATTGGGCATAATAGACCCAAAAATACATAAAGACATACGATATTTGATAATCCACATCTCAACTGCGGCGAGGATCTGCTATGCGCAACCATGGAAGAAAGAAACAATTCCCACCAACCTACAAGTGATCAATAAAATATTTGAAGTGGCAGAAATAGATTAGGTTAAATTAGAGTAGATTAACTATGAGATTGAAAGAAAAAGAAGACACAGATTATTACCATATTTGGGACAAATGGTATAAATGGTTAGATAAAAGGGAGAAAATTTAATAATAGTATAGAGATACCTAACTTTGAGAATTTGCAAAGATAGTAGTGTGTACATAGACAATAATGAATGAGAAAAGAGTGATCTAGTATAGAAGAACGTACTAACAGACAAGGGTGAAATGAGTTAATTTTAAAATGAAGTATTTAATAACAATAAATCGAAGTGGAATTATAAAAGAATTATATAAGACTAACTATGAAAAGTAAACGTGTTAAGCGATATGAATAACTGCACAAAACCTGACAAGAAACACTTAAGATTGAGATAGCTAAGAGAGAGATAAGAATTTTCTCTCCTCTTAAAGGGTGTTGGTTTGGTCTTTGTTTGTCTTGTTTTCTTTGCTTTGTCTTTGTCCTTTTATGTTGACTTGCTTGCTTGTTACTGGAACTACTCATATGATTTATATATTGCAAGTTATTTTTTGTAAATTCCAATAAAAATAAATTTAAAATGTAATAAATCCAATTCAAATCAATTCATCCATATCTATCTATCTATCTATCTATCTATCTATCTATCTATCTATCTATCTATCTATCTATCTATCTATCTATCATTCTATCATTCTATCATTCTATCATTCTATCAATCTATCTATCATTCTATCATTCTATCATTCTATCATTCTATCATTCTATCATTCTATCATTCTATCATTCTATCATTCTATCATTCTATCATTCTATCATTCTATCATTCATTCTATCATTCTATCATTCTATCATTCTATCATTCTATCATTCTATCATTCTATCATTCTATCATTCTATCATTCTATCATTCTATCATTCTATCATTCTATCATTCTATCTATCATTCTATCATTGCATCGTTCTATCAATCAATCTATCAATCTATCATTCTATCTATCTATCCTTCTATCAATCAATCTATCTATCTATCTATCTATCATTCTATCATTCTATCATTCTATCATTCTATCATTCTATCATTCTATCATTCTATCATTCTATCATTCTATCATTCTATCATTCTATCATTCTATCATTCTATCATTCTATCATTCTATCATTCTATCATTCTATCATTCTATCATTCATTCTATCATTCTATCATTCTATCATTCTATCATTCTATCATTCTATCATTCTATCATTCATTCTATCATTCTATCATTCTATCATTCTATCATTCTATCATTCTATCATTCTATCTATCTATCCTTCGGAGGTGGGTAAAATGAGGACCCAAATTGTTGGGGGAAATATGCTTACCCTCTGTAGCGAGGGCTGCAAAGCACTGTGAAGCAGTATATAAGTCTAAGTGCTATTGCTATATAATGCTCTTGCCTTTGAGCCTCTTAGATCAGGCTAGCAGGGATAAAAGAGGAAGCTAATAAGTGAGGAATATCTCCCTCCAATGTCAGATGAAACTCATTCCTGGTTTCCCCCTTATCAACCTTTGAAGGAAAAGCACACTGTCTTTTGTTTCATTTTCCTTCCTTCCTTCCTTCCTTCCTTCCTTCCTTCCTTCCTTCTTCCCTTCCCTTCTCTTTCTTCCTTTTTTGGGAAGGATAGCACAAAGGGAATTCAAGCTGCAGGGGGGAGAGACAGAGACACACAGAGAGAGGTTGGGGAGAAAGAGGGAGGGGGGATAGGGAGAGATAGGGGGAGGGAGGGAGAGAGTGGGGAGGAGATTTCACCAGAATATCAAAAGGCGCCTCCAAATTGAGCTGGATGAGCTGCAGTTGGCAAGAAGCTTCTTTCTGCTGAGCGAAGATCTTGTTTGTTAACTGTAAAGATTGCAGCCGGCAAGGCCATTTGATCTGGCAAGAACTTTGATCTGAGCCGAACCTTGAAATGCGGAAAGGAATAGAACTTGGTTTTGGAGCTGAATGGAAAAGAAATAATATGACAGAGGGGAGGGAGAAGGAGAAAGGGAAAGGAAGGAAAGCAAGGAAAGAAGAAAACGAAGGAAGGAAGGAAGGTGAAGGAGAGAAGGAAGGAGAGAGAAAAGGAGAGAGAAAAGGAGAGGGAGGTAGATAGGGAGGGAGAATGGAAGGAAGAAAGGAAGGAAGGAGAGAGAATAGGAGAGGGAGGGTGGGAGGGAGGAAAGAAGGAAGGAGAGAGAATGGGAGAAGGAGGGAGGGAGAAAAGGAAGGAAGGAAAGAAAGAAGGAGAGAGAGTGAGAGAAGGAGGGAGAGGGAGGAAGGGAGGAAGAAAGGGAGGGAGGAAGGAAGGAAGGAATTACAAATGGTCAGGGAAGGGACAGGAAGGCAGAGGGAGGGAAAGAGGGAAGGACAGGAAGATAGGATAAGAACCCTAGACTAAATAGGCCCACTTCCTTTAAGCATTTGTTGAATGATTGTTTTCCTTCTGGAGTTTTAACTGTTTGATATTGTTATATTATATTATTTTATTATTGTATGCCACTCAGAGTCTGCAAGGAGTTGGGCGGCTTATAAATCTAATACATTAAATTAAATTAAGGAGGAGAACTCTAAAGAGGTAAAATGCCATTCTTCCCTTCCAGTTTTCCGCATGGGAAAAAGTGAGGAATAACTCCCAAAGCTGAAACATCTCCTCCACCCAGAGAGCTCATCATCTTCCTTCAAAGGGTGGGTGGGTGTTGATTTCTTTGATTAAACTAAGAAGAGCCTCCACAGCCTCCTGCTCACCACCAGTCCAGCAGGAAGAAGGCTGGGCGAGATGCAATTAGGACAAAGGAACCTGGCCAAGAGACAGTTGTGCCCGGGCAATTCGCTTGTGGCCTTTGCCAGCTCCATCATTTCCTCCCACACAAAATGGACCAGCAAGGCAGAAGATGCCCTGGCCAGCCTCCAGCTTCTCTGTTTGGCAATCGCAACATCGCTCCAGTGTCTTTTTGTCACACCACAGGCGCCCAGGTTATCTCGGATGGGTGACTTGGGCAGAGATGAGCATCTATCTATCTATCTATCTATCTATCTATCTATCTATCTATCTATCTATCTATCATCTATCTATCTATCTATCTATCCATCTATCTATCTAATCAAGAATAGAAGCAACCTAGAACTAAGGAGGAATTTCCTAACAGTGAGGACAGTTAACCTGTGGAACAGCTTGCCACCAGAAATTCTAAATGCTCCAACACTGGAAGGTTTTAAGAAGAAATTGGATAACAGTTTGTCTGAAGTAATGTAGGGTCTCCTGCCTAAGCAGGGGGTTGGACTAGAAGACCTCCAAGGTCCCTCCCAACTCTGTTGTTGTTATTATTAGTAGTAGTCATCTTGAACTCTATAGCAAACTCGCCCCAGCTTCTTGTAATAGAAACAGTGGGATCAGAGGAAGAATTAACTTAGAGTAAGCCTTCTCCAAGCCTACGGTTTTGTTTTATTGACCAACACACTTGATGAATGTCTCTTGAGAATTCCAGGAACTGCACTTGCATTTTGAACAATCTCTCATTACCAACCCATCTTTGTTGCTTGGATTCTAGAAAGATGGGGGATTATCCCCCCTACCCCCCCATTTTGACAGTAACAGAAAATCACATCCACGCTGGCATGCGTTTCTGGCAAGAAGACCTGTTTCATTAAGAGCTACTTAAACCTGATTCTTGTTGCTTCTTTTTTCTTCCACATCGTTTGTTTTTAACTGCATGATGTCATTCCTGGGAGCTGAAAAAAAGACATAAGTAAAAAAAAAAATCAGATGGGAAAGGAAAAAGAAATAGAGACGATGGAAGGGGAGAAGAGGGGAGAGGAAGGAAGGAAGGAGGGAGGGAAGGAAGGAAGGAGGGAGGGAGGGAAAGAAGGGAGGAAGGGAGGGAGGAAGGGAGGGAGAAGTGGGAAGGAAGGAAGGAAGGAAGAGGGGAAGGAAGGGAGGAAGGGAGGAAGGAGGGGAAGGAGGAAGGGAGGAAGGGAAAGGAGGAGTAGCAAAAGAATAGTAAGAATGTGGTGGTGTGATTGTTGTTGAAGGAATGTGAAAGCCTGGTTTTTTATATCCTGGGGTTTAAATATTAGTTTTAGGTTAGGTTTTAGGTTTATTTTGTATTGTATTTTGTTCTCAGTTTTGTAAGCTGCCATGAGTCTGCAGAGAAGGGTGGCATAGAAATCCAACCAAATAAATAAATAAAATAAACAAAAAGTGGAGGAGGGGAGGGAGAAGAAGAATGGAAGGAAGAGAAAGAGAATGGGAGAGAGACAAGTAGGAAAGAGGAGGAGAAAGCAAATAAAATGGGACATGGAGCAGGAGGAGGAGAATGGAAAGGAGAGAAGGAGAAGGGGAAGAATGGTAAGGAGAGAAGGAAGGAAGGAAGGAAGGAAGGAAGGAAGGAAGGAAGGAAGGAAGGAAGAAGCTGCGGTGGCATAGTGGTTATAATGATGTACTAGAGCTAATTCTGCTCACTGCCATCCGACTGCAATTTGAAAGTTCGAATCTCACCTGGCTTAAGGTAGACTCAGCCATTCACCATTTTTGTCTGAAATGGTGTAGGGTTTCCTGCCTAAGCAGGAGGTTGGACTAGAAGACCTCCAAAGTCCCTTCCAACTCTCTTCTCATTCTTCTTTTTATTCATAAAATAAAAACCCATATTGTTGGGGGGCAACATGCTGGCTCTGTAAACTGCTTAGAGAGGATTGTAAAGCACTGTGAAACAGTATATATGTGCTATGTGCGAAGGAAGGAAGCAAGGAAGGAAGAAGGGAGGGAGAGTGTTGTGGTTAGCTCTGGCCCAGCTCCTGCCCCAAGGACTGTGGATGTGGGGGAGACATCCACATGGTGCAGGCCTGTTTTGCCCCCCAGTGAAATCTGATGATGAAGGCTCCTCTGACCAAGAAGACATGAGTGACAGGGAGGAGGAGAGTGTGGCAGACAGCTCAGAAGGAGATCAATTATCTAGCTCCTCCTTGGATTCAGAACAAGAGTTAATGATACAGCCACGCATGCGGAGAGTGATGCATAGGCAACAACAACTGAGAGATATTATCAAAGAAAATGAGGCCACCTGTGGTTGGGTGGGGCTGTGGTCATTAGTGCGGGTGCTATAAAGAGCAGCCTGTGGGTTTGGCCATTGTGGAGGATTATCTGATCGTTGTGTTTCGTGCCTGCTTTACTGACTTTGACCTTTTGTGTGCTGATTTTTCCCCGCTTTGAAACTAAACCAGAGCAAAGTGTGTTTCACTTTGTGAAAGAAGAAGGACTGTGAATTGCCTCACAGCTGCAAGCTAAGTATCACAGACGAGTGCTCTTTGCTATACAAAAAGAGGGCTTGGTTTAAGTGAATTTTCATTATAAAGAACATTGTTTTGAATTTTCAAACGTGTGTGTGTGTGAAATTTGTACCTGTGAATTTTTGGGAGGATTCTACCAGAGAGCCCAACAGAACATTACCTGAACAAAACTGAAATAAAAACAAGAAATAAGACATTTTCTGGACCTTTTTGGTCCTTTTTTTCTTGTGGCCTCCAAACACAAGTAAATATTTAGCGCTTTGCAAAAAGCTGGTCTAAAGAGATTCCCTCCCACTGCCGACTCTGGAAAGGAAAATGTTTTTCAAAATGGAAACTGACAGGGAGATGCAAACAGCCCTTTGTCTTCATTCCTGCCTCGCTGGTTTGCAGCTTCTGGGTTTGGGGTTGTGGGGTGGAACGCAAAGTCTTTAGGAAGCTTTCAAAGAGCAATGAGGTTGTTTGGTGTAAAAAAACACAACCTTCCCAAGAAATGGATGGACCTGGCTGGAAACAATAAAGTAAATCCTCTGTCTGACTCTCTTCTGTAAATAAGGGAGATCGGGATACAAAACTGTCTTCTCCTCCTCCTCTTCCTCTTCCTCCTCTTCTTCTTCCTCTTCCTCCTCCTTGTCCTCTTTCTCCTTGTCCCCTTCCTCCTCCTCCTCCTCCTCCTGTTCCTTCTCCTCCTTGTCCCCTTCCTCCTCCTCTTCTTTCTCCTCTTTCTCCTTGTCCTCTTCTCCTTGTCCTCCTCTTCCTTTTCTTCTTCCTCCTCCTCCTCTACTTCTCCTCCTCTTCCTTTTCCCCTGCTGTTCATCCTCTTCTTCTCCACCTACTTGTCCTCTTCGTCTCTTTTCCCTTCATATCCTCCTCTTTCTCTTCCTCCTCTTCTTCTTCCTCTTCCTCCTCCTTTTCCTCTTTCTCCTTCTTGTCTTCCTCCTCCTCCTCCTCCTGTTCCTTCTCCTCCTTGTCCTCTTCCTCCTCCTCCTCTTCTTTCTCCTCTTTCTCCTTGTCCTCTTCCTCTTCTCCTTGTCCTCCTCTTCCTTTTCTTCCTCCTCCTCTACTTCTCCTCCTCTTCCTTTTCCCCTGCTGTTCATCCTCTTCCTCTCCACCTACTTGTCCTCTTCCTCTTCCATTTCGTCTACTTCCTTGTCATCTTCTTCCTCCTCTTCCTCCTCCTCCTTGTCATCTTCTTCTTCTTCCTTCTTCCTCTTCCTCCTCCTCTTTCTCCTCTGTTGCCTTGTCCTCCTCCTCCTCTTCTCCTCTCTCTCCCTTCCTACCTTGCCTATGAATTTTTCATTGCGGCTAGGTGGTTTTTTTAAACGAGGATGCTAGGAATTAAATTTAGCAATTCCTGCTTGTTAAAGGTGAGATAGAAGTGAGCCGGAAAATCCAAGTTGCCTGTGAAATAATTGAAGGCCAGTCTCTTAATGTGACAGGTGGGGATTACAGTTGCAAAAATCACTTGATGAAGTCTGGGTATCTCAAGTGCTCTCGGTATGCAGCTCTGCTCAGGTTATTTCTCTGCCTCTGCATTGGCAAAGCTAGTCTGAAGAAAAGAAGGACCAGGGGTGACATAACGGCAGTATTCCAGAATTTGAGGGACTACTTTAAAGAAGAAGGGGTCAAGTTGTTCTCCAAAGCACCAGAGGCCAGGACAAAAAGCAACAGACGGAAACTAATCAAAGGGAGAAGCAACCTGGAATTGAGGAGAAACTTTCTAACAGTGAGGCCAATTAACCAGAGGAACAGCTTGCCACTAGAAGCTGTGGGTGAATGAACACTGGTTGGTTTAAGAAGACACTAGATAACTGGCATTGGACCAGAATACCTCCGGAACCGCCTTCTACCGCACGAATCCCAGCGGCCGATAAGGTCCCACAGAGTTGGCCTTCTCCGGGTCCTGTCGACCAAACAATGTCGTTTGGCGGGCCCCAGGGAAGAGCCTTCTCTGTGGTGGCCCCGGCCCTCTGGAATCAACTCCCCCCGGAGATTAGAATGGCCCCCACCTTCCTTGTCTTTCGCAAGTTACTCAAGACCCACCTATATCGCCAGGCATGGGGAAATTAAGACATCTCCCCCAGGCTTTCTTATATTTTATGTTTGGTATGCATGTGTTGTATGGTTTTTAAATTGTTGGGGTTTTTTAATGTAACTTTATTGTTAGATTTGTTCCATTATTATAGAAACATAGAAACATAGAAGTCTGACGGCAGAAAAAGACCTCATGGTCCATCTAATCTGCCCTTATACTATTTTCTGTATTTTATCTTAGGATGGATATATGTTTATCCCAGGCATGTTTAAATTCAGTTACTGTGGATTTATCTACCATGTCTGCTGGAAGTTTGTTCCAAGGATCTACTACTCTTTCAGTAAAATAATATTTTCTCGTGTTGCTTTTGATCTTTCCCCCAACTAACTTCAGATTGTGTCCCCTTGTTCTTGTGTTCACTTTCCTATTAAAAACACTTCCCTCCTGGACCTTATTTAACCCTTTAATATATTTAAATGTTTCGATCATGTCCCCCCTTTTCTTTCTGTCTTCCAGACTATACAGACTGAGTTCATTAAGTCTTTCCTGATACGTTTTATGCTTAAGACCTTCCACCATTCTTGTAGCCCGTCTTTGGACCCGTTCAATTTTGTCAATATCTTTTTGTAGGTGAGGTCTCCAGAACTGAACACAGTATTCCAAATGTGGTCTCACCAGCGCTCTATATAAGGGGATCACAATCTCCCTCTTCCTGCTTGTTATACCTCTCGCTATGCAGCCAAGCATCCTACTTGCTTTTCCTACTGCCCGACCACACTGCTCACCCATTTTGAGACTGTCAGAAATCACTACCCTTAAATCCTTTTCTTCTGAAGTATTTGCTAACACAGAACTGCCAATACAATACTCAGATTGAGGATTCCTTTTCCCCAAGTGCATTATTTTACATTTGGAAACATTAAACTGCAGTTTCCATTGCTTTCACCATTTATCTAGTAAAGCTAAATCATTTACCATATTACAGACTGTTCTGTCTGGGTGCCCCCAGACTTCAACACCAACTGGAAAAAGCAGCCAGACACGCTGGTAAAAGCAAAAGCACTTTATAGTTTGAAAAATAAACACAGAGAAAAACCTGTTCTTCCCAACAGGCAGGCTATGAGACTTCACAGCAGAGTCCTGATGGCCAGACAATACAGCAGACTTCTTGCTGGCACACCCACCACTGTAGAGAATAAGACCCACACCTTTTTCCCCCAAGGTTTCAGTATTCAAAGTCACAAACCAGAATTCCAAGACGCCAAAGATCACAGCCAGGTCCCAGGACTCCCAAAGATAATACTCCACAAGCCAGGAAGGGTGGGTCTGCCTTTTCAGCCTTTCCAGAGAGCACCACACCCAAACCCAGCTGTTGCCTCTTTAGTGCTGAAAGTACCTGGCTAATTGTCCCCTTCGTTGTGTTGCTCTTCTCTGCCGGAGATCGATTATTGCTTGTGCAGTTTCATCTAAGGAATCCAGGCTGCTTGCTGGGGAGAGCTCCCTCTCGGGGGACTCTGGCTGTCCTCCCTCTCCCTCAGCCTGAGATTCCTCCTCCCCATCTGCCTGAACCTCCTGTTCCTCATCCTCCCCCTCTGAGCAGGAAGCCGGCAGAGGATCAGCCGTTCCCTGAGGGGCCTCAGACGGAATCACAACACAGACGCCTCCAGGAATATCAACCCTATTGCACACTTTAGAGTCATCGGCAAATAGGCAAACCTTCCCTACCAAACCTTCCCCTATGTCACTCACAAACATATTAAAAAGAATAGGACCCAGAACAGACCCTTGTGGCACACCGCTTGTAACCTGATTATACTGTTTTTATTATTGTTGTGAGCCGCCCCGAGTCTTTGGAGATGGGTGGCATACAAATCTAATAAATTGAATTGAATTGAATTGAATTTGTCCAGAGTGGTATAGGGCCCTGGTGATGAACCTATGGCATGTGTGCCACAGGAGGCACGGGGAGCCATATCGGAGGACACCCGATACTTCGTCTTATGTTAGTTCGAGTGTGTATGCACATGCTGGCCAGCTGAGTTTTGACCTTGGGGCAAGCCATTTCATCCTCCAGACCTTTCAGGAAGGCTTCCCCAAAGCCCCGGAAGCAAAAAAAAAAAATCATTCATTAATTCATTCAATTTTTATGCCGCCCTTCTCCTTAGACTCAGGGCGGCTTACAACATGTTAGCAACAGCACTTCTTAACAGATCCAGCCTATTGCCCCCACAATTCAGGTCCTCATTTTACCCACCTCGGACGGATGGAAGGCTGAGTCAACCTTGAGACGGTGATGAACCGCTGACCTTCAGATCTACAGTCAGCTTCAGTGGCCTGCAGTACCTGCTACACCACCCTGGCTCCATCATTATGCTGTTTTTTGCACTCCGGAGGGTTCTGGGAAGCTTCCTGAAGCCCCGGAGTGCAAGAAACAGCACAATGGGCAAACCGGAAGTGTGTTTTTCCGAACTTCCGGTTCGCTCGTTGGGGGATTTTGAGGGGGGGGAAACCGGAAGTTCAGAAAAACACACTTCCGGTCTGCCGTTGTGCTGCTTTTTGTACTCAGGAGGGTTCAGGGAAGAGAAGAAATACGAGATATAGGAGAGACTATAGGACAGGGGACGGAAGGCACTCTAATGCGCTTATATACGCCCCTTACTGACCTCTTGGGAACATGGAGAGGTCAACTGTGGACAGTCTAAGGGTAAAATGTTGGGGGTTAGGGGATGATACTACCGAGTCCGGTAATGAGTTCCGCGCTTCGACAACCCGATTACTAAAGTCATATTTTCTTTTACAGTCAAGTTTGGAGTGGTTAATATTAAGCTTGAATCTGTTGTGTGCTCTTGTGTTGTTGTGGTTGAAGGTGAAGTAGTCATTGACAGGTAGAATGTTGCAGCATATGATCTTGTGGGCAATACTTAGATCGTGTTTAAGGCGTCGTAGTTCTAAGCTTTCTAGGCCCAGGATTTCTAGTTTCTTTCGAGTGGAGGATTCTCCTCTTAGCCAAGGAAACAAGCTTGCTTTTGCAGTTGGCTCTTAACCTCGGAAGCCCTGAGTGACTAAGCTTGGTTCCAACAAAAATAAATATATATACCAAAAAAAATCTAGCAAGAGCATCATTGTAAGGCAGGCAGCTTTCACGTCAACCCCGTCCGAAGGGCTCAGAGGAAAAACGAGCAGGATAAATACCAGAAGACCGCTATCGCCCCTTGTCAACATTCTGCTACTCGAGGGGGCTTAAAGGTTTCTCTTACAGCTGTGGCAAGGAATTATTTTGTCGGATTTAGTGCTCTTTAATGGGGCCTCCATCGTGATCAGAGAACTGAGCTGACTGGGGGTTTTTTATTGTTATTTTTTATTTTGCTATTCCATCTCTAGTACTGGAAAAAGGAGATAAAGCCACAGAGGCTGCAAGGGGCTGGAGGGAGCTGGCTTGAAGCTGGAAACGTCATGAATAATCGTGGCTTCTGTCCAAGCATCAGAGATGGTCCATGGGACATCCTGGAAAAAGAGGATTGAGCCTGAATTTAGGGGGTTGGTTCTTCAGAGGTGGGTTCTTACTCGTTCGGACCAGTTCCATAGAACTGTTAGTAACTTGGCGGCCTGGATTCTTCTACTTCCCTTCTTCCACTTCTTGTGATTATTTTTGTTCCTCCTCTTTTTCCTTCCTTCCTTCCTTCTTTCCTCCCTTCCCTCCTTCCTTCCTTCCTTCCTTCCACCTG
Organism: Erythrolamprus reginae; assembly: GCF_031021105.1. Lineage (NCBI taxonomy): Eukaryota > Metazoa > Chordata > Lepidosauria > Squamata > Dipsadidae > Erythrolamprus > Erythrolamprus reginae. The sequence goes on from NC_091951.1 coordinate 351,018,421, forward strand.
CCCTCTCTCCATTCTCTATCCTTCCTTCCTTCGTTCCTTCCTTCCTCCTTCCCTCCCTCCCTTCCTTTCCTCCTTCCTTCCATCCTTCTGCCCTCTCTCCCTTCTCTACCCTTCCTTCCTTCCTTCCTTCCTTCTTTCCTTCCTTCCTTCCTCCTGCCCTCTCTCCATTCTCTACCCTCCCTCCCTTCCTTCCTTTCCTCCTTCCTTCCATCCTTCTGCCCTCTCTCCCTTCTCTACCCTTCCTTCCTTCCTTCTTTCCTTCCTTCCGCCTGCCCTCTCTCCATTCTCTACCCTTCCTGCCTTCCATCCTTCTGCCCTCTCTCCCTTCTCTACCCTTCCTTCCTTCTTCCTTCCTTCTCTATCCTTCCTTCCTTCCTTCCTTTCCTCCTCCTCCTCCTCCCCTTCCTCCTTCTCCAATTTTGGGCCTGGTTTACCACCCTGGCATCCTATGCTGGTTACCTTGATATAAATACTTACCAACTCTAGCCCTACTTATGTTTTTTTGAGAATCAGGAATCTCGGAGCAATTTTACCAACTCTCCATTTTAATAAAAGACATCAGTTTGGTGGATTGCAACTCACTTCCCAACATACATAGAGTGGCTAGACGAACACAGGATTGAAATTGGGGTTTGATGATGATGGAGGAGGAGGAGGAGGAGGAGGAGAAGGAGGAGGAGAAGGAACCTGGAAGGGAAGGTAAATTGGCTATCCGCTAGGATGTATTGCCGGCTGGCTCGTGTGTCCTCCAAATCAACAGCATTTACTCTTGCTGTTTATGCTTACTAAGCTTGCAGCTTTACACCTCATTTATACACACACACACCAGGCCAGCAAGATTCATTGTGTGTAGAGAAGTGGGATATATACGCCCGTTCCCCATTACCCTGGAAACCATAAAACTCGGCACAGAAGTTCTGTGTGCAGGAAACGTGAATGGACAATTTATTATGTTTTATTGATGGTGGCGCCAGTGAATAAAATAGCCAGGAGAAGCCCTTTCTGCAAAGCATCGGGGGTGGAGAAGGGGGGCCGGGGGGGGGAATCTATCCATCCAAATGAACGTATAGTTTTTCACTCTGTTTTTGTACTTTCACGCCCCCTTCCAAGAATTTGCACGGTTTTGCACACTTTTTAATTTGAAGATCATTTGCAAACAATCATCAGGTCAGGTGAAGGAGAGCAGCCCCAGAATCCGCCCCACACACAACAGAGGTGGGAAGAAGATTTGAAAGAGGTCAAGTTCACGTCCAATTTTGGTTCAGCAAACCATCGAATTAGGTTGAGGTACCAGTTTATAAATCCTTAGTAAAGCCACACCGGGAATACTGTATCCAGATTTGGTCACCTCCTCCTCCTCTCCTTCTTCTCCTTCTCCTCTCCACACACTTCACTCCTTTCTAACACTGATGATGTTACCTAGTTGGGTAGTGAAATCTTCAAGAAAACCACTAAACTCAGAAAGCATCAAGGACCCCACAGTCCTCCTTCTCTCCTCCTCCTCCTTCTCTTTCTCCTTCTCCTCCTCCATCTCTCCTTCTCCTTCTCCAAGGATATAATGGAAGGATATAATGGAACTGGAAAATGTTCTGCCGGCATGTGCCAACCGTCCTTAATTACAGGTTAATTAGTCCAAGCAGACACACATGCAAGATAGAAGACAAACAAATGTTCTTTATCAACAGAAGAGAAGAAAAAACTCCCTTTTAAACTTCAAAGGGATTTCTTCCAGCAACAAGGCACAGTTGAAATACAATACAAGAACAAAGTCCAATTATTAACTCAGTAACTCTGAAATTGGGTCACAGATACTGTTGTCCAAACAGTGATAAACACTCACAATGAAGTATAATCCAAAGTCCAGGAATTCAAACACAGTCTTGAATACAATCAGGAAACAACAATTCACCTTGACGAACTACGATCACATAATCTTCCACAACGGCCAAGCCAGCACGTTGCTATTTTATCAGCAGCTGTAATTACTGGAGCCCCACCCAACCACAGGTGGCCTCTCCTATCTCCTATAATATTTCTTAAGTTGTTCTCTCCTATGTATAACTCTACGCATGTGTGGGTCTGTCACACGTTCCTCCTCTGAATCCAACAAAGATAAGGAAGATTGATCTCCTCCTGGGCTGTCAGCCAAGCCCCCCTCTTCCATCACACCCACACTTCCTTTGTCATTGGATACTTAACTAGTTGACTCTATCGGGAGCAAAACAGGCCTGTGACATGTGGATGTTTCCCCCACCACCACCTCCACATTCCTTGGGGTAGGAGCTGGGCCAGAGCTAACCACAACAGAAAAGGTGCAAAAAACTGGACAATTATGACCAAGGAGATGGAGCCCCTCCCTTATGAAACCAGGTTGCAATGCCTTGGTCTCTTCAGCCTTGAAAAACAGTGTTTCAGGGGTGACTTGATCAAAGGATATAAAATCATGCATGGGATAGAAAAGGTGGATAGAGAAAAATCCTTTTCTCTGTCACACAATACTTGTAAAATGGGGTTCATAGGTAAGAAAGCGAGGACAAATCAAGGGAAATATTTCTTTCCCCAGAGGGTCCTTGGTTGATGTAATTCACTTCCAGAAGAGGTCTTGGCAGCTGTCAACCTGGAGAGCTTCAAGGCAAGATTAGACAGATTCATGGATGCCAAGTGTATCGGTAGTTATTGAAATGGATGTCCATGTGCTGCCTCTATGTTGGTTGAGGCAGGCAGGATTCCCTTGGGTCCCATTTATTGAGGGTCAAGGGAAAGGGAGGGTCTTGCCTTCTCTTTCTGCTCAAGATCCCCAAAGACAATTGGTGGGCCACTGTGGGCCACAGAATGCTGGACTCGATTGGCTTTGGCCTGATTCAGCAAGGCTCTTCTTAGGTTCTTATATTCTCCTCCTCCTCCATCTCTCCTTCTCTTTCCTCTTCTCCTTCATCTCCTCCTCCTCCTCCTTCTCTCCACAAAACCCACTCCCTTCTAACATTAATGATGTTACCTAGTTGGGTAATAACAGATCTGTAAGAAAACAACCAGGCTCAGGGAGCATCAAGGACCCCACAGTCCTTCTCCTCCTTTTTCTCCTTCTCTTCTTCTCTCCACCAGCCCTGTTCCTTTCTAGCACTGATGATGTTACCTAGTTGGGTAACGAAATGTCTCCAAGAAAACAATCAAGCTCAGAGATCACCAAGGATCCCCTATACCAGTGTTTCCCAACCTTGGCAACTTGAAGATATTTGGACTTCAACTCCCAGAATTCCTTAGCCAGCGAATGCAGGCTGGGGAATTCTGGGAGTTAAAGTCCAGATATCTTCAAGTTGCCATGGTTGGGAAACACTGCCCTATACCACACGGAAGTCCCCATTCAATTTGTTATTCAGAATATTTTTTTTGTCCTCAATTTTTACAAAAATGGTGGAAGGTCTTAAGCATAAAACGTATCAGGAAAGACTTAATGAACTCAATCTGTATAGTCTGGAGGACAGAAGGAAAAGGGGGGACATGATCGAAACATTTAAATATGTGAAAGGGTTAAATAAGGTTCCGGAGGGAAGTGTTTTTAATAGGAAAGTGAACCCAAGAACAAGGGGACACAATCTGAAGTTAGTTGGGGCAAAGATCAAAAGCAACATGAGAAAATATTATTTGACTGAAAGAGTAGTAGATCCTTGGAACAAACTTCCAGCAGACGTGGTTGGCAAATCCACAGCAACTGAATTGAAACATGCCTGGGATAAACATAGATCCATCCTAAGATAAAATACAGGAAATAGTATAAAGGCAGACTAGATGGACCATGAGGTCTTTTTCTGCCATCAGTCTATGTTTCTAGCTGGAGCTGAAGGCTCTTTATCACTTTTTCAATCCATTCTTTCAGTCATAAAAGCTGACCGATTTTGTTACAGAAATACCTTCACCCTGCATGCGTTGGAATACCTTTCTGCAGAAGTTCAAAGAGGCCTCTCCAGTCAGAGATGTCTGAAAGGAAAGGAAGAGAGGAATAATAATGTCATAATAATAATAATAATAATAATAATAATAATAATAATAATAATAATAATAATCTCAAAATTGAGCTGGGATATCGTCCCGAGGGCAAGTGCAGAAATAAACCCAGAACTGATCCATCAGGAACACGTTATTTCTGTGCATTTTTTTTGCTTCCTCCGATGTTGGCAGAAGGGTATTTTTAGCAATAAACCCTCCTTTGTGTTCTTTTTGTGGATTTTTTTTTCTTTGTGTGTGTTTGTGTGTGTGTGTACAGAAAAAAAAAACAACCAATCCCGGAGTTCGTTGCCTATTGGCTTCAATTATGCATTAATTCCCTGCAACTTTTTTTCCCTGCAGTGTAACAAGAGATCAAATTTTGCTTGCTCACGGATGCTCACAGAAGCTCAGGTTCCATTAATATGCCATTTTCTTCTTCTTCTTCTTCTTCTTCTTCTTCTTCTTCTTCTTCTTCTTCTTCTTCTTCTTCTTCTTCTTCCTCTTCCTCTTCCTCTTCTTCTTCTTCTTCCTCCTCCTCCTCCTCTACTTCTTCTTCTTCTTCTTCTTCTTCTTCTTCTTCTTCTTCTTCTTCTTCTTCTTCTTCCTCTTCTTTTCCTCTTCCTTCTTCTAATAATTATCCTCCTCCTCCTTCTCCTCCTCTAATTGTCCTTCCCTTTCTCCTCCTCCTTCCTCTTTTTCTCCTCCTCCTCCTTCCTCTTTTTCTCCTCCTCCTCCTTCCTCTTTTTCTCCTCTTAGTCCTCTAATGCTCCTCCTCCTCCTTTAAAAAGAGATATTTATTTATTGCTACTCTGGAAGAAACAGTTCCACGCAGGGGGAAACCTAGGACATTTTGTCCTGGGAGAGGAATTTAGGATTTTTTTTTCTTGATAGTCTTCCTAAAGGGTTCTTCCTTTGCAATCAAAATCAGAGGATTTATAGATTACAGATTAACACAGTTGGAGGGGACCCCCTAGGTCATCCAGTCCAACCCCCCACCCCCACGCAGACTATCCACCATTTCTGATAGAAAGCAGTGATGAAGCTCTCATAACTTCTGAATGCAACTTCTGGCTAATTGATCATATATATGCACAATTCTGTATTTAGCATTAGCATTTTAGATTTATATACCACCTCACAGGGCTTTTGAGCCCTCTCTAACCAATTTAGCATGTATTCCCCCAGCAATCTGGGTCCTCATTTGTTGTGGATCAGCCTAAGGCAGATCAAAGGCCAGCTGCGTCTCTGCTGGCTCCATGCCCGGAGGAGGCTGACAGCGAAGAGGAGGGGGCTGAGCAGTCGGACGGGGGAGGGTCCAGTCAGGAATGTGACGAGGAAGAACAGCATGGGAGCCCCAGGGAGGGGCCCTCCCCTGCCATTAGCTTGGAGTCATTAGGTGACAAGGCACAAGCTGTCATTGACATGCTACAGAGACGTTTAGATCAAAGGAAGGATCAATTGAGGAGATATTATCAGCATTGAATAAGGAACATCAGGGCTTGGGTGTGGTCCTCATTAGCAGGGAAGGGTTTATAAGGCAGGCAAGCTATTAAAGCCATGTGGAGTGTTATCAGTTTGGAATTCCTGTAACCTGCATTGTTTCTCCGTGTCTCTGTTCCTGGCTTGTGGCCCAGCAGTCTTGAAGAACTGTGGGAGGTGTATGTCTGTTATCTACAGCCTCGTCTTGGCAGCAAGAATCCTATATTGATGCATGGACAATTGCCTTCGTGTATATATTTGGAGTTCCAGTGTTTTCCTGCTTTGTAAGGACATTTTCTGTTAGCTTCGTTTTCCTTGAACATTATAAAACTGTATTTGAATTTTACGGTGTGTCTGGCTTATCTTTTGGGTTGGTTATAGCTTCCGGAGTGACGCAGACAGAACATCATTTGACCCACCTCGGAAGGATGGGAGGCTGAATCAACCTTGAGCCTACTGAGATTCGATCTGCCAAACTGCTGGCAGCCGGTGATCAGCAGAAGTAGCTTGCAGGACTGCACTCTGAACACTGCACCACCGAGGCTCATAAATTTATTTGTATTTATTTATTTGTTCTGTTATATTATGTAGTATACAGTGGTACCTCTACTTAAGAATGCCTCTACTTAAGAACTTTTCTAGATAAGAACTGGGTGTTCAAGATTTTTTGGACTCTTCTTAAGAGCCATTTTCTACTTAAGAACCTGAGCCTGGAAAAATTTCCCAGGAGATATGAGAGCAGCACGAAGGCCCAGCCAGTTTCCTGCCATTCCCCCTGGGTTTCTCTCTCTGGCGCAGTGTATGGGAGGCAGCTTCGCACCGGGTGTATAAGAGGCACATGCTCCTCCTCGCCACCTCAGAGTCCATCTTTTTTTTTTAAGCCTTAAAGTTTTGGATTATTTTGATTCCCCTCCCTTCACCTTCTTCCTTCGGCAGTGACTGTCCTCCTCTTCTTCCTCCTCCTCCTCCTCCCGCCCAAATTCCGAGCTTTTCTTTCTTTCCTAATGGGTTTGCACGCATTATTTGCTTTCACATTGATTCCTATGGGGAAAATTGCTTCTACTTGCAAAATTTTCTACTTAAGAACCTGGTCACGGAACGAATTAAGTTCTTAAGTAGAGGTACCACTATATATTGGAAGTGGTGCATCTTTGAGAGCTGTATGCTCACAATTTTACTTGAAATATGTCGATTAGACAACTTTCAACTCCGACTTAACTATAGTTCACAAAATCATATACCCTTCCTGTTAGTGATTACTTCACCATAAACCCAGCAACACATGAGCATGTCATAGATTTAAACTAAATATTAATCGCTCCAAACTAGACTGCAAAAAATACGACTCCAGCAATAGAGTGATCAACACCTGGAATGCACTACCTGACTCTGTGGTTTCTACTACTAACACCAAAACCTTTAACCTTTGATTATCTACAATTGCCCTCTTTCCCCTTTCTAAGAGGTCTGTAAGGGACATGCATAAGCACACCATTGTGCCTACCATCCCTATCCTAGGGTTAGGGTTGTCTATTGTCTTTTATCATTACTTTTTATCATTATTTTTTCTAGTGTTATGTTTATACAAACTACCATCCTATAATTGTTTGACAAAATATAAAAATAAATAAAAGTTCTATTCTATTCTATTCTATTCTATTCAACCCGACTCAGCTTCACTGCACTCCATTCCATTCATTTCTCCTTATTTCCAGGTTGCATCTCTCCACGTTCAGTTTCCATCCATTATTCCTTGTCTAGTCTTCAGGTGCCTTGGAAAACAGCCTGACCCCTCCTCTCTGTGGCAGCCCCTCAAGTATTGGAAGACTTCTATCATGTCTCCCCTTTTCTTTCTCTTCACTAGACTAGTCGTGCCCAGTTTCTCCAATTGTTCATCATATGGGTTTTTTTAACGCCCAGTCCCCTAATCACCCTGGTTGCTCTTCTCTACACTTTTTGTAGAGTCTAGACATCTTTTTTTATAATGTGGTGACCAAAACTGGTTGCAGGGCTCAAGGTGTTGTCTAACTAATTGTTTTATAGAGTTGGTATTAGTAGTACAGTAATAACTCATCTTACGAACTTAATTGGTTCCCGGAGGAGATTCGTAAGGTGAAAAGTTCATAAGACGAAACAATGTTTGCCATAGGAAACAATGTAAAATCAATTAATGCGTGCAAGAAAAACAACCCCACAAAAATGGCACTCCGCTGGGCGCCGGCGCCCGGCTGTCACCTTTTGAAACGGCCGGGGGGGCTTCTCGGCGTCTTTCCAAACCCGAAAGCCAAACCCGAACTTTTGCTGAACTTCCAGGTTTGGCGTTCGGGAGGCCGCCGAGAAGCCCCGCTGCCCGGCTGTCACCTTTTGAAACAGCTGGGGGGCTTCTCGGCGTTCTCCTGAACGCTGATCCCGGAAGTTCAGCAAAAGAGATGTCCTTCCTGGCTGGCTGAAATGTGGACTCCAGGAAGGACGTCTTCGTGACGTCAAAGCTCCGCCCATGGAATTCCCTATTGGGATTCCCCACCTCCGTTTGAGCCTCCCGACCGGCCGACAGTTCTGCGGCTCTTTTGCAAAGCTGACAGCCGGGCGGCAGGGCTTCTCGGCGGCCACCCGAACACGAACTTTTGCCGAACCTTCGGGTTCGGCATTTGGGTGGCGGGTTCGTAAGACGGAAAAAGTTCAGAAGTCGTGGCAAAAAATTTCCGAACCCCTTGGTTCGTATCTCGGAAAGTTCGTATGACGAGGGGTTCGTATCATGAGGTACCACTGTATTATGATCTCGGCTTGCTAGTTGGGGAGATGAGAAAGCCAAGCAATTTGCAAGCCTTCATTTCCATCTGAGCAATCTCCCTCCTGGCTTAAATGTCAAGGGGCTTCTTTGGTCCCTGTGTGTAAACATAACCTGATCGATAGCAGGGAGCCATCCATGTGTTAATTAATGATTTACTCGTGCTGACCCCTGACCTTGCGGTAAATAGAAGGGATTTAGCTGGCTTCTATTAAATCTCCATTTACTTGGCGGCAAAAGGAGTGAATCGGTCCTGTTAAGGTTTTATTTTTTCTCTTCCTTGCATCGATGGATGCTTTACCTCGAGGTTCGACTACTACAATGCTCTCTACATGGGGCTACCTTTGAAGGGTGTTCGGAAACTATAAATTGTGCAGAATGCAACCATGCCGAGCAGTCATGGGGTTACCCAGACATGTCCACATCTCTCCAACACTCCGCGGTCTACATCACCCCCCAAAAAAAAAGCTACCTCCAAAAAGAAAACCTGATTTTTAACTCCAACTTTTAACTGCTGTTGGCTTAACTTTTCCAAAATAATTATAAGAAATTGTAAGAAATAATAAGAAAAACAAACATTGAGGAAAGAGATTAAGGAGGGGGGGGAGCAATAGGCATAAAATTAAGAGGCACAAGAAATAATAATTATTTTGGAACTGAAATATCTATGTGCTTACGGATAATGCTCAGTTTACAACCCTTTGGGTTTTTTTAAATATCTTTATCGAATATTTACATTTAAAACAACAGAAACAAAGACAAGAAAAACATACAAACAAAAACATAACATACAAAAGCTTGCAACTTTATAGGTAACTTTACCACCTCCTGCCGCACAAATCCCAGCGACCGATTAGGTCCCACAGAGTGGGCCTTCTCCGGGTCCCGTCAACTAAACAATGTCGGTTGGTGGGCCCCAGGGAAAGAGCCTTCTCTGTGGCGGCACCGGCCCTCTGGAACCAACTCCCCCCGGAGATTAGAACTGCCCCTACTCTTCCTGCCTTCCGTAAACTCCTTAAAACCCACCTTTGCCGTCAGGCATGGGGGAACTGAAACATCTTCCCCTGGGCATGTCTAATTTATGTATGGTATGCTTGTGTGTATGTCTGTTAGTATATGGGGTCTTTTTTAAATCTTTAATATTTTTAAATTGTCAGATTATTTATGATTTGTTTCCACGTGTTGTGAGCCGCCCCGAGTCTTCGGAGAGGGGCGGCATACAAATCTAAGTAATAAAATAAATAAATAAATAAATAGGTTACTTTGGTATCAGAACTTAAGCATTTAACACTTAACAACATATATGCCAGCTATTCTGCTGAGCCTTGTCCCTTGCAGCCTATCTATATTTTATTCTCTTTTGTTTTCTAACTTTATTGTAAACTGCGCTTTATAAATTACATGATTTATATCTCTTTGTGTTTCTTTTTCTGGGTCACATTATTTCTCATTACTGTGAATTGGTATTTCAATCGGAGTCAATGGGTGAGTTTAGCAACAGTTTGTCAGCTTACTTAGTTGACCATTGTTGAAAGGATTTTAAAAATTACTCTTTACTTTTATTCATTTTCTTTTTGAAGTGTATACAATATTAAAGTTTCAGATTTTTTTTGGGGGGGGGTTGTTAATCAGTCATATCACATGTCCCAAGTGTTGTATAATTCTGTACAACCGTTCATTTTATTGACCGCTCCGAGTAAGTTAGGACTGTTTTGCACAATTATGACCTCCCATAGTCAGAATTCAAACACGTGGTCACTGACTCATATTTGTGGTGGTCGCAATGTCCCAGGGTCACATGATCCACTTTGGCGAGCTTCTGACAAGCAAAGTCAACGGAGAAGCCAAATTCACCTAACAAATTGTTGCAGTCACTGTGGTTAGGGCTTAAAGCTGGCAATCATCTTTTGCAAGATTGTTTCAGCTTTAATTTGTGCTGTTTGGATGCTGAGTAAAAACGCCAGTGTTTTGCCGGCCTCTATGGTATGAGTCTCCTGAAAATTCAAGGGTACAAATTTCAGACACACACACACTTGAAAGTTCAAAAACAATGTTCTTTATCACAAAAATTCAAAAGAAACAAAGCAGCCTTTTTGTATTGCAAAGAGCACTCGTCCCAAAACAACCTGGTAGTCTGTACAATCCGCTTAATCAGTCCTTAAGTACTTAGCTAACAGCTGTGAAGGAACGTTACAGCCCTCCTTCTTGCACGAAGTGAGACCCCCACACTTTGCTCTGCTTTGTTTTCAAAGTCGTGAAAAATCAACAATGTCTGGAAACAGCAAGGCACGGTCCTGAAGAAACAACGATCAGATAATCTTCCACAACGGCCAAGCTAGCACGCTGCTGTTTATATCAGCAGCCCTATTACTGGAGCTCCACCCAAACACAGGTGGCCTCTCTTATTTCCTGTAATATTTCTTCAATTGGTCTGTTCTATGCATAATTCTGGGGATGTGTGGGTCTAACACTTCCTCATCTGAATCAACCGAAGATAATGGAGATTGGCTTCCTGGGCTGTGTGCCAAGACCCCTCTTCCAAGTCACCCCCACCTTCTTCTTCGTCCGAGGAAACTGCACTCCCTGACTCTGTCGGCAATAAAACAGGCCTATGACATGTTGATGTTTCCCCTGCATCCACCTCCACATTCCTTGGGGCAGGAGCTGGGCCAGAGCCAACCACAACATCCAGTTTGGGTCTTTTCAGATCCAGTGATGGGCTCCAATGGGTACGGTCAGATACACAGAACCGGTAGAAAAATTTTGGCCAGGTATGCAGAACCAGTAGAAAAAAATTATTTTTTTCCCTTTTTTTCCCTTCTGGGCTCTGGGTATGTTTTTCCTATTGCAGTAAATGAGATTGAATGGATATAATTTTAGAAGAGCTGTGTGTGTGTGTTGTGTGTGTGTACATACACATGCAGTTTATATAATAGATAAGGCATATTTTTGTGTGCCTGTGTGTAATATGTATGTACACATATGGCATATATAAATAGACTAAAATAGTATATTTTGGATGTTTAGGAACAGTAAATAGTAAGGAAAATTATATCTCTTTGAGGTGAGAAGAGGCCAGGGCTTTATTATTATTATTAATAATTATTATTATTTATTAGACTTGTATGCTGCCCCTCTCAGAGGACCTGGAGCAGTTAGGGTTAGGCTGCAATTTTTTTACTGTGGGAGTGGCTTATTTTGTGGGTGTGGTTTGCAGACCATGTGACCAGGTGGGAGAGGCTTAACAATCATGTGACCAGTGGGTGGCTTAATAATAATAATAATAATTTATTAGATTTGTATGCTGCCCCTCTCCATAGACTCAAAGCGGTATACAATAATAAATTATTAAATGTGACTGGCTCAAAGGTGGCCAATTTAACGTCACTCAAATTAAGACCCCCTAACCCAAACCCTTGAGTAGAGTGATGTCAAATTGGCCACCTTTAAGCCAGTCACATGGCCTTTAAGCCACCCCAGTCACATGATCATCAAGCCACTCCCACCTGGTCACATGGCTGGCAAGCCACACCCACAAAATAAACCACAGTGTGGTAGTAAAAAAATTGCAGCCCTTTACTGTTCAGATCCTTCCATTTTGTTCCTGTAACAAACATCTGAGGGCATAGTTCCCTCTAAGCTGAGCAGTGAGCAATCGCGCACTTAAAAATCATCATCAACTCAGAGTTTTCCAAACCTGCCCAGAAGCCGAGAGGGAAAGAGTGAGAGGGAAGGAGAGAGAGAGGAAGAGAGGAAGAGGGAGAAACAGATAGAAAAAAGAGAGGAAGGAAAAGAGAAAGAAAAAGAATGGGAGTAAGGAAGAGAGAAAGAAAATCAAAATCTAGTTTAAAAAAGCTCAACTATTTAAGTGGCATTTTGATATTGATAGAGTTGCCCTATTATGAGCTCACTCTTATAGACACACAGTACAGTATTTTATTTTGAAATTCTCTGAGGCAAAACAGGGTGGGTTTTTTGTTTGTTTGTTTGTTTGTTTATTTATTTATTTATTTATTATTTCTGTGCCGCCCAGTCCCAAAGGGACTGCCGCTCAGACACTATACTTTTCCACCCACCCCCCAAAAAATTAGAGGGAACACTGTCTGAGTGATAAAATTATTTCCCTCGGTTACTTTATGGGTCCAGGGCTCAACGCTCTATTAATGTTCACTTCCCAGCAACTGAAAAAAAAATGTTTCCTTTTTTCTTTTTCTTCTGTCATTCCATGAAAATAGTTTTAATGCAATCAGCTGCCTGCTAATCTAGGTTCAGTTTATAGCTCAAAGTTGTAGAACATCAAGGCTTTATACAGCTTTGCAAGGGAATGATAGACTCTTCTACTTCGTTCGGTTCCTGCTGTTTGGGGATTTGGAAGCTGAGAATCGGCTTTTTATTTTAAAAAAGAAAGAAAGTTAGCAATTCCCTCGAAGTGTGCATCCACACACTTGCACATACAATCAGTGTTACAGTTGTGTAAGGACAGAGAGAGAGGGGGTAGAGAGGAGGAGGAAGAGAAGGAGGAGATGGAGAAGGAGAGAGAAGAGGAGGAGGAGGAGGAAGGGAAAGAAAGAGAAAGAGAAAAGAAAAAGTGAGAGATGATGAGAAGGTGAAGGAGAAAGAGAGGGAGGAGGAGGAGGGGGGGGGAAGAAGGAGAAGGAGGAAGAGAAAGAGAAAGTGAGAGAGAGAAGAAGGAGAGAGAAGGAGAGAGAGGAGGAGAAAGTGAAGAATAAGGAGAGAGAGAGGAGGGGGAATAGAAGGAGAGAGAGAGAAGGAGGAGGAGGAAAAAGAGAAAGTGAGAGAGAGAAGGAGGAGAAAGCGAAGGAGAAAGAGAGAGAGGAGGAGGAGGAGAGAGAGAGATGGTAGAGAGGGAGGGAGAGAGGGAGGGAGATGGCAAGTCACACAATGTTAATTCAAATGACTTTATACAAGCTTCTTTCCAAGGCTGGGAAAAAAACAATTGTACGGATTTGTCATGAAAAATTAATTTGTTCTTGCAAAGCTATGAGGGTTTGGTGCCTCTCTTTTGGGGTTATTAAGGGTGACCTGCAATTCAAGAGGGTTCCTCATCCCCGTGTGTGTGTGTGTGTGTGTGTGTGTGTGTGTGTGTGTGTGTGTGTTGGAGGAGAACATTCTCAAGTGTGTCCCAATGATGCTTTTTTCAAAGAGGGTAAAAGAGGAGAGGAGAAAAAGAAAGGAAAGAAGAAAGAAAAGAAAGGAAAAGAAAAGAAAAAAGAAAAGAAAAGAAAATAATGGAATGGAATAGAGGATAGAAGATACAGAATGGAATGGAAAATGGAGAATGGAGAATATAGTAAATCGAACAAGGAGAGGAGAGGAGAAAAAAGAGAAGAGAAGAGAAGGAGAAAGGGAAGAGGACAGAGGATAGAGGATGGAATGGAAAATGGGGAATAGACAATAGAGAATAGAGTATAGTAATGGGAATGAGGAGAGGAGAGAAGAGGAGAGGAAAATAAAATAAAATGAAAGAAAGAATGGAATAGAATATAGAGGATAGAGGATGGAATGGAGAATAGAGAATAGAGAATAGAGAATAGAGAATAGAGAATAGAGAATAGAGAATAGAGAATAGAGAATAGAGAATAGAGAATAGAGAATAGAGAATAGAGAATAGAGAATAGAGAATAGAGAATAGAGAATAGAGAATAGAGAATAGAGAATAGAGAATAGAGAATAATTCTTTATTAGCCAAGTGTGATTGGACGCACAAGGAATTTGTCTTTGATGCATAAACTCTCAGTGTACATAACACCTACATGTGATGAATCATGTTCATAGTCATCATAAAAATACATTCATCATAAATCATAAGATGCAACACTTAATGATAATCACAGGAAACTACATAAGCAATCAACATAAATCATACTAGGAGACTAAATAAAATAATATCTATCGTAAAGATACAAGCAACAAAGTTATAGTCACATGTAGAAAAGGAAATAGGCAATAGGAAGGATGAGAAGAATAGTTATATACGTCGTTTGGCGGGCCCCAGGGGAAGAGCCTTCTCTGTGGTGGCCCCGGCCCTCTGGAATCAGCTCCCCCCAGAGATTAGAACGGCCCCCACCCTCCTTGTCTTTCGCAAACTTCTTAAGACCCACCTTTGTCGCCAGGCATGGGGGAGTTAAGTTATTCTTTCCCCTTAGGCCATTACAAGTTATGCATGGTATGTTTGTGTGTATGTTTGGGTTTTTTATAATAAGGGTTTTTAGTTGTTTTATTAAATTGGATTGTTACATGTTGTTTTACCATTGTTGTTAGCAGCCCCGAGTCTGCGGAGAGGGGCGGCATACAAATCCAATAAATGAATGAATGAATGAATGAATGAAAGAAAGAAAGAAAGAAAGAAAGAAAGAAAGAAAGAAAGAAAGCCTTTCTAAATAGTGTTGTGGGAATTAGTTGTTTAGCAGAGTGATGGCATGGGGAAAAAATTGTCCTTGTGTCTAGTCTTTTCTGATGGACTTTCTGTCTTTTTTTCCGTCAAAGATGTTTTGCCTCTCAACCAAAAAGCTTCTTTAGTTCTTCTTCAGTTCAGAAGCCGGTTCACAGCTCAATCTATCACATAGGCATGTTGTTGTGGGGGCAAAAACCGAAGGAGGGATGTGTGCTGTTGTGTGTTTGCTGCCTTTGAGTTTATTCGTAAAATATAATAACGGTGGAGGACCGATAAATACAATTAAAGAAATTCAATTTTTTTTAAAAAACAACAACAACAACATTACAAGGTCTGTGGAGAGGGAGGAAAAAGGAACCCACGTCTCTCGCAAGAATTCCCTCTACAAATTAAATCTGGAAGCCCAAAGACAGAGGAACGGAGAATTAATATTGCCGACGATATGAGATGCTCCGAATCAGATAAGTCTCATCATTAGAAGAGGCACTAAGCGGTGAACGGATGGGTAATATCGCCAGCTCGCCGCTTCTCTTGGAACATCTAAATACATTAAATCCATAAAACTAAATGAAAGCAGCTGCCGCTTTATAGAAATAAAAGCTTCGTCTCATATTACCCCAAAAAGTGGAAATGAAAGGGGAAAAAAATCCAAGCCCTTATGGAATGAAAGAGAGAGGGAAATAATAAAATGAAAGGAGAGAAGGCAGAGAGGAATGGAAGTTTGTTGGGAAGAAGGGAGGAGAAAAAAAAGAGATTTTATTTTAAAAAAAGTTTAATTGAGGGCTCTGAGAATCCCAGAATTTTGGGGGCATTGGATGCTCAGCCCCAAGACAGGGAGAGGATGTAGATGGCCAGATCAAGATCAGAAGTTGTTTTCAGCAGTTCAGAGAACCAGTTTGAGAGAACGGGTAGCAGCTACTGAAGGTGGACCCGCTCACTTGGACATATTGCCATCCTATTTAGCCATCTTTTTGAGGCCGGACACAGCAGGTCTTTCATATCTAAGGTTGCACTGGAACTCACAGTCTCCTGGTCATTGGCCCAAAGCCACCCAGCTAGATTTCATGTCTCAAGCAGGACTACGACTCACAGTCTCCTGGTGGTTGGGCCAGAGTCATCTAGCTGCCTTTCACGTCTAAGGTTGCGCTAGAACTCACAGTATCCTGGTCATTGGCCCAAAGTCACTCAGCTGCCTTTCATGTCTAAGGTTGCGCTAGAACTCACAGTCTCCTGGTCATTGGCCAAAAGTCACTCAGCAGCCTTTCATGTCTAAGGTTGCGCTACAACTCACAGTCTCCTGGTCATTGGCCCAAAGTCACTCAGCTGCCTTTCATGTCTAAGGTTGTGCTAGAACTCACAGTTTCCTGGTCATTGGCCTGAAGTCATCCAGCTGCCTTTCATGTCTAAGGTTGCGCTAGAACTCACAGTCTCCTGGTGGTTGGGCCAGAGTAATCTAATTGCCTTTCATGTCTAAGGTTGCACTAGAACTCACAGTCTCCTGGTCATTGGCCCAAAATCACCCAGCTCGATTTCATGTCTGAAGCAGGACTAGAACTCACCATGGCCTGGTGACTGGCCCAAAGTCACCCAGCTGCATTCCATGCCTAAGACAGTGCTAAAATTCACCGTGTCCTTGTTTCCAGCCTGCTGCCTGGACAAAACTGGCTCTCGATGTAGATTACAAGTCTCGGGTTTCCTCGATGACAAATTAGAGTTAACTAATTAATTAAAATTAGATGGCATCTTCTAATCCCTGGATGGTTTTTCCACTTAGCCTCCCGAATACCAAAATGAGATGTAGCTCGGTCTTAAATGACGCAATCCATCATCTGCACATCAAACTCATCCTTGGGCTCCTGATGAACAGAAAATCTTGCCCATTGGCCCTTTTCACGCTTCTTAGCTTTCTCTCCGAGCATCAGATTTGGTCCAACCAAATAGCGCATCCTGCTAATTCCCACATATTGAACAACATTGAGGACCCTGTGGTGAATGCCTTATACAGGAGGGGAGGATGTCCTCAACTTACACCAGTTGAATTTGGTGACTGTTCAAAGTTACCGGAGCATTGGGGGGGGAGGGGAGGTGACATTGTTTATTTATTTTATTTATTTATTTTGTCCAATACACAATGAGGGTTTTAGTGGGTATATATCTATATATACATAGTAAAATACATGATGAAGGTTATAGAGGAGATACTCATAGTAAAATATATCTAAGAAAGAATAGAAAAGAAGGTATAGGAATAGAACATATCAATGAAAGAATAGAAGAAGAGATATAGCAATAGAAGAAAGGTATAGGAGATATAGGAGAACAATAGGACAGGGGACGGAAGGCACTCTAGTGCACTTGTACTCGCCCCTTACTGACCTCTTAGGAATCTGGAGAGGTCAACCATAGATAATCTATGGGTAAAGTGCTGGGGGTTTGGGGATGACACTATGGAGTCCGGTAATGAGTTCCACGCTTTGACAACTCGGTTACTGAAGTCATATTTTTTACAGTCAAGTTTGGAGCGGTTAATATTAAGTTTAAATCTGTTGTATGCTCTTGTGTTGTTGTGGTTGAAGCTGAAGTAGTCGCCGAGAGGCAGGACGTTGCAGCATATGATCTTGTAACAAGAAACAACGGATGGTAACTAACCAAGTAGATGAGCAACCTAGGACTAAGGAGAAATTTCCTGACAGTGGGAATAATTAAGCAGTGGGATGATTCTCCTCCAGAGGTTGTGTGTGCTCCAACACTGGAGGCGTTTAAGAAGAGATTAGACAACCTTTTCTACTGAAATGGCATAGGGCAGTGATGGCCAACCTATGGCACGGGTGCTACATGTGATACACAGAGCCATATCTGCAGGCATGCAAGCTGTTGCTCTAGCTCAGGTCCAACGTTCATGTGTGTGATTTATGACTTCCACAGAGGCTCTGGGAGGGCATTTTTGGCTTGCAGAGAGCCTCCAGGGGAATGGGGGAGGACGTTTTTACCCTCCGCCAGGAAAGCCTTTGAAGCCTGGGGAGGGTGAAACACGAGCCTCCTGGGCCCACCAGAAGTTGGGAAGCAGGCTGTTTCCAGCCTCCAGAGGGCTTCCAGGGGGCAAGCGAAGCTGTTTCCGACCTCCCCAGGGATTGAATTATGGGTGTGGGCACTTGTGCATGCACGACAGGGTGGGCATACACCCTTTGGGAACCCAAGGAAAAAAAGGTTTGCCATCACTGGCATAGGGTTTCCTGCCTGAGTAGGAAGAAACCGGCAAGAAACCAGGTTTCTGGAAAAGACAGAGCCACATCTACTACAGAGGATTTGTGCCCTACCCTGCATGTTCGTTGTGTAATACTGAAGCCTCAACTATGGCCGCAGTCAGGCCAACGTTGGAGTTGAGACAAGAAGTCAAACACTGCAGTAAAAAGTTTGACTGCTGTTCTGCCGGGCTCTCTGATCAGACCCTCCCAAAAATTCAAGGGTACAAATTTCAGACACACAATCATTTGAAAATTCAAAACAATGTTCTTTATCACAAAATTCAAAATAAACTAAGCACTCTTTTTGTATTGCAAAGAGCACTCGTCCCAAAATAACCGGGTAGTCTGTACAATTTCCCTTAAGCAGTCATTAAGTACTTAGCCAGCAGCTGTGGTTAAACTTCACACCCCTTCTTCTTCCAACGAAGGGAGACATATACACACACGTCGCTCTGCTTTGTTTTCCAAGGTGTGAAAAAGCAACAAAGTCCAGCAACACAAGATTCCTGATGAACTGCGATCAGATACTATTCCACAATGGCCAAACCTACATGCTGCTATTTATAGCAGCAGCCCTAATTACTGGAGCCCCACCCAAACACAGGTGGCCTCACTTATTTCCTGCAATATGTTCTTACTTGGTCTCTTCTACGCATAATTCTGCGCTTGCATGGGTCCAAAATGTCATCATCTGAATCAATGGAAGATAAGGGAGATTGACTGCCTTGGCTGTGTGCCAAGCCCTCCTCTGCCGAGTCACTCCCACCTTCTTCTTTGTCCGAGGAAACTGAACTCTGAACTGATTCTGTCGGAAATAACACAGGCTTGTGACATGTTGAATTTTCCCCTGCATCCACCTCCCCATTCCCTGGGGCAGGAGCTGGGCCAGAGCCAACCACAACAACTGCTGGGTGTGAAAGATGGAGAACAGAAAGAAGGTCCAAGGAGATGGAGAAAGACTAGCTCCAACTCAACCTCAAAGTAGCCACCATTGCTATCTCTGTATTGAAGCTCCATCAATATTTCCATTACGCACTCTTCTTTTCAAAGCTTTACAACTCACCCATAAATATTTTCTCTAGGCGGCTGAAAGAAGGATGTTTCTCTCAGGGGTAGGCAAAGTTGGGTCATCTATGACTTCAACACCCAGAATTCCTTAGCTATTCAGGCTAGTTCAGGAATTCTGGGAATTGAAGTCCACATGTCATCGAAGAGCCAAATTTGCCTACCTTTGCATCTAGCTCATTGATTTTTCCTCTTTTGTGAACACCAGTCCCCACTTTCAGATCACTTCCCACAATAGATACTACTACTACTACTACTACTACTACTACTACTACTACTACTCATCATCATCATCATCATCATCATCATCATCACAATCACAGTAACAGTAACAGTAACAGTAACAATAACAATAACAATATTTTTTTAAATGTGGAAAAGAAAAAAGTGTGGATCCTTGATGTTGCCATACCAGGTGACAGTCAAATTAATGGAAAACAACAAGAAAAACTTAGCCGATATCAGGATCTTAAAATTGAACTCCAACGACTCTGGCATAAACCAGTACAGGTGGTCCCAGTAGTAATCGGCACTCTGGGTGCTGTGCCAAGAGACCTCAGCAGGCATTTGAAAACAATAAACATTGACAAAATCATGATCTGTCAATTGCAAAAGGCCACCGTATTTGGATCTGCGCACATCTTACAAAAAAACATCACACAGTCCTGGATGTTTGGGAAGTGTTTGACTTGTGATATGGTGATACAAAATCCAGCATATCAATCTTGTTTTCTGTGTTTTCTGTTTTTCTTGTCTTCTGTGTTTTTTAATGAATAAAGTAATAATAATAACAGCAACACAACAACAACAACAACAACAACAACAACAGAGTTGGAAGGGACCTTGGAGGTCTTCTAGTCCAACCCCTGCTTAGGCAGGACACTCTACACTACTCCGGACAAATGGTTATCCAACATCTTAAAAGCTTCCAGTGTTGGAGCATTCACAACTTCTGGAGGCAAGCTGTTCCATTGCTTAATTGTTCTAACTGTCAGGAAATGTTATTGTACATATAGAAATTATATATGATTTTCCTCTTCTTCTTCTGGGGATCAATTACCAGAGCCTAAAAAACTTTTTCCAGACCCATCCTTGAATACAGCTCATTTGTCTGGAATCCATACAACATCTCTCACATCAACACCCTAGAAAATGTCCAGAGATACTTCACCAGAAGAGCCCTTCACTCCTCCACTCGAAACAGAATACCCTATGAAAGCAGACTATCAATCCTGGGTCTAGAAAGCTTAGAACTATGACACCTAAAACACAATCTAAGTATTGCCCAAAAAATCATATGCTGCAACATCCTGCCTGTCAATGACTACTTCAGCTTCAACAGCAACAATACAAGAGCACGCAACAAATTCAAAGTTAATATTAATCGCTCCAAGCTTGACTGTAAAAAATATGACTTTAGCAATATGACTTTAGCAAAAAATATGACTTTACCAGACTCCATAGTATCATCCCATAATCCCCAACATTTCTCCCTTAGACTATCCACAATTGACCTCTTCCTAAGAGGTCAGTAAGGGGCATACATAAGTGCACCAGTGTGCCTTTCGTCCCCTGTCCAATTGTCTCTCCTTATCTCATATCTCATATATCTTTTCTTCCTTTCACATATCTTCTCCTCTATTTTTATATCTTTTCTTTATATATAATACTTCATGTCTATTCTCTTCAATGTGTACTGTGTATTGGACAAAATACATAAATAAATAAAATAAAATAAAATAAATAAATAAATAAAATAAATAAATTGAGAACCCTCATTTGTTTTTCATTTGGGGTTATTTTTGTTTTTGCTTTTTTGCTTTTAGTGGCACAGAGAAAGACAAAGGCCTCCAGATCTATTCAAAAGAGACAAGGGAGTTATAGCGAATTAAATAATCACATCATAAGGTAGAACGTTGTAGCCCAGCTCCTAAGAGGAATTGCGTAGCCGTGGTGAAAATTGCCCGGAGGCTACAGGAAATATGCCGCTGCGTATAACAACATGAACATTGATTCCCGGGTGTTTTTCGAGAAACAGAAACCAAGAAAGGCATTTAAAAACTTATGTCTAAAAAACAGAGTAACACAGGGAGACTTGGCATTCACTGTGGTGGCATAGTGGTGAACATGTGGTATTGCTGGCTGACTCTGCTCACTGCCAGGTATTCGATTCTGACTGGCTCAAGCTTGACTCAGCCTTCCATCCTTGCAAGGTGGGTCAAATGAGGACCCGGATTGTTGGGGGCAAGAGACTGACTCTGTAAACCACTTAGAGAGGGCTGTGAAAGCACTGTGAAGCGGTATTAGAAGTCTAAGTGCAAGTGCTGTTGCTTTCCACAGAACAGTGGTAATGGGAAAATGAAAACCCAGAAAGTGTTCGTTGATTAGAACTTAATCACTTAAACTTCTATCCCATTTATACATCTATCATGAATATCTATCTATCTATCCACCCATCCATCATCCATCCCTCAATCCATCCATCCATCTGTCTTCGTATCATATCATTCATAACACGGTGACATTATGGTATTTGTAGTGTCTCTCCTTAAATACCTCCATTATTGGAGCACCCACAACTTCTGGAGGCAAGCCACTGGTTAATTGTTTTACCTGTTGGATGGATTGATGGATGGATGGACTGACGGACAGATGATAGATAGATAGATAGATAGATAGATAGATAGATAGATAGATAGACAGACAGACAGACAGACAGACAGACAGACAGACAGACAGACAGATGGACACAAGGAGGGAAGGATGATGGGATGGAAGGATGGACACATAAACTGACAGACACAAAGCTGGATAGATAGTATAGATAGATAGATAGATAGATAGATTGGATGGATAAATGGATGGATGATAGATAGAGATAGGGAGAGAGAGAGATAGATGATAGCTAGCTAGCCAGCTAGCTAGCCAGCTAGGTAGGTAGGTAGATAAGTAGGTAGGTAGGTGATAGATAGACAGACAGACAGACAGATAAATGGATGGATGATAGATAGATAGATAGATAGATAGATAGATAGATAGATAGATAGATAGATAGACAGACAGACAGACAGACAGACAGACAGACAGACAGACAGACAGACAGACGGACACAGGGAGGGAAGGATGATGGGATGGATGGATGGACACATAAACTGACAGACACAGAGCTGGATAGATAGTATAGATAGATAGATTGGATGGATAAATGGGTGGATGATAGATAGAGAGAGAGAGAGATAGGGAGAGAGAGAGAGAGAGAGATAGATAGATAGATAGATAGATAGATCGATAGATAGATAGATCGATAGATCGATAGATCGATAGATCGATAGATGATAGACAGACAGACAGACAGATAAATGGATGGATGATAGATAGATAGATAGATAGATAGATAGATAGATAGATAGATAGATAGATAGATAGATAGATAGATAGCTCAGGGGTGACCTGTAAGATTGTTGTGTCCTTTTATCTTGGTGGTTTACTTGCAGACCCAAGGGGGCTTTCTCAAAAGGCAACCAATGAATCTTGAGAATTATGTACAGGAGGAAATATTCTCTACTGATGGTCTACAAGCAATTCCTCGACTTGCCCATCATGTGATCACAGCCTGTTTTAATTCCATCCATCCTCCCTCCATCTAAAGAGGCGATGGCATCGTTAGCATGAAAGGAAGAGATAGTCGATAGGTAGCGCACCTGGAGATTCCTCACTTTGTTGGAGAAATTAATAATTACAACAACCTGAATGCCATCAGTTAGCTCTTTCCCCACCCCTCCTCCAGAATCCATTAATTAAAAAGCTTTTCTACCCTCCTGAGATGCTCCAATTTTTTATTTTAGAAAGAAAACCTAGCTTTGATCAGAAATCTCATCGCTTTTGAAATATTATTTTACATATTTTTTTAAAAAAAAGAAGAAGGAAGCAGAAAGGGGCGTATAATGTTAGCCTACCTGGTTTTGACAACTTTTTTCTGGGAGTGAGTAAAACAATTTGACACTTGTAGGCTGCCCACATCTCAGTCACTGCGTCCCATGGGACAAACACTTTCAGCTACTGTAAATGTTTATTTTTTCCATCACATAGGTCCTCAAACTTATCAACTTTAAGACCTGTGGACTTCAACTCCCAGAATTCCCCAGCCAACAGGGTGGAATTCTGGGAGTTGAAGTCTTGAAACCGCTGAGGTTGTGCACACCTGTTGGTAGAGATAATAATAATAATAATAATAATAATAATAATAATAATAATAATAATAATAATAATAATAATAATATTGTCATTGTCAGAAACAACGAATTGTCATTGGCAACGAAAGTCGTGTGACACCCAGAGACCAGTCCCACCATACATAAAACCAGAATAGGTAAATTTAAAAATAGAATAAAAATAGAATAAAAAATAGAATAAAAAATAGAATAAATGTCCCACCCACTACAAATTCCCCTCCCTGAACGACTCAACCATCTACATGACAAACCGAGTAATATTGTCCAACGGTTCACTGATGGTGACCCTTTAGTTCGTTGTTAAGTGCGAGTATAGCTCTGGGATAAAAACTATTCAGGAAACGTGTGGTCCGAGTTCTAGTTGTTCTGTATCTTCTGCCAGAAGGCAACAGTTCAAATAGATTGTAAGAAGGATGAGAGGCGTCTTTGAGAATAGTATGCGCCTTCCTAGAACAGCGAGATGTGAAGATGTCATCCAGGGCGGGTAGCTGGAGCCCAATGATGTTCTGGGCAGTTTTAATAATTCTCTGTAGAGCTTTTTTGTTCGCTACAAAAGCCCTACATGGCATTGGACCAGAGTACCTCCGGAACCGCCTGCTATAGCACGAATCCCAGCGGCTGATAAGGTCCCACAGAGTTGGCCTTCTCCGGGTCCCGTCGACTAAACAATGTCATCTGGTGGGCCCCAGGGGAAGAGCCTTCTCTGTGGCGGCCCCGGCCCTCTGGAATCAACTCCCCCTAGAGATTAGAACTGCTCCCACCCTCCTTGACTTCCATAAACTACTTAAGACCCACCTATAATAATAATATTAATAATAATAATAATAATAATAATAATAATAATAATAATAATAATTTATTAGATTTGTATGCCGCCCCTCTCCGAAGACTCGGGGTGGCTCACAACACGATAAAAACAGTATTATACAAGCACAAATCTAATATTTTTTTAAAAAAGCTGTGAAGATGTCATCCAGGGGTCTTCAAACTTGGCAACATTAAGAACTTTTTGTGGACTTCAATTCCCAGAATTCTCCAGCCAGCTGAGAGTTGAAGCCCACAATTCTTAAAGTTGCCAAATTTGGGGACCCCTGATCCATCACCTCCTGTGATTTAGGATATTCTTTTGCCACGTTTTTTGTTTTGTGTGTAATTGACTTTTCGGTGCATTGCATCAGAGCTAAGGTTCTATGGGCAATGAGTAGTTGAATAACAGAATAATAGAGTTGGAAGGGACCTTGGAGATTCTAGTCATAGAAGATACTGAGGGTCGCCCCAAAAGTAATGCACCACACTCTAACCACTAGGCCACCTTGGTTTGGCAACACTGATCTGTACTATTCTAGACAAATGGCTGTCCGGTCTCTTCTTAAAAGCCTCTAGTGATGGAGCACCTACAGCTTAGAAACACAGGAGACGGACGGCAGAAAAAGACCTCATGGTCCATCTAGTCTGCCCTTATACTATTTCCTGTATTTTATCCATGTGGAGGTGTTGCTGTCCATCCCACATTTTTCTACTTTGTTTAGTAGTAGGTTATGGTCTACTTTGTCAAAAGCCTTACTGAAGTCCAAGAAAACCACATCGACCACATTGCCCAAGTCCACATAGAAACATAGAAACATTGAAGTCTGACGGCAGAAAAAGACCTCATGGTCCATCTAGTCTGCCCTTATACTATTCCCTGTATTTTATCTTAGGATGGATCTATGTTTATCCCAGGCATGTTTAGATTCAGTTCCTGTGGATTTAACAACCACGTCTGCTGGAAGTTTGTTCCAAGCATCTACTACTTTTTCAGTCAAATCATATTTTCTCACCTTGCTTCTGATCTTTCCCCCAACTAACCTCAGATTGTGCCCCCTTGTTCTTGGGTTCACTTTCCTATTAAAAACACTTCCCTCCAGAACTTTATTTAACCCTTTATTTAAATGTTTCGATCCTTTCCCCCTTTCCCTTCTGTCCTCCAGACTATACAGATTGAGTTCATTCAGTATTTCCTGATCAGTTTGATGCTTAAGACCCTCCACCATTTTTGTAGCCTGCCTTTGAACCCATTCAATTTGATCAACATCTTCTTAATTTAATTTAATTTATTAGACTTGTATGCCACCCCTCTCCGCAGACTCCAGGGGTCTCACAACAAAATAGTGATAATGTAGCAAATCTAATATTAAAAATATTCTAAAACCAACATCGGAACCATGCAACACAATCATACTATGCGTAAACTGGGGGGTATCTCAGTTCTCCCATGCCTGGCGACATAAGTGGGTACGAAAGGCAAGGAGGGTGGGGGCGGTTCTAATCTCTAGGGGGAGTTGATTCCAGAGGGCTGGGGCCACTATAGAGAAGGCTCTCCCCTTGGGGCCTGCCAGGCGACATTGTTTAGTCGACGGGACCCGGAGAAGGCCAACTCTGTGGGACCTTATCAGTCGCTGGGATTCATGCAGCAGAAGACTGTCCCGAAGGTATTTTTGTAGGTGAAGTCCCTCAATCCTACTCTTCTGAAGTTTTTACTAACACAGAACTGCCAATACAATACTCGGACTGAGGATTCCTTTTCCCGAAGTGCATTATTTTACATTTTGAAACATTAAACTTCTGACATTAAGCTTTTGAAAGCAAGCCGTTCCATTGGTTAATCGTTCTTCCTATCAGGAAATTTCCCTATAGTTCTACATAGATTGATTGATTGACTCGGCTTGACTTGATTTCCACGTTCTCCCAGCTCACAAACTGTCCCTATATTGCATAGGGTTAGAAACACATATACCAAAACACCATATATATCCAAAGCAGAATAAATGAATGTACTGTATTTGCAGCAAATTCTATATCAAGATCCTTTCATTTCTGGGTTTAATCATACTGTAGCTCAATGCCCAGGGCAAAAAAAGAATTTTCAGGATCTTGGGGAATACTAGCGGAGCCAGGGCTATCTGAATTTTAGCAAATATTGTTCCAGGGAGCAGGCTCTACAACTTAGAGATTATGCCTCCGGGTAACGTGGTTTCATAGAGGGAAATTAAAATGGGCCCCAACTGAAGGCAGGCAATCTCACAAATAATATAGCCCCGTGACATAAAGGATTTTATAGGTGGTAATCAATACATTGAATTGTGTCTGGAACCCTATAGGAAATGATAGGATGGAATGGGATGGCATGGGATGGGATGGGACGGGACGGAATGGAATGGGATAGGATAGGATAGAAGAAGATAGGATATGAGAGGAGAGGAGAAGATAGAAGAGGATAGGAGAAGAGAGGAGAGGGTAGAAGAGGAGAGGATACAAAATGGAGTGGAGTGGAATGGAATGGAATGACTAGACTGCCTTCAACCCAGATGTACATTGGGGAGCTCGTAGGGGAAGGGCACAGTTAATAAACAGATGATCCGGAGAGAGGCAGTATACAAGTCTAAATAATACTAATAATACAGTGATCCCCCGCTCGTTGCGAGGGTTCCGTTCCAGGACCCCCCGCAACGAGCGGGTTTTCACGAAGTAGCGCTGCGGAAGTAAAAACACCATCTGCGCATGTGCAGATGGTGTTTTTACTCCCACAGCGCTAGCGAGGAGCCGAAGATTGGGGGGGGCGCGGCTGTTTGCCGCCGGCATGGAGGGCTTCCTAGCAGCCCCCCAAACCCGGGTTGGGGGTCCGGGGGGCGCTGGCTCTCGCCGCTTTCGAGCTGAAT
Source organism: Erythrolamprus reginae (assembly GCF_031021105.1). NCBI lineage: Eukaryota > Metazoa > Chordata > Lepidosauria > Squamata > Dipsadidae > Erythrolamprus > Erythrolamprus reginae. Next base: position 351,045,327 of record NC_091951.1, read on the forward strand.
CCGGGAGCGAATTCGCTCCCGGACTCAGCTCGAAAGCGCCGAGAACGAAAGGCAAGGAACGGCTTTTCCACGCCGTTCATTCTCGCCGCTTTCGAGCTGAATCCGGGAGCGAACTCGCTCCCGGACTCAGCTGGAAAGCGCCGAGAACGAAAGGCAAGGAACGGCTTTTCCACGCCGTTCATTCTCGCCGCTTTCGAGCTGAATCCGGGAGCGAACTCGCTCCCGGACTCAGCTGGAAAGCGCCGAGAACGAAAGGCAAGGAACGGCTTTTCCACGCCGTTCATTCTCGCCGCTTTCGAGCTGAATCCGGGAGCGAACTCGCTCCCGGACTCAGCTGGAAAGCGCCGAGAACGAAAGGCAAGGAACGGCTTTTCCACGCCGTTCATTCTCGCCGCTTTCGAGCTGAATCCGGGAGCGAACTCGCTCCCGGACTCAGCTCGAAAGCGCCGAGAAGGAAAGGCAAGGAACGGCTTTTCCACGCCGTTCATTCTCGCCGCTTTCGAGCTGAATCCGGGAGCGAATTCGCTCCCGGACTCAGCTCGAAAGCGGCGAGAATGAACGGCGTGGGCGGGCGAAGGGCGGGCGGCAGCGAGGAGTTTGCGTGGGCGGTGGGGAAACTCCTCGCTGACGCCAGCAAGAGGGGGAAGACTCAGGGAAGCCGCCCAGCAGCTGATCTCCCGGTTGCCATCTACGCATGCGTGCCCACGGGCACGCATGCGTAGATGGTATTTTGACTTCCGGGTTGAAAAATAGCGAAGTACCCTGTTCGCAATGGTTGGGGACGCAATAAACGGGGGATCACTGTACTAATAATACTAATACTAATACTAATACTAACACTAATACTAATAATGATGATGATGGTGGTGGTGGTGGTGATGATGATGACGGATGAACTCTTGACTGGAATTACATAAGGCAAGTGTCCTGGATTGAGTTGAAACAGGGGGAACTTAAGATAGAGGCCCATATTTATACTTTTTTCAGATTCAATCCTGATTGGCTAATGGACAAGGTCAACCCATCCTTGGAGGCTAGCTCCATCTACTATGGAGAATAGAATAGAGTACTGTAGAGTAGAATAGAGGAATGTAGAATAGAGCAGAGTAGAGTGGAGTGGAGTGGAATAGAATAGAATAGAATAGAATAGAATAGAACTTTATTGTCACTTTGAATGTACACTAATAAGCATGCATTATAATGAATTTTGCTGCATACAGTTGTCAAAGGATCACCTCTCCAGTATACACTATATAAAACCATCCTAAGTCTTCGGAGAGGGGCGGCATACAAATCTAATAAATAAATAAAATAAATAAATAAATAAATAAACCTGACTAAATAAATGCAGAATTATGTATATATCCACATATATTCTATGACACAGAGAAACAGCACAATGTAGTTTGAATGTATACATGTACATCATGAAAAAACAAATCTTGTGGGTTTATCAGATGAATGGCCTAGGGAACAAAGCTGTCACAGAATCTATTAGTCCTGCTAAAGATACTTTGAAGCCCTCTCTTAGAACGGAGCAACAGAAAGAGTGTATGCTCTTCCATATCTCCTATACCTTTCTTCTATTCCTATATCTCTTCTTCTATTCTTTCATTGATATGTTCTATTACTATATCTTCTTTTCTATTCTTTCTTAGACATATATTTACTATGAGTATCTCCTCTATAACCTTCAGCATGTATTTTACTATGTGTATATATATACCCACTAAAACCCTCATTGTGTATTGGACAAAATAAATAAATAAATAAAATAAATATGGGTCTCTAACAAGGCTTTGAACTCATTTATAAGCATTGTCCTGAATGATAATAATAATAATGTATTAGATTTGTATGCCTCCCCTCTCCAAGGACTCGGAGCAGCTCACAACAGGGAATCCAGTTTGATGGGAAGCAAGTTTCCCGTAGTCTTCTCCACTGTCCCCACCACTCTCTGTAGTGACTTTCTATCTGAGGCTCTGCTGCCACCAAATGAAAAAAAAAAACCACTTGCAATGTTAGTACAGGTAGTCTTTGCACTGAATAGTCCAACTCCAAAACATCTGGAAGCCAGCCACTTGCTTCTCCTGAACTAGGCCTTCAAAATGATGCTAACCTGTGTTGCGTTCACTGAGGAGGAAAACATAGCAAATCTGACACAATTGGAAAGCAACCCTGATGAGTTAGGTTACTACCTTGAGCTACCTTCCAGGTGTCTTCACCTGATGTTCCTCAGATGGAAGTCAATCAGCCCTAAGCTGCTGGGGAGCAGAGGTGGGTGGGAAATGTTAATTTATGCCTAGTTAGGGGGAATAATTTGGCTGGTGAACCTCTCTAGGGCAGGACAAGAAGCAATGGGTGGAAACTAATCAAGGAGAGAAGCAACTTAGAACTAAGGAGAAAATCCCTGACAGTTAGAACAATTGATCCATGGAACAGCTTGCCTCCAGAAGTTGTGAGTGCTCCAACACTGGAAGTTTTTTTAAAAAAAATATTTTTATTGAATTTTTTTAAAAGGACAAACAAAGACACACAACATTGAACACTCAAGGAGCTGCCACTGCTCCACTTATCTTAGAAGTCTAACTACTACAAAAAATAAAAACCTAACTATAGTCAGATCAATAGAAAAATAGCATACATTTATATTAGATATTTATTAAATTTGACTCTATATGTTAATTAATTACTTTATCTGTAAAATACTTATTCAGAAAAATATAATATAGTAAATATCATATCTAAATTTATTCTACTGTAAACCTTTTTAAACTATTAAACTCTAACTTATAAAATTTCAAAACTATAGGTTCAAAAAGTTATAAATTCTTGTTACTTTAACTTGTAATATTATTTTTTAAATCCCACCATTCATACAATTTATTCCATATTTTATAATATTCTGTTTCTACTTGATTATTCAAGCGTTTTGTCATCATATCTAATTCTGCACATTCCATAATTTTTTTATAAACTTCTGCGTCCTTTGGCATTTCCTTATCTTTCCATTTCTGCGCAAATGTAATTCTTCCCGCAACCAATATATGTATTATTAAATGGAAGTTTTTTAAGAAGATGTTGGATAACCATTTGTCTGGAGTAGTGTAGTGTTTCCTGCTTAAGAAGGAGGTTGGACTAGAGCAGTGATTTTCAACCTTTTTTGAGCCGCGGCACATTTTTTACATTTACAAAATCTTGGGGCACACCACCAACCAAAACGACACAAAATGACACCCTAAGACACTCTCCTCTCTTTTTCCATCCCTGTCTCCTCCCCCCCCCTTGTGTGTGTGTGTACACATTCTTGAACCACTTCCAAAAACAGGTGAGGGCTGGGGGGGGGGGTTTCTCTCTTATTCTTTGGGTGCTTTTTATCATATGCTTTAAATCAAGAGTCACTTTTCTCTCTCTTTTGTTTCTCTCTCTTTCCTCTCATTCTCTGTCTCAATCATTTTCTCATTTCTCTTTTTTCCCTCCCCTTTTTGCTCATTTCTCTCTCTCTCCCTTCCTCTCATTTTCTCTCATTCTCTCTCTTGCTTTCTTTCTCTCTCTCTCTCTTGCTTTCTTTCTCTCTCTCAGCAAAAAGTTGCGAGAGTGAAACCTGAGCTTCTTTCTTCGCGGCACACCTGACCATGTCTCGCGGCACACTAGTGTGCCACGGCACACTGGTTGAAAAACACTGGACTAGAAGACCTCCAAGGTCCCTTCCAACTCTGTTGTTGTTGTTGTTGTTGTTGTTGTTGTTGTTGTTGTTGTTGTTATTATTATAAATACAAAACCATTTTGAGTCAAGCTAATACATCTTTGCGTTCAGAGGCAGTGGAAAGTAAAAAAAATCTTCTCGTGTCTTCTGCTGCTGAAAATATCAACCATTCATCTTTTTCTCTCTTTTTTTTGGACTTTCTGATTAAAACGCTAATCTAATCCAAATTTAATCCCTTTCCACTTTCGAGGAGAAATTGGAAGGGTGGAGAAATGGGAGGAGGTGGAAAAGAAGGAGGAGGAGGAGAAGAAGAAGGACCCAATAACTCTTGCAAAGCTTTAATGGATAGGTTAGGCTGGCCAACGGGGCCACGTTGATGTCAATTTAATCTGTCCCGGTTAAAGGAATATGAAAGGTATTTCATTTATGGGGGAAATTAATTGCTATCTGAAGGACTGCATTGGTTGGGAAGAAAAAAAATCCATATGGGTTGTCTTTAAAGGGAAGCGGCGAGAGGAGGAGGAGGAGGAGAATCCGTAATAATATTGTTGGTTGCTGATGAGACAGCGTTTTCCAGGCTGTTGAACGTGCAACGTTACACAGATCTATATAAGATTTCTTCGGAGAGATTTCTGATACGGTCTAATTGAAAAGGAAGGGAACACCTGTATTTCATATCTGCCGAGCAACTTAATGGAATGAAGATAGGGAATCCATATCTTTGCCTGGGAAGCTGGCAGTCTTATCGGACCTTGTAGAAGGAGGGAGGGGAGATGAATACGCCCAAGAAAGCTCTGAGTCCTCCCACTGTCAGATATGGGAGACTTAAGATTTGGGGGGAGAGGGGTTTGCCCCTCAGAAGGTTAAAGAGAAGTCTCTGCTTTGAAGGCAAGTTCCAGAATTGGAATACAATTCTTTATTGGCCAAGGGTGGTTGCACACACAAGGAATTTGTCTCTGGTGCAGATGCTCTCAGTGTAAAGAAAAAAGATGCATTTGTCAAGAATAGTGTGGTACAGATTGTCATAGGGGTCAAATAGGCAATGGGGACACAATCAATATTAATAAAAATCTTAAGGATACAAGCAATAAGTTACAGTCATACAGTTATAAGCAGGAGAAAATGGGTGATAGGAATGATGAGAAAAAAACTAGTAGTAATAGTAATGCAGACTTAGTAAATAGTTTGACAGTGTTGAGATAATTATTTGTTTAGCAAAGTGATGGCATTCGGGGGAGAAACTGTTCTTGCATCTAGTTGTCTTGGTGTGCAGTGCTCTGTAGCAAGGTTTTGAGGGTAGGAGTTGAAACAATTTATGTCCAGGATGTGATGGGTCAGTAAATATTTCCCCCGCCCTCTTTATGACTCGTGCAGTCTCCAGGTCCTCGATGGAAGGCAGGTTGGCAGCCATTGTTTTTTCTCCAATTCTGATTCTCCTCTGAAGTCTGTGTCGGTCTTGTTGGGTTGCAGAACCAAACCAGACAGTGATTTAGAGGTGCAGATGACAGACTCAATGATTCCTCTGTAGAACTGGATCAGCAGCTCCTTGGGCAGTTTGAGCTTCCTGAGGTGGCACAGAAAGAAGTTTCATTACCCAACTAAGTAATATCATTGATAACAATAGCAATAGCATTTAGACTTATACACCACTTTATAGTACTTTTCCAGCCCTCTCTAAGTGGTTTACAGAGAGTAAGCAATTTGCTCCCAACAATCTGGCTCCTCATTTTACCGACCTTGGAAGGATGGAAGGCTGAGTCAACCTTGAACCTACTGAGATTCGATCTGCCAAACTGCTGGAAGCCGGTGATCAACAGAAGTAGCTGCAGTGTTGCACCCTAACCACTGCACCACCAGCAGTGTGGGAGGAGGAGGACAAATAGGAGGAGGGGAGGAGGAGAGGAAGAGAGGAGGGGGAGGAGAGGAGAGGAGGAGGGGGAGGAGAAGTAAGAGAAGAAAAAGGGTAGGAGGAAGAGATGGAGGGTGAGGAATAATAATGAAAAGACATCAATTTGTGGTCAATTGTCGGAAACTCTTTCCGATGAGTTAGGCACTAACTGATATGACACGGAGAGAATAAAAGATGGAGAACTTGTCAATAGACCATTGATTGTTCCTATTGAATTGACTCAGGGCATTGTGCGAAAGTGTTGCATTTCGTCCAAGACCCTAGTACTTCCCTTCTAAATAAATTACACTTAAATTAACTGTGCTAACAGAGATTGTGCAAGAAACTAGCAGAGATTATCTTTTAAAAAAGACTCTTTCTTGTTCAGTGCCGTGTCTGGTTCAAAACAGCATGGCACTAAACATCAGAATGATGCAATAAACATGTTTCTTTCTGACTTCTTTTAACACTTTGCTCTTCAGTATCTGTTGCTTAGAGTTACAACCTATAGATGTAAAAGACAAAATAAAAACTCACATTGCGAGGACTGAAATTTCTTTCCGGCTCTCTATTTTTTTCTGGTTTATGAACTGTTTTCAACTGTCTTTAAAGCTGCATGAAGTCTCTTTTTTTAAAAAAAAAAAATTTTAAATTAATATTTAACAAATTTATATTACACACAACATAAAACAGTGCATAGTGAAATGTGCCCACCACCCAGACACACACACATTCCCCACCACCAAATCGGGGGTGTTTCTTGTATAGTCCACTTGACCCAAGAGCAATATATCTATTTACATATTATAGAGTGGTTCCAATTTATTTCTTGTAGCTTGGTCTTGGATTCTGCTCGTCATATATCGTCTTACCTTGTCCAACCATCCCATCAGTTGTCCCAACTCAGTTTCATTATCCGAATTTATCATTTTAACCATAATATGGTCCACCATGTACCTATACCAATGTTGCATTGTCCACTTTGTAAAGCTGCATGAAGTCTCCATTAAGCTTGTAACATCAGGATTTCTTTTATTCTGCCTTTTATTGGTCTATTTATTTATTTTATTGGTCTATATAAAAGGGGTTGGGTTAGATGACCTGCAAGGACCCTCCCAACTTTAGTAATATGTAAAACCTGTTTCTGGTCTTTATTATTTATTTATTTTAATCAAGGCGGACACAACCCATCATCTACTCCATCCTATTTTCCCCACAACAACCCTGTGGAGGTGGGTTGGGTTGGGTTGAGTGAGAGAGGGATTGGCCTAAAGTTACCCAATCGGCTTTTATGCCTAAGGCGGGACTAGAATTCACTGTCTCCTGGTGATTGCCTCACCCCAGCTGGCTTTGATCCAATCGTGAAATGACAGCCCTATCAAGGAACTATCAAGAATCCTCATGACCCAGCTAGCTAACAGCATCAGTGCTAGGAGGAGATGAGGTTTTCTCTGTTTCTATACAAGGAGCTTGTTAGTACTATGGACATAACAGTTGGGTTTGGCAATACGTAAACAAGCTAACAACGAATGCTTGTATCTATTGAAACACTGTGGCTTTAAGAGTTAGTGTTGGGAATGGCCATAGGAGGGAGCCAGAAGCATGATTCTCTGTGTGTTTTTCTGCTCATTTTGTGCGGATTCATTGTGATTGCTGTAGTAAGTGTGTTCAATGATAGTTTATGTATTTGTAAGCAGTACAAACAAGGCTTGTAGTATTGTTAATGTATTGTTTATTTAAAACTGTATTGTTAATGTATTGTGTAGTTAACGTATTGTGTATTTAAAACTGTTTTAATATGGGATTTGTATATGATGTTTTTACTTGTTGTGAGCCGCTCCTAGTCCTCAGAGAGGGTAGACATACAAATCTAAATTATTATTATTATTATTATTATTATTATTATTATTATTATTAGTTATTGACTGATTTGACTGTGTATAACTGGACTGTTTAACTTGACTATGATATTTGCTATCTTGTACACCCTTTAATGTATCTGGTTTGTATGACTGAAACATTATTCATGTCTCCTGACTGTCTGCTGGATATCTGCTAGAATGCCACACTTCCCCTGTGTATGTTTATCCTTGATAACTCAGAGATACTCCTTGACATGGCTTGTCCTGCCAGTGTTGGTGGGAAGGCTTTTTTTGTGGCACGGTGACCAAAATTGGTTGCAGTATTCCAGATGTGGAATAGGGTTTTAAAAAGTGGCACTAATGATTCATGTGATCTTGATTCTGTGCAACTATTCTTAGCTGTTCTTTGACGGAGCTGTAGTTTACTGTTACTGTGTTTTTACAACTTGTAAATTCTTTGATTGGGGTATTCTTTAGTTCTTGTTCTTGGGTTTCTTCTTTGCTTATTGGGAAGTTATTGATAAAATTGAACGGGTCCAAAGACGGGCTACGAAAATGGTAGAGGGTCTTAAGCATAAAACTTATCAGGAAATACTTAATGAACTCAATCTGTATAGTCTGGAGGACAGAAGGAAAAGGGGGGACATGATCAAAACATTTAAATATGTTAAAGGGTTAAATAAGGTTCAGGAGGGAAGTGTTTTTAATAGGAAAGTGAACACAAGAACAAGGGGACACAATCTGAGGTTAGTTGGGGGAAAGATCAGAAGCAACATGGGAAAATATTATTTTACTGAATGAGTAGTAGATGCTTGGAACAAACTTCCAGCAGACATGGTTGGTAAATCCACAGGAACTGAATCTAAACATGCCTGGGATAAACATAGATCCATCCTAAGATAAAATACAGGAAATAGCATAAGGGCAGACTAGATGGACCATGAGGTCTTTTTCTGCCGTCAATCTTCTCTGTTTCTACGTTGATTGCTGCCAAAGAAGCGTTGTGGCCTTTTAGCGTTTTGATTGGCTTTTGACTTGAATTTAATCTTTTGAATGGTGTGTACATGTTGTTCATCTCTCTGTGCCTGTAGATGGTCGATTTGTCTGAGTGCCAGGCTTCAAGGGAGCTACAGACATTTCTCTTCTATTGTGGCAAACTCATTGGCAGGTATTTTTCAAGCTGAGAAATAAATGTTCTTAGCCGACCAACTTAAAGATCAATAGTTCTGCTTTGGGCCAAGAGTTTTCTGTGTGAGGGTTTATCTGAGTTTCTCTTGCATCGAGAGAGAACAAGTTGGGGTCCTCAGGCTTTATTGTTATTATTATTTAGATTTGTATGTATCCCCTCTCCGTAGACTGCCCAAGGAGCTGCTGATACAGTTCTACAGAGGAATCATTGAGTCTGTCATCTGCACCTCTGTAACTGTCTGGTTTGGTGCTGCAACCCAACAGGACCGACACAGACTTCAGAGGAGAATCAGAACTGCAGAAAAAACAATGGCTGCCAACCTGCCTTCCATTGAGGACCTGTATACTGCACAAGTCAAAAAGAGGGCGGGGAAAATATTTACTGACCCCTCACATCCCGGACACAAATTGTTTCATCTCCTACCCTCAAAACGTCGCTACAGAGCACTGCACACCAAGACAACTAGACACAAGAACAGTTTTTTTCCGAACGCCATCACTCTACTAAACAAATAATTCCCTCAACACTGTCAGACTTTCTACTAAATCTGCACTTCTATTCTACTAGTTTTTCTCATCATTCCTTTCACCCATTTCCTCCCATGTTGACTGTATGACTGTAACTTGTGGCTTATATCCTAAGATTTTTATTAATATTGTTTCTTCATTGCTTATTTGACCCCTATGACAATCATTAAGTGTTGTACCACATGATTCTTGACAAATATATATTTTATTTTATGTACGCTGAGAGCATCTGCACCAAGACAAATTCCTTGTGTGTCCAATCACACTTGGCCAATAAAAATTCTATTCTATTCTATTCTATTCTAGACTTAGGTCTGTCTCTCCAGCAGCCCAACGATTGCCTAGCTCTGCACCCACTTGGCGTGTTCTCAAATGACAATGATCCGTCTCACCATAAATTTATGCCTCCAGAGTCCCTTCCCGTTTGTGAGAAATCAGTTCTGACATTTTTCCTCAAAGACGTGTTTTGCATCTCAAAATGCATTTTTTTTCAGTGGCATTAAAAAAAGAAAGAAAAAAAGAAGCTGCATCTGGGTGGAAGAAGTTTATAAAGGGAGCTTGGGCGATTTGAAAAAAAAAAGAAATAGATGTTCAACTTGATCTTCTTTCTTTTAAGATTTCCTTCGCCTTGCTCCAACCTCGAAGCCGTGTATTATATAGCACTGGGAGTGCTAAATTTATGTCTTCTCTCTTTTTTGCTTACATAAGCACACGTGGCAGCTTACAACAATAAAACAAAATTCAGAATATAAAGCTGAACAATAAAAAATCAAGGGAGTTACCAAAAAGGGATTAAAAGAAAAGTTTAATGGAGGAAGAGACAGAGAGAGACAGAGAGACAGAGAGGGAGAAACAGACAGAGACACACACACACAGAGAGAGACAGACAGACAGAAAGACAGACAGACACACACACACACACACACAGAGAGAGAGAGAGAGAGAGAGAGAGAGACAGACAGACAGACAGACAGACAGACAGACAGACAGACAGACAGACAGACAGACAGACAGACAGACAGACAGACATAGGGTGACCCTATGCTAATGTGGATAATGAATAAGGAGGAGGGGGAGAAAAGGAAGTTTGTTTTATTAAGGCACTCTTCCTGATAATGTCAAAGGGGGAAGATATGAATCCACAGGCAGGAGGGACAGAGAGAGAGAGAGAGAGAGAGAGATCTTAGGAGTATGGACGACTCATTCGGAATGGGGCTTCATTAACACAGGGCCACCCAGCTGAATCACAGATGCTGTTCACTCACTTTCCCTACCTGTTTGTGCAAAGTGTGAGTGCATTCATGCGCACATTCCTTGCGCGTGCCACCTCCACACATGCATGCAGCCACCCATGCATTCACTTTACTCATGCATAAGCCTTTCATGCATGCATCTGGCCTCAAGAGCACGCACAAATAGGACAGCATAGAGCAGGGATGGCAAACCTATCGCACAGGTGCCACAGGTGGCACGCGGAGCCATATCTGGTGGCACGCGAGTCATTGCCCTAGCTCAGCTCCAACATGCATGTGTGTGCCGGCCAGCTGATTTTTGGCTGGCATAGAAGCTCTGGGAGGTCGTTTTTGGCTTACAGAGAGCCTCCAGGGGATGGGAGAGGGCATTTTTGCCCTCCCACGGCTCCAGGAAATCTTTGGAGCCTGGGGAGGGTGAAACACGAATCTACTGGGTCCACCAGAAGTTGAGAAACAGGCCATTTGCAGCCTCCAGAGAGCCTCCAGGGGGCAGGGAAGCTTTTTTCGTCTTCCCCAGGCATTGAATTATGGGTGTTGACACTCGCGCATCCACAATAGCACATGTCCATGCTCTTTTGGCACTCGAGGAAAAAAAGGTTTGCCATTACTGGCATAGAGCGTTAGCGAACCTTTTTTGGTTCGCATGCCAAAAGGGTATGTGCGCGTGTGCTAGCACACATGCACAAGCCCACACCAATTCTCTCCCCTCCATGCTGCCCCTGCACATGTGTACGACCTGTCTCTGTGCATTCGCACAAGCCTCACTGAAGCCTGGGATGGTGAAAAAACAGCCCAATGGGCAAACTGGAAGTTCAGAGAAACAGACTTCCGGTTTGACTGTTGTGCTGTTTTTCACACTCGCTGAAACCTTCAGAGTGCACAAACAGCTCAACAGTAGTGTTGGGTGAACTGAACTTGCAAAGTTTGGGCTCGTGCCGAACTTTGCAGTGTTCGGCATACCGAACCCGAACCTGAACTTTTTAAAAAGTGCGGGTAAAGTTCGGGTTCGGCATTCGCTTGGACACCGCGAAACGTCACCGCCCATCGTGGGATTCCCCACCTCCTTTTGCTTTCGGTGCTGCAAGCAAAAGGAGGTGGGGAATCCCACGAAGGGATTCTGGGGGCGGGGCTTTGATGTCACGGAGACTGCTTCCTCCCCATTTTGGCTGCCCAGGAAGTAGTTTCTGTGACATCAAAGCCCCGCCCCCAGAATCCCATCGTGGGATTCCCCACCTCCTTTTGCTTCCAGCGCTGCTGCGGCATCCTTTTCTGTAAAAATAAAAGGAAGCAAAAGGAGGTGGGAATTATCTACCTCCTTGTTTATTTTTACAGAAAAGGACGCCGCAGCGGCTTGCTGCTGTTCGGGTTCGGGTTCGGGTTTGGCAAACTCACCGGAACTTCACGGCAAAGTTGAGTTTGCCCAACACTACTCAACAGGCAAATTGCAACATTATTTATTGCATTTATATGCCACTCACTCCGATTGGTTTCTGGACACGATTCAAATTGTTGGTGTACCTTCACGCAGCTACATGGCATTGGATCAGATTACTTACGGGACCGCCTTCTGCCACAGAAATCACAGCGGCCATCAGGTCCCATAGAGTGGGCCTTCTCCGGGTCCCATCAACTAAACAATGTCATCTGGTGAGACCTAGGGAAAGAGCCTTCTCTGTGGTGGCCCTGGCCCTCTGGAGCCAACTCCCCCTGGAGATCAGAACCGCCCCCACCCTACTTGCCTTTTGTAAGTTGTTGAAAACTCACCTTTGCTGCCAGTCATGGGGAAATTGAAAGAAATTGACATCTCCCCTAACTACCGTTTTATGTATGGTTTGATTGGGTTGTGTGGGTTTTTAAATTGTGTTTTTAGATATTGGATTTGTACATTGTTATTATTGTTGTGAGCCGCCCCTAGTTCTCAGAGAGGGGCGGCATACAAATCTAATAAATTATTATTTATTTTATTTATTTATTATTTGGATTTGTATGCCGCCCCTCTCCGAAGACTCGGAGAATAATAATAATAATAATAATAATAATAATAATAATAATAATAATAATAATAATAATAATAATTATTATTATTATTATTATTATTATTATTATTATTATTATTATTATTATTATTAATCATAATTATTTTGTGCATACGCAAAGGGTGAAAACTATGCACTTCCAAAGTGGTGAGGAGGGCAAGTAGATTTCACTGGTGAATATGACCCTGTTTACCCACTCCTCCTCCCAGGATGTGTTATTAATCACATTCACAACGGTCACTGCTGTATGTAACCCGGGGATACAGCCTTGAGAGAGAGAGAAGCATGGAATGTGCTTCTACTCTTGGGCTGCTGTTCCATTTCTCTGGTTTTCCACCCCCTCCCAGCCTAGGGCAACCCAGAAACACCGACAGTTGTCGTTGTCGATATGCCCAAACCAGTATGTATGTATGTACGTACGTATGTATGTATGTATGTATGTATGTATGTATGTATGTATGTATGCATTATTCATTCACTCACTCACTCACTCACTCACTCACTCACTCACTCACTCACTCACTCACTTACTTACTTACCAGGCAAGTAGGATGCTTGGCTGCATAGCTAGAGGTATAACAAGCAGGAAGAGGGAGATTGTGATCCCCTTATATAGAGCGCTGGTGAGACCACATTTGGAGTACTGTGTTCAGTTCTGGAGACCTCACCTACAAAAAGATATTGACAAAATTGAACGGGTCCAAAGACGGGCTACAAGAATGGTGGAAGGTCTTAAGCATAAAACGTATCAGGAAAGACTTAATGAACTCAATCTGTATAGTCTGGAAGACAGAAGGAAAAGGGGGGACATGATCGAAACATTTAAATATGTTAAAGGGTTAAATAAGGTCCAGGAGGGAAGTGTTTTTAATAGGAAAGTGAACACAAGAACAAGGGGACACAATCTGAAGTTAGTTGGGGGAAAGATCAAAGGCAACATGAGAAAATATTATTTTACTGAAAGAGTAGTAGATCCTTGGAACAAACTTCCAGCAGATGTGGTTGGTAAATCCACAGTAACTGAATTTAAACATGCCTGGGATAAACATATATCCATTGTAAGATAAAATACAGGAAATAGTATAAGGGCAGACTAGATGGACCATGAGGTCTTTTTCTGCAGTCAGTCTTCTATGTTTCTATGTTTCTATTGTTAGAGTTGAAAGGGACCATGAAGGCCATCGAGTTCAACCCCCGGCCCAAGCAGGAACCCTATAGTACACCAGTCAAGTGGCAGTTCAATCTTCTCTTAAAAATGTCCAGAGTATTGGAGTTCACAACATCCGCTGGTAGGTTGTTCCATTGGTTGATCGCTCTGACCGTCAGGAAGTTCTTCCTTATTTCCAGGTTGAATCTCTCCTTGGTCAGCTTCCAGTCGTTGTTCCTCGTCCAGCCCTCTGGTGCCCTGGAGAATAAAGTGATCCCCTCCTCTCTGTGACATCCCCTCGTATACTTGTAGACTGCTATCATGTACTTGTATACTTGTACTTATATACTTGTATCATGTACTTGTATACTTGTAGAACAGTACTGGGTTCCTACCAGTATGGTTAACCCCATTGTGTCGGTAGCGAAAATTATTCTGCGCATGCTGCTCTACATTTCTGGCGTATGTGCGCGTCAAGTGAGATTTTGCTTTTGCACATGTATAGGAAACAAAATTTAATGTGGGGAATGATCGTGTGCATGAGATTTCAGCATGTTTTGGGGTCTGCGCATGCGCGGAAGCAAAATAAATCAGCAAAATCGTGAGATTTTGCTTCCTGCCCATGCACAGAAGGAAAATCTCGGTCAGACACATGCGCTCGCACACTGAAGACGCAGAGCTGCGCATGCAGTGCACCGATAGCGGCGGGAGTAGCCACCCCCACCTGGCTCAAACCGGACCGAACCAATAGCATTTCACCCTGCCTGCTCCCATCATTTCTGGATCAGTTAGCAACATGTGCCGTCTTTCTTTCTAACCTGTCCGAAAGATTTGTGTGTGTTTTCTGTGCAGTTTTTTCCCCCCTGCAGGCAGCATTTTATCGCCAGTATTGTGTGTACGTTCCCCCCCCTCCCGCAAAAAAATATCTATTTCTAGACAGCGGCTGAAGGCAGTAGAGGGCAGCACTTGCTGAATTTGGAAAAGCACAACCTGGATGGGTCTGGTTAGAAAAATTGGCAAGAAGCTAGCAAGAGAAGCGCAGGTTTTTGCTAGAATGAGAAGTTGAGTTGGGAGGGAGAATCTGATTATAAAAGGGCACCCAAGTTCTGTATTTATCCTCCCACTCGGAAGATACTGGAAGGAAAGTCTTTCTTTCTTTCTTTCTTTCTTTCTTTCTTTCTTTCTTTCTTTCTTTCTTTCTTTCTTTCTTTCTTTCTTTCTTTCTTTCTCTCTCTCTCTCTCTCTCTCTTTCTTTCTTTCTTTCCTTCCTTCTTCCTTCCTTCCTTCCTTCCTTCCTTTCTTTCTCTCTCTCTCTCTTTCTTTTTTTCCTTCCCTTCCTCCCTCCCTTCTTCCTTCCTTTCTTTCTTTCTTTTTCTCTTTCTCTCTCTCTCTTTCTCTCTTTCCTTCCCTCCCTTCTTTCTTTCTTTCTTTCTCTCTCTCTCTTTCTTTCTTTCCTTCCTTCCTTCCCTCCCTCCTGCCCTCCCTCCCTTCTTTCTTTCTTTCTTTCTTTCTTTCTCTCTCTTTCTTTCTTTCCTTCCTTCCCTCCCTTCTTTCTTTCTTTCTTTCTTTCTTATTTAATCAAGTATAGTAACTAAATTGAAACATGCCTGGGATAAACACATATCCATCCTAAGATAAAATACAGGAAATAGTATAAGGGTAGACTAGATGGACCAGGAGGGCTTTTTCTGCCCTCAATCTTCTATGTTTCTATGTTTCTACATATTGGTAGCATACATAGATATAACACTGTTTATATACATAATTTTGGAACTTTAGGACAGGAGACGGAAGGCACTCTGGTGCACTTATGCACGCCCCTTACTGACCTCTTAGGAATCAGGAGAGGTCAACAGTGGAGAGTCTAAGGGTAAAGTTTTGGGGTGTTGGTGACGAAAATACAGAGTCTGGTAGTGAGTTCCAGGCATTAACTACTTGGTTGCTGAAGTCGTATTTTATACAGTCAAGTTTAGAGTGATTCACTTTGAGTTTGTATCTTTGGAGCATATGCACCAAAGACAAATTATGTGTCCAATCATACTTGGTCAATAAAGAATTCTGTTCTGTTCCATTCCGTTCCCTTCTCTTCTCTTCTCTTCTCTTCTATTCTATTCTCTGCTCATGTATTGTTGTGGTTGAAGTAGTCGTTGACAGGAAGGACATTGTAGCAGATTATTTTATGAGCTGTGGGCAACATAGTTCTAAGCTTTTAAAGCCTAGGATTTCAAGCCTGGTTGCGTAAGGTATATTGTTGCAGGTAGAAGAGTGGAGGGCTCTTCTAATAGAGTATCTCTGGACACTTTCTAATGTATTTATGCCCAAAATGCAGTCTGGGTTCCAGACAGATGAGCTGTATTCAAGGATTGGTCTGGCGAAAGTTTTGTATGCTCTGGTTAGTAGTGTTAGATTACCAGAGAAGAAGCTATGTATGATTAGATAACAACTCTTGAAGCCTTTTTGGCAATGTTGTTGCAGTGGGCTTTGGCACTTAGGTCATTTGATATGAGTATTCCAAGGTTTTTAATGGAGTGAGGGTGTTTTGCATGGTCTATTCAGCTTCTATTTGCTGTTCTGATTCTTTTTGCCAGTGTGTAGGACAGAGCATTTGTTGATTGAGATATGGAGTTGCCAGATGTCAAGTGAGGGTCTGGTGATGGGTCAGTCATGGGTCACATCAGGTGAGAGTTTGGTGATGGGTCGTGAGATGGGCCAGTTGTGAGATGGTATGGTCATGGATCTTGTGATTGGTCAGCCATGGGTCACATCAGGTGACGGTCTGCTGATGGGTTGTGAGATGGCTCAGGTCAAGGGAGGTGATGGGTCTTGTGATGGCTCAGCCATGGATAACCAAGTGATGGTCTGGTGATGAGCCAGGTGTGAGTCATGTCAAATGAGAATCTTATAATGGATCTTGTGATTGTGCAGTCATGTCAGGTGAGGATCATTGGGAGGTGAAGTTCTGGTTGGGGGGGTTATGGGTCAGTGATGGGTCAGGTGTCAGACGGGACAGATCAATTGATCTGTCAATCCATCACGACCCACCCCTGATGTTAACTCTCCATCGCAAGACCTATCGACCACACAAAATCCTATAAGTAAAAGAACATGGACAGTGACCTTCCCTAAATTCCACCGAAGATGCCACCTTGGCTGGTAACAAAATATTTGGAAACCAACCCAGTGTATTTGTAGCTCGAGTGGAGAATGAACCTCCACCAGGTATTCACCACAATTGCAAAACTGGAAATAGATTGATTCTCTCTGGTTTTACTTCTTCCCATTTTGTATTTCTTCCAAGGAAGTTCCGACATTATGATGGGTAGAGCTTTCTTTCCATCTCTAGCCATGTCTTATATTCTTATTTATGGCTTTCATGTATTTATATGCTGCTATCTTGGCTGAAGCATTCTTCTAGCAGGATAAGGTACCGGGAGCAGTGAAAAGCATAATAGATCATAAATAACAATGTCCCAACTTCTCTGTATCTCTGTGCCGCATGATGGGAGAAGGCTAGGGGTTGCGTAAAGGGTTATGTTTGTAACCCTTTGAACTTTTATTTTCTTTTTTCATTGTGCTGAAATATGCAAATGACAAAAAAGAAAAGAAGGAAAATGGAAAGAATGGAGAAGGAAGGAAGGATGGATAGAAGGATGGAAGGAGGGAGGGAGGAAAGAGATTGGAAAGGAGATTGGAAAGAAGGATGGATAAGGAAGGGAGGGAGCAGGTAAGGAAAGAAGGAAGGAAGGAATGAAGGAATGCAATTTACTTTAATGATGACGAAATCATGATTAAATAAACAGGCAAATCACCATTAAGGTTATTACTGATGACACTTGGAAAAAAATAAATGCACCGAATAATAGTTGCTTTGTTTACAATCCTATACACACACAAAATATGACACTGGAGGGAGGGAGGGAGGGAGGGAGGGAGGGGGGAAACAGGTTGGAATGGAGATTGGCAAGAAGGATGGAGATGGAAGGGAAGGAAGGAAGGAAGGAAAGGAAGGAGTAGAAAGAAGGATGGATAGATGAGGAAAGGAAGGAGGAATGGATGGATAAGGAAGGGGGGAAGGATATTGGAAAGAAGGATGGATGCAGAAGGAAGGAAGGAAGGAAATGAAGGAAGGAGTAGAAAGAAGGATGGATAGATGAGGAAGGAAAGGAGGAATGGATGGATAAGGAAGGGGGGAAGGATATTGGAAAGAAGGATGGATGCAGAAGGAAGGAAGGAAGGAAGGAAGGAAGGGAAGGAGTAGAAAGAAGGATGGATAGATGAGGAAAGGAAGGAGGAATGGATGGATAAGGAAGGGGGGAAGGATATTGGAAAGAAGGATGGATGCGGAAGGAAGGAAGGAAGGAAACGAAGGAAGGAGTAGAAAGAAGGATGGATAGATGAGGAAGGAAAGGAGGAATGGATGGATAAGGAAGGGGGGAAGGATATTGGAAAGAAGGATGGATAAGGAAGGAAGGAAGGAAGGAAGGAAGGAAGGAAAGATAACTATGGGGATTGAAAGAAATTTTTTGAGAGGGAATGAGAAGAAGGAAGGGGAAGAATGCAATGTGGGCTTCACCCAACATGCTATGTGAACACACCTTACGGTATTTTTATGTGTGGTGTGTATGCTTATTTGTGTGCATGTGCATATGAGTGCACACCATCTCCTCCACCTTTATTAAACCTGCAACCAGAGGATACATTTTGTATTCTGGACCTGGCCGCCCTTCCTTGAAATACACCTTGATGTTGCTTTGTGCTCAGGTATCCCACATTTAACACCACATGTTTGTAATTAACAGACTTTAATCAGAGGGGGGGGGAATCCGGCAGTTGGCTGATCCAGGCGCACCGCACATCGCTGTGCCGGGAGAGTAGGAATTATTCACCCTGGGAGAAGAAGAAAATAAAGCAATTCTTGCAGGCCCGCTAACTTAATTCTGCCTTTCGCAGCTGCCCTGCTGGATCTAAGGTTGCAAAGAATCAGGAAAAAGAAAAGAAAGAGAAAAAAAACATTGTGCGCCTTTGGACAAAACCTGGCAGCTGCTGGACTTCGAGCTCAGCCAAATAACTTAGAGACTGTTCCCTCCCGCCTTGAGATTAAAGCCAGCCACCTTTTGACATTAAACCACCTTGGCAGGTTGCAGGAGAACCGGATCGAGTTCCCAAGTTTTCTATAAGCCTAGATTTGCTTTTTCTCGCAGAGGGGTCAGAGTGTTAAGGACGAAGCTGGAAGTAGTTGGCTTGGGTAGTGAAAAGTCCTCGGTTTTAGCCCACTCTCAGACATGGGCACTTTAATAGGTCAGGCCAGTATTGCTTCTGCGCATCCCATCACTGCCCACAACCAGGGGTGGGTTGCTGTCTGGACAGGGGGGTGACGATGCAGTGGGGTAGCGAAAATGGAGCTCCACCCCAGAGCACCCAATTTTCCAATTGGAACTGGAAAAGGTGCAAAAAACGGCCACAAGAAGGATCAAGGAAATGGAGCCCCTCCCTTATGAAACCAGGTTGCAACGCCTTGGTCTCTTCAGCCTTGAAAGACAGAGTTTAAGGGGGGACTTGATCGAAGTGAATAAAATCATGTATGGGATAGAAAAGGTGGATAGGGAAAAATTCTTTTCTCTATCACACAATACTAGGACAAGGGGCCCCTCCCTAAAGCTCATAGGTAAGAAAGTGAGGACAAATCAAGAGAAATATTTCTTCACCCAGAGAGTCCTTGGTTTATGGAATTCACTTCCAGAAGAGGTTGTGACAGCTGTCAGCCTGGAGAGTTTCAAGGCAGGATGAGACAGATTCAGTGTATCAGTGGTGATTGAAACGGATGTCCAAGTGCCTCTATGTTGGTTGAGGCAGGCAGGGTTCCCTTGGGTCCCATTTGTTGATGGTCAAGGGAAAGGGAGGGTTTGGCCTTCTCTTTCTGCTCAAGATCCCCATGGACAATTGGTGGGCCACTGGGTGACACAGAATACTGGACTCGATGGGCTTTGGCCTGATTCAGCATGGCTCTTCTTATGTTTTTATGCACCGAAAATGCAAAACATCCTCTTTGGGCAGCTTCTTCATTCTTCCCAAAAGTGTTTTAAAACCCTAAAGCTGGCGATTCTGCTACAAACAAAAGTGCCTAGGAAAAGTATAAGGATATAAGATCTGGAATTGATTCTATGTGATCTGGGTTTCTGCCTCCCCCTCCTTTCCAGATGGCCACAGTATTCTCTAGAACAGAGGTCTTCAGAACTGGCTGTTGAATTCTGGGAGTTGAAATTCACAAGTTTTAAAGTTGCCAAGTTTGGGGGGCCCTGCTCTAGAAAATAAAATGAATAATGCTTGAAACCTAATGTTTTGCCAGAAACCTTGATTTTGTTTGGTAGTCTGCAGGAATATCCGAGTCTCTGGAGAGGGGCAGCATACAAATCTAATGAATGAATGAATGAATGAATGAATGAATGAATGAATGAATGAATGAATGATGGTTAAGACTGTTGTGTGGAATGACTCATTTGGGAATGTTCACAGCCTGTGAAAGCAGCAAGGAACACTTTAGATTATTGCCCTTGAGTAAGTGATTATTTTGTCTGTGGCCATTTTAATCATGAAGGCAACTTTAGGACAATGCTAAAAATGGCCTTTCAAAATTCAAGGTCCTCTGTCATTTCACTGTTCTACAGCTGCTCACTTCTAGGATTTGGGTGAATTCAATGACCTGCTTGTTTTCAGTCCATTGATATGGGGATTGTTTTGAGGTTCTCGGAAAATCCTTGGTCAAGTCACATGATTGTCAAGCCACTCCCACCTGGTCACATGGCTGGCAAGCCACTCCTACCGGGTCATATGACCATCAAGCACACCCACAAAATAAGCCACATCCACAGTGTGGTAGTAAAATTTTTGGTAAATTTCACTGCCCACAACCCATTAGATGTCAAAGTCCTGTCCGAACACGATGGTCAAAGTTCATTTATTTATTTATTTCCTGGAAATATGTGGCCATCCCTCTTACATATGTGACTCTCATGTTATAGAAAATCCTGCAGAGTAGGAGAAGCCCACATCACGAAGCTCTCGGACCTTCCTGAAAAAAGTCATCCCGTTGAATTTGATGGGATTTTACTCCAAGATAAACTTGGAGATGATTGGAGTGGAGACTTGGGCTCACTGCTGTACCATTTCTTCCTAAGTAGCTACAAAGAGAAAAAAAGAAGAAGACTAGAATTCTTTATTGGCCAAGTGTGATTGGACACAGAAGGAATTTGTCTTTGGTGCAGATGCTCTCAGTGTACAGTATAATATTTTTCTTTTATGTACGCTGAGAGCATCTGCGCCAAAGACAAATTCTATTCTATTCTATTCTATTCTATTCTCCGTACTGAAGGAGCGGGTCCAGCAGTCACATGGGTTGCTCATGTCCAATCCGGTGGAACTGAGCCTAGTGTTAAAAAAGCTTGCCGGATCCGCCCCTTCCCCAGAATTCGCTCAGTTCGCATATCCTGCGGTTGTATTGTGATAGCTCGTTCAACATTCTAACACCTTCCCTTCGATCTTTTCCTTCAAAAGTAGTAAGAATTGTTTTACCATTATTATTTACTTGCACGGATAGCGCCAGCCGTTTGAGGCTCGGCTTTTTTCCTTTGGAGAAGTTGCGGTTTCGTTTTCCCCCGGCGGTTTTGCCGTGTACGATTCCCGCGGCCGCTTGTGGATTCCTTTAATCCCTTGGCCTGGAGGTCTCGGTGCAAGTATTGATTTATTTATTCATTATTGTAATATGATTAAAGGGCTTTAATATACCTCCTGCGGAGTGAGACGCCTTTCTAGTCTCCTGGACTTAGTCGATCGCTTCCCCTTTAAAAATCCTATCTCGGAGCGATTTTCGGCGCGAAGGCCTTCGCGCCCATTTTTAAATTTAGGCCTCTCGTGTTGGCCTTCTGCCAGCCGCGTAGGCCTCAGTCCACCGCGTGGATCCCGGAGCGGGCCTTGGGACGCCCAGGCTAAATTCTCCACCGGCTAAGCCTCCAACCAGAGTGCCTTGGTTTACTTAATTAAAAAGTTTAGGGAGGCTGGGCCCCGCTGGATCTGGGGACACGAACTCTGGGTTTGCCCAGATTGCCCTCAAGTCTCAGCAGCTTCGAGGCCTCGAAGCAGGATCCATTCCTCTTGGGAAGTACTTGAAATTCTTCTCCTTAATTATTCAGTTATTGGCTCAGCCTTGTCTTCTGTTAATTGTCAGACTATGGCTACTTTTCCCAAGAGAGGCACAACTAAAGGTCCCAGAGAGGCCAGGCCTACAGGCGATGAAATTACTAGTATCCCCCAGGCCTCTTCCTCCTCTTCTCCAGGGGCCCGCCCCTCGACCAAGGTCACCAGGGCCGAGAAGAGAAGGGACCTAGCCCTACAAAGAATCCATGATAAATCAGCAAAACGTTTGAAAGTACAGGCCCAAGTACTCAGTAGTCAAGACCCCCCAGAGGCTTCTAGTCTACCTCCTTCTGGGGTCCCTGTGTTATCTCTGGATGAGCCTAACCTAGACAGACCCCAACCTAATCTATGGGGCATAGGTCCAGAGGAACCAGATATTATTGAAGATTCCCCCCAGCCAGGATCCTCCCAGGCCTTTAGGGATTCTTCTGCCATTCCTGCTGATATTTCTAGTTTACCTCCTGAGTTCCAATCTATTTTTTCTGTGTTGTCCAAGGCCATTGATGCCAAACTCTCCTCCATCAATGAGCTTTCCGTACTTCCTCCTCCTCCTCGTCCCTCCCGCCCCTTGGGTTCCTCCCCAGCGGTTAGAGCTCCTATTCAGGAGGATTCAGATTCCTCTCAGGACGAATATGAGGATTTGGAGGATGATGAGGATCCCTTTCAAGGTCTCTCAGATGATGAGGAATCCCAAATAAAGGTTCCTTCTCCAATTACTATTTTTCCTTCTCAATTGTTCAAATCTCTCCTCCTCAAAGCTAGAATTTCTACGGGATTAGCGGCCCAGGAGAAACAAGCCTCTACTTCCACTGATCCCCCGGAGGAGAACTTACCTTACTTCACAGAGGAACAGGAGGATAACGAGGTAATTCCTATGCCTAAATTGTTTAAAGATGCCTTACTTAAACAGTGGGATTTCCCAGCCTCTGGCCTTAATCCCTCCACCAAGGACAGAAAATTGTACAAACTTTCCTCTTCCTATGAAGAGCTCCTCTCCTTTCCTAAACCGGATGAACCTGTCAAGATCCTTCACTCGGCAGCGGCTGTGCCAGGCGAAGCAGAGGAAGTCCTCCGCCCAGAGGACAAGCGGATTGAACAAATGCTCAAAAGAGGATTCACCGCAGATTCCTGGGCCATTAAAAGTTCTGCAGCAGCTTCCTTTTTCTCCAGAGCCATGCTTCTGTGGCTTCGCCAACTACAACAGCATATTCCTCCCGATGACTTGAGAGGTCAACAAGACTTCAACAAGGTCTTTGCAGCTGCCCAGTACGTGGCTGATGCCACCTTGCAATCTACTAGATTTTCTGCTAAGTCTATTGCAGCTTCTACAACGGCAAGAAGACTCCTATGGATTCGCCCTTGGCAAGCGGGAGTACGCCAGAAGTGGCAGTTATCCCAGGGTCCCTTAAAGCGCGATCTTCTTTTCGGTGATCTTCTGGATCCACTCCTCACGGAAACCACGGACAAGAAGAAAGTCTTGGGCCCAACCACCAAAAAGGCTACCAAAATGCAGTCCTTTCGTCGCCCAGGGCGCCAGCCAGATCAAGCGGCTTCCTATCAGAGATCTCCAGGTCAGTATTCCCCCCGCTTTCGTTCCCAAGGTAGGAACTCCAGGGGCAGAGGTTTTCGTTTCCAAAGGGGAGCGTCCTCTAACAGGGCTTCAAAAAAACCTAGATGGTAATTTTTCCTCAATTCCCATAGGGGGTCGCCTAGCCCATTTCGCCTCTAATTGGCGTCTCACCTCCAAGGACCCCTGGGTCATTGACACCGTTCAAACAGGCCTTCTATTAGAATTTGTTTCTCCTCCCCCGAAACGTTTTATTTCCTGCCCTTCTCCCAGGTCATCCTCAGATCGTAACCGTATGGAGGAGGCCATTTCTCATCTATTGTCAATCAGAGCCATTCAACCGGTCCCTTCCGGTCAGAAGGGCCTAGGATTTTACTCCATCCTATTTATGGTGCCAAAGTCCTCCGGAGGTTGGAGAGCTATTTTGGATTTAAAGAAGCTGAACCTATTCATCAAATATAGGAAGTTTAAGATGCACTCCTTATCTTCTATTTTGGCCGCCATCCACACGGGAGATTTCATGGTCTCTTTAGACCTCACTGAGGCCTACCTTCACATTCCTATAGCCAAGTGCCACAGAAAGTTTTTACGTTTTTCCTTTCAAGGTAGGCATTTCCAGTATAGGGCAATGCTATTTGGCCCTTCC
This sequence comes from Erythrolamprus reginae, assembly GCF_031021105.1. NCBI lineage: Eukaryota > Metazoa > Chordata > Lepidosauria > Squamata > Dipsadidae > Erythrolamprus > Erythrolamprus reginae. The sequence continues at coordinate 351,069,338 of NC_091951.1, forward strand.
TCGGCCCCTCGGGTCTTTACAAAGCTCTTGGGGTCCCTGGCGGCCTATATCCGGGCGTCTCCCATCCACATTTTATGTTATCTTGATGATATTTTGATTCATGGGAACTCCCTAGAGAAAGTGATTTCAGACCTGTCGGTCACCATGTCAGTCCTTCAGGACCATGGATTTTCCATCAACTTTGATAAAAGTCATCTCCAACCTTCCACATCCATTTTACACCTGGGTTCCATTATTAATTCAGAATCCTCCCAGGTTTTTCTCTCTCCCGAGAGAAAATTCAGTATAGGGGAGTTAATTTCCAACATTTTATCCAAACCTTCAGTATCCATAGTAACTCTGTCTTCCCTTTTGGGGAAGATGGTGTCATGAATAGGCATCATTCCCTGGGCTCGCCTTCATGCTAGGGAACTTCAGTGGCTCCTATTACCCTTTCAGAGATCGGGGCACAGCAACTCAAATCGTCGCATTGTCATTCCACCAAGTGTTCGCAGATCCTTCAAGTGGTGGAAGTCTCCGGCCATGGACAAAGGATCCCCGTTCAGGTGCCCGGATCAATTTGTCATCACCACAGATGCCAGTCTATCGGGATGGGGCGCCCACGCCCAGGGGATGATAGCCCAGGGCACGTGGTCCCCGGAGGAAGCTTCCAGGCCAATCAATTGGCTAGAATTAAGAGCCGTTTCTCTGGCTCTGAAACATTTCTCTCCTCGCATCCCCAACCGGCACGTTCTCATTCTCACCGACAACATTGCCACAAAAAGCCATATCTGCAGACAGGGGGGCACGAGATCCAAGGCTCTCATGAGGGAGGCCCTCAAGTTAGGCCTTTGGGCGGAAAAACATCTTCGGTCGCTCCTAGCCGACCACATCTCGGGGAGCCTCAACGTCCAGGCGGATTGGCTATCTCGAGCAACGATAGACCCAGGAGAGTGGAACCTCCATCAGGACCTGTTCCATCAGATCTGCCTCAGATTCGGCCTACCTATTCTGGATCTCTTCGCGACCAATGCGAACGCCCAACTCCCTCGCTTCTTTTCCAGATTTCCATCCCCGGGAGCGGAAGCAATCAATGCCCTCCGGAGTCCATGGCCACCAGGCCTACTTTACGCCTTTCCTCCAATTCCAATTCTCCCGGACGTGATTCACAAGGTCCTCACCGAGAGGGCCCGATTGATCTTAATCGCCCCGCATTGGCCCCGTCGACCCTGGTTCGCGGATCTCCAACAGCTGTCCGTTCAGGACCCCTGGCGACTCCCCGTTTCGGGGGATATGCTGCGGCAGGGGGCCTCATTCCATCCAGACCCGGAGTGGTTCCACCTCACCGCCTGGCTGTTATCAGGAGAGACTTAGAACTGCGTGGTCATGACCCCGATACAGCGGAGGTCATTTTAAGGGCCAGAAGGAGTTCGACCAATCGAATCTACGACCACACGTGGTCCAAGTTTCACCAGTGGTGCCTACAGGAAGGCCTCTTCCCTCTGTGCATTCCCATACACAGAATCATCTCCTTCCTTATGCAAGGCTTCCATAAAGGACTTTCTACCAGCACCCTCCGGCGTCATCTGGCAGCCATTTCATCTGTCCTAGGGGGCCCCCGCAGACAGCCTCTCCGTTCCTTTCCAGAGGTTCAGGAATTTCTCAAGGGCATAGCCAACCTCAGACCTTCCAAGGTCCACAGGTATCCATCTTGGGATTTGCCTCGGGTTCTCCATTCCCTCACGCAGGCACCATACGAACCCCTAAAATCAGCATCCCTAAGGTACTTATCCTTTAAGGTAGCATTCCTGGTGGCTATTACCTCTGCTCGACGCATTTCGGAGCTGGCTGCCCTCTCAATCAGGCAGGACCTTTGCCAGTTCCATCAGGACAAGGTAGTCTTGCGACTGGACCCTACCTTCTTACCCAAGGTCAGTTCCATGTTCCACAGAACTCAGGATATTGTCCTACCTTCCTTCTGCCTCCAACGAGACCATCCCTTGGCAATTAGATGGCACACTCTGGATCTTATTAGAGCGCTGAGAATCTATATCCAACGCACAGGACCCTTTCGGAGGTCAGAAGCACTGTTTATAGCCTATCACCCCAGAGTCATGGGGACCAAAGTGTCTTCAACAGTAATAGGCCGTTGGATCAGAGGGACTATATCTAAGGCCTATGAATCGGCCTCCCTCTCAGTTCCAAGGAACATCACAGCGCATTCCACCAGAAGCGCAGCCACCTCGGCCGCTTGGGCGACTCAAGCCCCGTTGGAGGAGGTCTGCAAAGCAGCCACTTGGGCCTCGCCAAATTCCTTCATCAGGCACTACAAGATTGATGCTTACGCTTCAGCGGACGCTGCCTTTGGCAGAAGGGTACTCCAATCCGTTATCTCACACGATAGCAATCTAATCCCACCCTAGGGACCATCTATTGGGTATGTCCCATGTGACTGCTGGACCCGCTCCTTCAGTACGGAGAATAGGCGTTGATTGCTTACCTGAACGCCTCTTCTCGTACGGTGAGCGGGTACAGCAGTCACTTCCCGCCCTTGTATGTGTCTTCCTTACCTTCCTATAATCCTTTTTTTCCTCTAACAATAAGAGTTGAACACTACAGAGCTTCACAGCTGAGCCTAGTCTATGGATTCGCGAATTCTGGGGAAGGGGCGGATCCGGCAAGCTTTTTTAACACTAGGCTCAGTTCCACCGGATTGGACATGAGCAACCCATGTGACTGCTGTACCCGCTCACCGTACGAGAAGAGGCGTTCAGGTAAGCAATCAACGCCTATTCTATTCCATTCCATTCCATTCCATTATAAAAGAAAATGTATATTTGTCAAGAATCATGAGGTACAACACTTAATGATTGTCACAGGGGTCAAATAAGCAATGAGGAAACAATCAATATTAATAAAGATCTTAAGTTACAGTCATACAGTCATAGGTGGGAGGAGATGGATGATAGGAATGATGAGAAAAAAATAGTAGTAATAGTAGTGCAGACTTAGTAAATAGTTTGACAGTGTTGAGGGAATTATTTGTTTAGCAGAGTGATGGTTTTCGGGGGAAAAAACTGTTATTGTGTCTAGTTGTCTTGGTATGCAGTGCTCTGTAGTGACGTTTTGAGTGTAGGAGTTCAAACAGTTTATGTCCAGTATGTGAGGGGTCAGTAAATATTTTCACAGCCCTCTTTTTGACTCCTGCAGTCTACAGGTCCTCAATGGAAGGCAGGTTGGCAGCCGTTGTTTTTTCTGGTTATCCTCTGAAGTCTGTGTTGGTATTCTTTGGGTTGCAGAACCAAACCATACACTTAAGGCATGGTAGTATTAGCTACTCTTGGAGAGAGGCTGAAATGTAGACAGAGAACTTAAGCATGAAAGGAGAAATTAATTGAGTACATTTTCAGGCCATTGCCTGTAGACACCCAACTTCTCAGAGGAAACAATTGGGCAATAAAAAAGAACAACAACCACCACCACCCTCCAAATGAGCATTAGATTTATGGCTTTAACTTCCCAGGGTTCCCTTGCCCATTATTGGTGTGAATTAGGTTTTAAATTCAAACATTCCCCGTGGAACCCAAGGCCAGCTGGCTAGAAAACAAACAGCGACAGAAGCAAAGCTTGAAGAAAACCAATATTGAACAATCTGAAGTAGAGCCTGAATGGAGGAGCTTAGGTATGAATCCAGGACAATTTTCTGGGAATGGATGTTGAGTCAACAGGTATCCCTTTGGGAAATGTAGTAGATGTATAGTTAAAGAATGAAAATAGGGTTTTATAAGTTTGATTGTAAAGAATCAATATATAGTGGTACCTCTACTTATGAACCAGGTTCTTAAGTAGAAATGTTTGTCAGAAGAAGCAATTTTCCCCATAGGAATCAATGTAAAAGCAAGTAATACGTGCAATTGGGGAAACCACAGAGAGGGTGGAGGCCCTGTTTCCTCCCAGGAGATTCACGGAGAGGCCCCACGGAAGCTTCTCTCTGCCTTTTCCAGGAGTATTTCCTCCCAGGGGATTCCTAGAGAGGCCCCACGGAGGCTACTCCCCACCTTTTCCAGCCCTGTTTCCTCCCAGGAGATTTCTAAAGAGTCCCTACAGAGTCTTCTCCCTGACTTTTCTGGCCCTGTTTTCTCCCAGGAGATTCCTAGAGTGGGCCCGCCTTTTCCGGTTACAGTTTCGGAGGCTGGGGTTTGTAAGTAGAAAATTGTTCTTGAGAAGAGGCAACAAAATCTTGAACACCCAGTTCTTATCTAGAAAAGTTTGTAAGTAGAGGCATTCTTAGGTAGAGGTACCACTGTATTAAACAATCTGAAGTAGAGCCTGAATGGGGGAGCTTGGGTATGAATTCAGGACAATTTTTGGGGAATGGATGTTGAGTCAACATATATCCCTTTGTGAAATGCAGTAGATGTATAATTAAAGAATGAAAATAGGGTTTTATAAATTTGATTGTAAAGAATAGATATATTGATTGATAGATGAATGGATTAACCTAATCCTACATGGCTTCTGCTCCGGTAATCTCACACTACTAATCAGAGCATACAAAACTTTCACCAGATCAATCCTTGAATATAGCTCATCGGTCTGGAACCCACATCGCATTTCGGACATAAACACTGTAGAAAATATCTGGAGATACTTTACTAGAAGAGCCCTCCACTCCTCCACTCGCATCAGAATCCCCTACACAACTAGACTTACAATCCTAGGTTTAGAAAGCTTAGAACTACATCTCCTTAAACACGATCTAAGCATAGCCCATAAAATCACCTGCTACAATGTCCTTCCTATCAACGAAGGGACAAACTTAAAGTAAACCATTCCAGGCTCGACTGTAGGAAATACGACTTTAGTAACTGAGTAGTTGATGCATGGAACTCACTACCAGACTCTGTAGTATCATCACCTAACCCCCAAAACTTTACCCTTAGACTATCCACTGTTGACCTCTCCTGATTCCTAACAGGTCAGTAAGGGGCCTGCATAAGTGCACCAGCGTGCCTTCCGTCCCCTGTCCTAACATTTCTCTCTTACTATTATCATGTACATAAATATTATTATATCATTGTATACTACCAATACATACTTGACAAAACAAACAAACAAGAAAATAAATAAAAACTATAAAAGTAATACAATTTAGATGAATGACTTAGATATGGAAAGTTAATGTTCCAATCCCACCCTCTGCCCAGGCAGGAAATCCTTATACCATTTCAGATGATTTGTTGTTGTTGTTGTTGTTGTTGTTGTTGTTGTTGTTGTTGTTATTATTATTATTATTATTATTATTATTATTATTATTATTATTATTATTATTATGTCAGTCCAACACAGCAAACGAGATCACTATGCTGGATTTCGTATTTCATCACCAGTCAGGCGCTTCCCAAGCACCTAGGACTGCGTGATGTAGCAGCAAATTATTTTTGCCGATCCCAGTAAAGCGACCTTTTGCAATTGACAGATGGAGATTTTGTCAATTCCGATGGTTTCCAAATGTCCGCTGAGATCCTTTGGCCCTGCGCCCAGCGTGGGACCACTTTCACAGGCTTATGCCAGAGTCGTTGCAGCTCGATTTTTAGATCTTCGTATTTCACTAATTTCTCTAGCTGCTTCTCCTCAATTCTGCTGTCTCCTGGGATTGCAATGTCGATGATCCATACTTTCTTTTTCTCCACAATCACAATGTCTGATGTGTTATACTTCAGAATTCGGTCAATCTGAAGTCGGAAGTCCCACAGTAGTTTTGCTTGCTCATTTTCCACCACTTTTTCAGGCTTCTGATCCCACCAGTTCTTTGCCACTGGTAAATGGTAGTTCTGGCACAAGTTCCAGTAGATCATCTGTTGTTGTTGTTGTTGTTGTTGTTGTTGTTGTTGTTGTTGTTATTATTATTATTATTATTATTATTATTATTATTATTTATTAGATTTGTATGCCACCCCTCTCCAAAGACTCTCCGAAGAGATTGTTGTTCAATCTCTTCGTAAAAACTTTCAGGATTGGAGCATTCACAACTTCTGGAGGCAAGTTGTTCCCCTGATTAATTGTTCTCACTGTCAGGAAAATTACTCCTTAGTTCTAAGTGGCTTCTCACCCATTGCTTCTTGTGCTGCCTTCAGGGGATTTAGAGAATAAGTTTTACTCCCTCTTCTTTGTGGCAATCCCTGAAAAATTGGAAGACCGCTATTATGTCTCCCCTAGTCTTTCTTTTAATCAAACTGGACATATCCAGTTCCTGCAACTGTTTCTTCATATGTTTTAGCCTCCAGTCCCCTCATCATCTTGGTTGCTGTTCTCTGCATTCTTTCTAAAGTCTCCAAATCTTTTTGACATTGTGGCAACTAAAACTGAATGTCATATTCCAAGGCATTATAAAGTGGTGTTCTATCATTCTGTTTATACAGCCTAGAACTGTGTTGGCTTTTTTGGGCAGCTGAAGCCGGCTCATAACATTCTAGACATGACAGTCCAGTGTCACCTCAAACAATAGGGCGTCCACAATTTCTAGAGTCAAGCTGTTCCCCAGGTTAATTGTTCTCACTGTCAGAAAACCCTTCCACCCTTCCACCTCTCACAATACTAGACAACACAGTATCAACAGTAGAGACCTTCAAATTTCTAGGTTCTATCATATCTCAAGACCTAAAATGGTCACCTAACATCAAAAACATCATCAAAAAAGCACAACAAAGAATGTTCTTTCTGCACCAGCTAAGGAAGCTCAAACTGCCCAAGGAGCTGCTGATCCAGTTCTACAGAGGAATCATTGAGTCTGTAATCTGCACCTCTATCACTGTCTGGTTTGGTGCTCCAACCCAACAGGACCGACACAGACTTCAGAGGACAATCAGAACTGCAGAAAAAGCAATTGCTGCCAAGCTGCCTTCCATTGAGAACCTGTATACTGCACGAGTCAAAAAGAGGGCGGGAAAAATATTTACTGACCCCTCACATCCTGGACACAAACTATTTCAACTCCTACCCTCAAAACGTTGCTACAGAGCACTGCACACCAAGACAACTAGACACAAGAACAGTTTTTTTCCGAACGCCATCACTCTACTAAACAAATAATTCCCTCAACACTGTCAGACTTTCTACTAAATCTGCACTTCTATTCTACTAGTTTTTCTCATCATTCCTATCACCCATTTCCTCCCATGTTGACTGTATGACTGTAACTTGTTGCTTATATCCTAAGATTTTATTATTATTGCTTCTTCATTGCTTATATGACAATCATTAAGTGTTGCACCACATGATTCTTGACAAATGTATATTTTATTTTATGTACACTGAGAGCATCTGCACCAAGACAAATTCCTTGTGTGTCCAATCACACTTGGCCAATAAAATTCTATTCTATTCTATTCTATTCCTTTTTAGTTCTAGGTTGCTTCTCTCCTTGGTTAGTGTCCATCCATTGCTTCTTTCCTTGCCTTCTGGTGCTTTTGAAAATAGCCCAACTTAACCCAAAACAATTTCTGAGACCAATATGAATGCAACGAAACTAAGAAACAGAAGTAAGAAAAGTCTTTACTGGGTTTTGAGCCATTCCGCTATCGCTTGGTGTTCCAAACATTTGTCATCTCTTTTCCAAAGTAACCTTTTTTGTGCACCATTATGTGGTCTTTCTTCCTTCTTGGAACCCCTGACACTTGGAAAAATGAATAATTGAGGGTTGATATTATATAACTGAGTTAGCTGAAAATAGAATGGGTAATAAAAAATAGATACCATTAAATAATGGAGATGCAAAAATTATGCAATAACGAAGCCCCAACAAAGATAGAATATGTTGGTTTCTCATTCTTTGACAAAGTGACACAATTAGTAGTACAAAAAGATATTGAAAAAATTGAACGGGTCCAAAGAAGGGCTACAAGAATGGCGGAAGGTCTTAAGCATAAAACGTATCAGGAAAGACTGAACTCCATCTGTAGAGTCTGGAGGACAAAGGGAAAAGGGGGAACATGATGGAAACATTTAAATATGTTGAAGGGTTAAATAAGGTTCAGGAGGGAAGTGTTTTTAATAGGAAAGTGAACCCCAAAACAAGGGGACACAATCTGAAGTTAGTTGGGGGAAAGATCAAAAGCAACATGAGAAAATATTATTTTACTGAAAGAGTAGTAGATGCTTGGAACAAACTTCCAGCAGACGTGGTTGGTAAATCCACAGTAACTGAATTTAAACATGCCTGGGGTAAACATAGATCCATTGTAAGATAAAATACAGGAAATAGTATAAGGGCAGACTAGATGGACCATGAGGTCTTTTTCTGCCATCAGACTTCTATGTTTCTATGTTTCTATGTGGACTTGGGGAATGTGATCAATGTGGTCTTCTTGGACTTCAGTAAGGCTTTTGACAAAGTAGACCATAACCTACTACTAAACAAAGTAGAAAAATGTGTGATGGACAGCAACACCTCCAGATGGATTCAAAGCTGGCTAACTAACTGAACTCAACATGTGCTCAACATAGTGCTCAATGGAACTACATCTACAGCGAGGGATGTATGCAGTGGAGTACCCCAAGGCTCTGTTTTAGGCCCACTACTCTTCAACACCTTCATCAATGAGTTGGATGGCAGGATAGATGGGGAACTCATCAAATTTGCAGATGACACCAAACTGGCAAGAATAGCCAACACTTCAGAAGATAGGCGCAAAAAAAAAATAGAAGGACCTTGACAAACTTGAATATTGTAATGGGTGCTATCTACAAAAGAAATTTCAAAAAAATAAGGTTCTACATTTAGTCAAGAAAAACAAAATGCACAGGAACAGTATATGTGATATATTACTCAACAGTAGTAACTGAGAGGGATCTTGGAGTCTTAGTACATAACCATTTAAATATGAACCAGCAGTGTGCAGCAGCCACCAAAAAAGCCAACACAGTTCTAGGCTGCATTAACAGAGGGGTAGAATCAAGGTCACATGAGGTGTTAATACCACTTTATAAGGCCTTGGTAAGGCCACACTTGCAATACTGCATTCAGTTTTGGTTGCCACGATGCAAAAAGGATGTTGAGACTCTAGAAAGAGTACAGAGAAAAGCAACAAAGATGATTAGGGGACTGGAGGCTAAAACATATGAAGAATGGTTGCAGGAACTGGCTAGTTGAATGAAAAAAAGAGGACCAGGGGAGACATGATAGCAGTCTTCCAATATCTCAGGGGTTGCCATAAAGAAGAGGGGGCAAACTATTCTCCAAAGCACCTGAGGGTAGGAAAAGAAGCAATGAGTGGAAACTGAACAAAGAGAGAAGTAACTTAGAACTAAGAAGGCATTTAGAACAATTAACCAGTGGAACAGCTTGCCTCCAGAAGTTGTGAATGCTCCAACACTGGAAGCTTTTAAGAAGATGTTGGATAAGCATCTGTCTGAAGTAGTGTAGGGTTTCCTGCCTAAGCAGGGGGTTGGACTAGAAGACCTCCAAGATCCCTTCCAACTCTGTTGTTGTGGTTATTGTTTAATGCATTACATACAAATGCCTTTTTAAAAAAGCTTTAATCATAATGACATCATCATTCTTTTAGCCATTGTCCATCCAGTTCTGGATGAAGGCCTCTTCCACCTAGTTCCAACCAATATGGTCCTGGACTTTCTTTTGTTCCATTTTGTTTTAGGTCTCTGTCATGAAAACCTTTGATCAAGTGGGATCCATTCCACAGGCATCTTGGTCTATGTGTTCTTGCTATGTGACCAGTGCCGTTTCATTTCAGTTCTAGTACTCTGTTGAATAAATTAAATCCTTTCACCTGCCAATTGTAATGTAATGTGTGCAAATAATTGGTTTAATGTAAAACTGTAAAAATAATGTAAAGAGAGAGAGAGAGAAAGGGGAAGAGAGAGGAAGGAAGGAAGGAAAGAAAGAAAGAAAGAAAGAAAGAAAGTATGTTTGTGTGTGTGTATGTTTGGTTTTTAATAAGGGTTTTTAAATTATTTTAAATATTATATTTGTCATATGATGTTTTATTATTGTTGTTAGCTGCCCCGAGTCTACGGAGAGGGGCAGCATACAAATCTAATAAACAAACAAACAAACAAACAAATGCACTAACACTGCTTAAAGTGGGATGTGAAAGCACTAGGAAGTGGTATATAAGTCTAAATGCTACTGCTATATCATCTAGATATCTAATTACCAGGTAATGACATGTTCGGAAACCAACCCACAAGCTCGGAGACAGAACCATAACACTCTTCCTACACCTCTGCTATTGATATTCTCCCCTATCGCAAATGTTGTTGGTAGAATTTTGATACTCTTTCTCCGTGGAGTGCGAGAACACCACTCGTCGCAGTCTCGGTATTTCTGTCCCTGCCACTTAAGGATGCAATCTGTATTTCTTCGATAGCGCTAAACGATTTCCTCCATGCTCGTGCATCCAATCAAGTCATAATGTCACATTAATGGAGACATCGTGGACATCTGTGAATCCCGTAATGTCTTTATGATTATCCTTAATTTCGGGAAGCTAGTGAAAGAATCGGTGTTCAATAGTTGAATCTGTTTCCTAATTGCTTGTGCGTGGCCACGAGAAACCAAAGGCCAGATTTTTATTGGCATGGCTGGCAAGAACCCACTGGTAGGAGGAGGATGCTTAGAAGCTGGGCAGGTTGTTATAAATTTGGAGACAATCATGGAACAGTGAATGACGGAACACTGTAGAATTGGATTCCAATAGAAAATAATACTTTTATTCTTATTCTTATTATTTATTAGATTTGTATGCCGCCCCTCTCCGAAGACTCGGGGTGGCTCACAACAACAAAAACAGTACAAATCCAATAATTAAAACAATTTAAAATCCTTAATATAAAAAACAAGCATACGTCTCCATTTCCATACATAAAATGTATGTCCATTTCCATACATAAAATGGAAATGGACCAGGGGAATCAATTTCCCCATGCCTGACGACAGAAGTGGGTTTTAAGGAGTCTGCGAAAAGCAAGGAGGGTGGGGACAGTTCTAATCTCAGGAGGGAGCTGGTTCCAGAGGGTCGGGGCTACCACAGAGAAGGCTCTTCCCCTGGGACCTGCCAGATGACATTGTTTCATCGACGGGACCCAGAGAAGGCCAACTCTGTGGGACCTAACTGGTCGCTGGGATTTGTATGGCGGAAACTATTTGTAGTTTCTTTTCTTTTTAAAAATTCTATTTATTTTATTTATTTATTTGTATTGTCAATTATGTATTGGTGGTATACAAAGATATAATAATATTTATATACATGATACCAGTAAAAGAGAAACATTAGGACAGGGGATGGAAGGCACACTGGTGCACTTATGCACGCCCCTTACTGACCTCTTGGGAATCGGGAGAGGTCAACAGTGGAGAGTCTAAGGGGAAAGTTTTTGGGGGTTGGTGATGATACTACAGAGTGTGGTAGTGAGTTCCATGCATCAACTACTTGGTTACTAAAGTCGTATTTTCTGCAGTCAGGTTTAGAGCGGTTTACTTTAAGTTTGTATCTGTTGTGTGCTCAAGAGTTGTTGTGGTTGAAGTTGAAGTAGTCGTTGACAGGAAGGACGTTGTATCAGTTGATTTTATGCGCTATGCTTAGGTGATGTTTAAGGTGATGTTAGTCCTAAGCTTTCTAAACCTAGAATTTTAAGTCCAGTTGCATAGGGGATTCTGTTGCGAATACAGGAGTGGAGGGCTCTTCTAGTAAAGTATCTCTGAACATTTTCTACAGTATTTATTATTCTCCTTTATTTTAATCAATATTCTTGGTATGAACTAATTAACATTTCTGATTTGAGTTATAAAGTTTAAAACAATAGCACAAAAAGGGATGATATAGCATAATGATTAAGTAACGAAATATAAGTTAATGTGTTTAAGTTTTTGGAATTTGAATAATTTTTGTTTTCCCCTGAATTATAAAGGATATTAGGCATAAAATAGTCAATATGAATTGATATTTCTTGTTTGAAAGAAGTAAATATTCAGTATAAGTAAATTTTGATCTTTCTTTTAAAGGGCATTTAACTAGGGGGTCAGAAAATATGAATGAATGAGTAAGGATATAAGGAAATGATTGAAGCACCATGGCTCAGATTTAGCAGGCAAGAGAAAACACCTAACAGATAAACAAAGCAATAGCATTTAAATTCAAATAGAACACAAAATAATCTTTGTAATCCAGGTGGCAAAACTAGAAAACGAAGTAGCATGAAATAAACGATGCATACCGAAAGTAAATACATATGAAAGTAAACATAGAAACATAGAGGCATAGACGATTGACAGCAGAAAAAGGCCTCATGGCCCATCTAGTCTGCCTTTATACCATTTCCTGTATTTTATCTCAGGATGGATATACATCCCAGGTAGGTTTAAATTCAGTTACTGTGGATTTACCAACCACATCTGCTGGAAGTTTGTTCCAAGCATCTGTTACTCTTTGAGTTAAGTAATATTTTCTCAGGTTGCTTCTGATCTTTCCCCCAACAAACCTCAGATTGTGGCCCCTTGTTCTTGTGTTTCCTTTCCTATTAAAAACACTTCCCTCCTGAACCCTATTTAACCCTTTAACCCTTCTGGGATGAGAAGCGAAACCCCTTCAGAGAAAAAAAACCCAGAAAGTCCAGATAGATGCCTCTTGAAAAAGCACCTTTGGGAGAAACTCCTTTAAGATAAGGTTGTTGTTGTTGTTGTTGTTGTTATTATTATTATTATTATTATTATTATTATTATTAATAATAATATTAATATTATTATTAATTAGATTTGTATGCCGCCCCTCTCCGTAGACTAATAGTTAGAATCTAAAATAACAATAGTACATTTAAAAAGTCTAAAAAACAACATTATGTCGGAGTACAAGCTGCAGTTCTTTCTTCTTCTACTTTTTTTCCTCCTGAAAACTCTTTTTCCAAATTTCATTCCGTCTCCCGTCTTCGGTGGCAATCTCGCACGCCAAGAGTTTGCGCACGCATGCAGGTTCGCTCGGTCGTTTCAAATGCGAAGGTATCCAGCCATAATGGCTTTTCAAGACAACATAACAGCCAGTCATCAAAATATCAGAACAATTGTCAGAGCTAGACACATTAAAGAGACGAGCGAGAAAAAGCACACCAAGGCATAACGCTGATAATATAGATATAAAAATATGCATTAAAATCCATTCCAGCGGGCACAAAGCCCAATCAAAGAACTCAGCTGAGCATATAAACTTGGCCAGAAGTGGGGGGGGTTGAGGGGGGGCAGCATTATTACAAATTAAATTAAAGCGGCCTCGGATGCAAAGCAAATGGACAGATTTCGTGGAGGTGAGGAGGGAAAGAGAGGTGATTTGCTGAAGTACGGGTTTCTGTGAGGTCCTTGTGAGCTCTCTGTGGTCAGTCAACACTTAATGTTCTGTCGGGCTCTCTGGTAGAATCCTCCCAAAAATTCACAGATACAAATTTCAGACACACACACACAATTGAAAATTCAAAACAATGTTCTTTATAATGAAAATTCAGTGAAACCAAGCCCTCTTTTGGTATAGCAAAGAGCCCTCGTCTCCAAACAAACTGGTAATTTGTACAAGTCCCTTATCCCTTATCAGTTCTGTGATACTTAGCTTGCAGCTGTGAGACAATTCACAGTCCTTCTTCTTTCACAAAGTGAAATACACTTTGCTCTGGTTTAGTTTCAAAGCGGGGGGAAAATCAGCACACAAAAGGTCAAAGTCAGTAAAGCAGTCACGAAACACAACGATCAGATAATCCTCCACAATGGCCAAACCCACAGGCTGCTCTTTATAGCAGCCTCACTAACTACCACAGCCCCACCCAACCACAGGTGGCCTCATTTTCTTTGATAATAATCTCTCAGTTGTTGCTGCCTATGCATCGCTCTCTGCATGTGTGGCTGTATCATTAACTCTTGTTCTGAATCCAAGGAGGAGCTAGATAATTGATCTCCTTCTGAGCTGTCTGCCCCACTCTCCTCCTCCCTGTCACTCATGTCTTCTTGGTCAGAGGAGCCTTCATCATCAGATTCCACCGGGGCAAAACAGGCCTGCAGCATGTGGATGTCTCCCCCCATCCACAGTCCTTGGGGCAGGAGCTGGGCCAGAGCTAACCACAACAGTCAGCGTGAGTTTAAATGTGCTTGGGATAAACTCATGTCCATCATTCAACAAAAATATTAATAATAAAAAGCAATAACAGAATTGGAAGGAGGTCTTACAATGGGAAGTCTTTTAATGCAGCTGCGAGAGCAATCATGGGCTTCCCTAAATATGCCCATGTCACACCAACACTCCGCAGTCTGCATTGGTTGCCGATCAGTTTCCAGTCACACTTCAAAGTGTTGCTTATGACCTATAAAGCCCTTCATGGCACCGGACCAGATTATCTCCGGGACCGCCTTCTGCCGCACGAATCCCAGCGACCGATTAGGTCCCACAGAGTTGGCCTTCTCTGGATCCCATTGACAAAACAATGTCGTCTGGCGGGACCCAGGGGAAGAGCCTTCCCTGTGGCGGCCCCGGACCTCTGGAATCAACTCCCCCCGGAGATTAGAACTGCCCCCACCCTCCTTGCCTTCCGTAAACTCCTTAAAACTCACCTCTGTCATGAAGCGTGGGGGAACTGTAGTTTTCTGTGTATGATATGACTGTATGTATGTTTTTTATATATTGGCTTTTTTGTTTTGTTTTTTAGACTTTTTAAATGTATTATTGTTATTTTGGATTGAGGCATTCCCCCCTCCCCCGGGCCTATACAATTTATGTATGGTATGTCTGTGTGCATGTCTGGTTTAATAATGGGGGGTTTTTTTTCATGTTTTTTAAATTTATTAGATTCGTTGTGAATTGTTCTATTGTATGTTGTAAGCTGCCCCGAGTCTACGGAGAGGGGCGGCATACACATCAAATAAATAAATGAATGAATGAATGAATGAATGAATGAATGAATGAATAAATAAATAAATAAATAAATAAATAAATAAACAAACAAACAAACAAATAAATGCAACATGTTTCCATGTTTAATAATAATAATAATAATAATAATAATAATAATAATAATAATAGCAACAACAACAGCAACAGCAACAACAACAATAACAGCATTGAATAAATGATTTTGGAGGCGAGGGAGAAGCTGTCTGTCTCTTTGTTCTGACAAAATTGCTAGAAGGCCTCACTTGGGTCTCTTTGCCAGCAATTGAAATGGGATCCAATCTCAGAATGTTTAGTCGGCGTGGTTAAAGTCTCGCATTTTCATCCCATTGCATTTTATTAAGAAAAGGGGACTTTTTCTTAAGAGGTTTAAATCCCTTGCAATCATACACTCAGACCAGAAGCAATTATTCTGCACTTCCAGATAGGAGCCGTATACTGCCCGCCCCCCCCTTTAAATGGCCCGCAAAAGCTTCCCCTGTTTTTGGAATTGCTTGCGGGCAAAATTGTTTCAATTGCAGCGGGTGAAATGAAGAGGTGTGTTTTGATTCCCAGGTGGGAAAAAAAAAAACAGGAGGAAAGGAGGGATGGGGAAAGGGGGAAATGAAAAAGAAGGGAAGGAAGGGGGGAGGATAAAGAGAGGGGAGGGAAAGAAGAGAAAGGGAAAAGAGAGGGAGGAAAAGAAAGGGGAAGGAAGGAAGGGAGAGAGGGAGGGAGGGAAAGAAGGGGCAAGAAAGCAGACAGGAAGGAAGAGGGAAGAAAGAGTGTAGATTAAGAAGAGGTGAGGGAGGGAGGAAAAGGGAGAAAGGATGAGAGGAAAGAAGGGAGAAGAGAGGGAGGAAAGGGAGGAAAAGGAAGGGCGGGAAAGGAGGTGGAAGAAAGAAGAAAGAAAGGAAAAGGGAAGGAAGGAAGGGGGAGGATACAGAGAAGGGAGGGAGGAAAAGGAGGGGGAAGGAAGAGAGGAAGGAAGGAAGGAAGGGAGAAGAGTGGAAGGAAAAGGAAAGGAGGGATGGAGAAAAAGGAAGGAGAAGGAAGGAAGGGAGAGAGGGAAAGAAGGGGGAAGGAAAAAGAAAGAAAGTCAGAGGGAAGGAATGAAGGGGGATGATATTGAGAGGGAGGGAGGGAAGGAGGAAAAGGAGGGGGAAGGAAAACAGAAAGGAAGAGGGAAGAGAGGGAGAAAAAGGAAGGAGAAGGAAGGGAAGAAGAAAAATGAAGAGGAAAGAAGGAAGGGGAGAATAAGGAGAGAGAGGGAGGGAGGGAGGGATGGAAAGGAACAGGCACAACTTCTGAAGGCAAGCCATTTTCTTGATTATGGTAATTGTTCTCATCCTTAGGAAAAACCCTCCTTCATTCCAGGTTGCTTCTCTCCTTGATTAACTGTAGTTTCCTTCCCTTGTTTCTTGTCCTACCCTCAGGTGCTTTGGAGAATAGGTTGATTATGGCAGTGTTTCCCAACCTTGGCAACTTGAAGATATTTAGACTTCAACTCCCACAATTCCCCAGCCAGCATTTGCTTGCTGGGGAATTCTGGGAGTTGAAGTCCAAATATCTTCAAGTTGCCAAGGTTAGGAAACACTGGACTATAGGTTGACTACTGAGAAAATCACAACATGTGCAGAGATGGATAAATTAACTCTAGAAATAAAAAAATAAGGAAGAGTCCGAATTTTATAAATGTTGGGATATGTTTTATTGTTGGCTAGAGAAAAAGGTTAAAGTGATTAATGTACGTGCAATTAACAAAGAGCTATTTCCTGGTGACAAATTGTAAAATGGAAAAATAGAGATTTATATAAATTATGATTATTGTTTCTTTTTCAAAAGTATAAAAACAAATATTTTAAAAAGGGATATGTAATAGAATGTGTATACATTTAGAACCGTTATATAGATTTTACTACACATTTGTCCAATTTTCTTTTGAAATGTTATTGTTTTGTTTTATGTGTTGTGTGTATATATGTATTTAAATAAAATTTATTTTTAATTACAAAAAAAGACAATAGGTTGACTCCTTCTTCTTTGTGGCAACCCCTGAGATCTTGGAAGGCTGCTTTCATGTCTCCCCTGGTCCTTCTTTTCATTAAACTAAACCTACCCAGTTCCTGCAACCGTCCTTCGTATGTTTTAGCCTCCAATCCCCTCATCTTCTTTGTTGCTCTTCTCTACACTTTTTCTAGAGTCTCAACATCCTTTTTCTATTTAGTAGAGACCAAAATTGGATGCAGGATTCCCAGTGTGGCCTTACCAAGGCATTATATGGTTGTATTAAGGATCTTGATTTCTCTCCTTCAGTCTATTCCGATTCGCTACCAACAGATTTGATGAAGAATTTTTTTTGGAAGGGGAAAAAAAAGGAATTTTCCCTGCCTCTAATTAAATCTTCTTGTACCAACTTCCATCTTACAGGAAGTCTGACTAACAAGCTTGACCTTATTTATGATAGTGCCTTTATGGAAAAAATAAAATAAAATATCTCCAGGGAGATTAACCAGTCTCTACCTTGATGTCTTTCTCTGCATCCCCAGACCTTTTAAAATATCAGTTGGGTTATTTTTAACTCATTTCTTGTTGATGCAGCTTTCTCTATTTTTTTCTCTTTTTCATTTTACTTCTCATTGCTCTTTTTTTCCTGGGGCCATTGATTCATTGTTCCATTTTGGGTGTGTGTGTGTGCTTTTTTTAGTCAACGTGGAGGGACTCCAAGAGTAGGTAAAACAGGCAGTCCTCGACATACGAAGTTCCAAATTTCTGTTGCTAAGTGAGGCTTGGCTCCAACAACATGATGTTCAACGTCGACAAGAGCAAAGTCCTTCACCTTGGTAAAAAAAACCTAGACAGCCTGGGAGAAACCCCGCTTAGCAGTAGTTACTGTGAAAGAGATCTCGGAGTTTTGGTGGACAATCAACTAAACATGAGCCAGCAATGTGCAGCAGTGGCCAAAAAAGCCAACACTATCCTAAGCTGCATCAACAGGGGAATACACTCCAAGACCAGGGAAGTATTAATACCACTCTACTATGCCCTGGTCAGACCACATCTGTAGTACTGCATCCAGTTCTGGTCACCACACTTCAAAAGAGACATTAAAACTCTGGAGAAGGTGCAGAAAAGAGCAACCAAAATGATTAGGTGACTTGAAACCAAGACTTATGAAGACAGATTGCAGGAACTGGGCATGGATAGCCTAGAGAAAAGGAGGGCCAGAGCGGACATGATAGCTGTATACAGGTATTTGAGGGGTTGCCACAGAGAGGAGGGGATCACTCTATTCTCCAGAGCACCAGAGGGCCGGACGAGGAACAATGGCTGTAAGCTGACCAAGGAGAGATTCAACCTAGAAGTAAGGAAGAACTTTCTAATGGTCAGAGCGATCAACCAGTGGAACAACCTGCCTGCGGAGGTTGTGAACTCCCCAACTCTGGACACTTTCAAGAGGAGATTGGACTGCCATTTGGCTGGGGTGCTTTAGGATTCCTGCTCAGGCAGGGGGTTGGACTTGATGACCTGCATGGTCCCTTTCAACTCTAACAATAAATAATAAATAAAGAAATAAATTATTTTGCTTGCTACAGTTGTTAAATGAATCCCTGCCATTGTTACATGGTCACTGAGTGAATCTGCCTTGTGCAAAGTTATGCATATCGGGGCAAAGAACCCCAATTATACCTACCAACCGATGGGTACCAAGCTTTCTGAGACAACCCAAGAAAGGGATCTTGGGGTTTTGGTGGACAGCTCAATGAAGATCTCAACCCAGTGCGCAGCAGCAGTAAAAAACGCAAATTCCATGCTTGGCATAATTAGGAAGGGAATTGAAAATAAGTCGGTAAGTGTTGTATTGCCTCTGTACAAATCAATGGTGAGACCACACTTGGAGTACTGTGTACAGTTTTGGTCACCGCACCTCCAGAAGGATATAATGGAACTGGAAAAGGTGCAAAAAAGGGCAACAAGAATGATCAAGGAAATGGAGCCCCTCCCTTATGATACCAGGTTGCAACACCTTGGTCTCTTCAGCCTTGAAAGACGGCGTTTAAGGGGGGACTTGATCGAAGTGAATAAAATCATGCATGGGATAGAAAAGGTGGATAGAGAAAAAATCTTTACTCTATCACACAATACTAGGACAAGGGGCCCCTCCCTAAAGCTCATAGGTAAGAAAGCAAGGACAAATAAATGGAAATATTTCTTCCCCCAGAGGGTCCTTGGTTGATGGAATTCCCTTCCAGAAGAGGTCATGACAGCTGTCAGCCTTGAAAGCTTCAAGGCATGATTAGACAGATTCATGGATGCCAAGTGTATCGGTGTTGATTGAAAGGGATGTCCATGTGCCATCTCTATGTTGGTTGAGGCAGGCAGGATTCCCTTGGGTCCCATTTGTTGATGGTCAAGGGAAAGGGAGGGTTTTGCCTTCTCTTTCTGCTCAAGATCCCCATGGACAATTGGTGGACCACTCTGGGCCACAGAATGCCGGACTTGATGGGCTTTGGCCTGATTCAGCAGGACTCCTCTTATGTTCTTATGTTCTTATGCCTTCTGCATCAACTTTGATGGTGAGAAGGTCGCAAAATAGGATCAGAAGACCCCAAGACATTGCAACTCTCTACATGGGGCTACCTTTGAAAAGTGTTCGGAAACTTCAGATCGTGCAGAATGTAGCTGCGAGAGCAATCATGGGCTTCCCTAAGTATGCCCATGTCACACCAACACTCCGCAGTCTGCATTGGTTGCCGATCAGTTTCCGGTCACAATTCAAAGTGTTGCTTATGACCTATAAAGCCCTTCATGGCACCAGACCAGATTATCTCCGGGACCGCCTTCTGCTGCACGAATCCCAGAAAGAGTTAGGTCCCACAGAGTTGGCCTTCTCTGAGTCCCGTCAACTAAACAATGTTGTTTGGCGGGACCCAGGGGAAGAGCCATCTCTATGGCGGCCCCGGCACTCTGGAACCAACTCCCCCCAGAGATCAGAATAGCCCCCACCCTCCTTGCCTTTCGTAAGCTCCTTAAAACCCACCTCTGCCATCAGGCATGGGGGAACTGAGATATTCTTTCCCCCTGGGCCTCTACAATTTATGCATGGTATGTTTGTATGTATGTTTGGTTTTATAATAAGGGTTTTTTAGTTGTTTTAGTATTGGATTGTTACATGCTGTTTTTTATCACTGTTGCTAGCCACCCCGAGTCCACGGAGAGGGGCGGCATACAAATCCAATCAATCAATCAGTCAATCAATCAAATAAACTGTCATAAATGTTAGTCAGTTGCCAAGTGTTTAAATTTTGATCATGTGTACCACTGAGGGAAGCAAAAATATAGGTGAAAACTGCCAAAATCTCACTCATGCGTACGTCCTCATGCAAGATTTTGCTTCCGGAGCATGTACAGAAGCCAAATCCCATGTCAATGCGCACCCACCCACAGCCCCTCTGCCCCTGTGCTGTTCTAAGGGAGCACACCAGTAGCGCCAGCGACGGGCAGCTCTTTACTGGTGGGAATGGGATGAAATCCCCCTGTGCTTTCACAACCCCACTCTCCCACCCACCCCTCAAAAAACCCCTGTCCTTGTGCTACTATGACAATTTTCACACCCACACACAACACACGCCCTTCTCTTTACTCTGGGCTGTCTAATGTGACACATGAGAGAAAGAGAGAGAGATTAAAAAGAAATGCTAAACTAGCTGGAATTGAGGAGCAGGGGAGATAAGAGCCGAGCAAAAAGTTGGGCCTTTATTAATAATTTCAGCCCAATTCAAACAACTTTACATTCCCTGGACAGGGCACATTCATTATCGCATTCGCTGGGATGACAGCGAGATTAGTGATTTGTTACCGAATCAATTATGGATTCATCGGAGGGGCTGTAGATTTTGTCACTTAACTCCTTGGTGGGCCAAAACGTACGGCGATAATCTGTCTTGGCTGCATTTGTTGTGTGTTGCTTCCTAGTGGGCCCACTTCTTTCCCTTCATTTCTCGGACCACCGATGGACTGGCACACTTAGAAACAAAGAAACATGGAAGATTGACGGCAGAAAAAGACCTCATGGTTCATCTAGTCTGCCCTTATACTATTTCCTGTATTTTATCTTAGGATGGATATATGTTTATCCCAGGCATGTTTAAATTCAGTTCCTGTGGATTTACCAACCACGTCTGCTTGAAGTTTGTTCCAAGCATCTACTACTCTTTCAGTCAAATAATATTTTCTCATGTTGCTTTTGATCTTTCCCCCAACTAACTTCAGATTGTGTCCCCTTGTTCATGTGTTCACTTTCCTATTAAAAACACTTCCCTCCTGAACCTTATTTAACCCTTTAATATATTTAAATGTTTCTATCATGTCCCCCCTTTTCCTTCTGTCCTCCAGACTAGACAGATTGAGTTCATTAAATCTCTTGCTTGAGCAGGGGGTTGGACTAGATGACCTCCAAGGGACCCTTCCAACTCTGTGTTCCTTTCCGTTTTGTTATACTCTCATTCAGTTATACTGAAGTCTCATGGATGGGGCTCATTTTGGGGAACGCGACTCAATAAATTAAAAGGGTTCTGCTTTTTCCCATACCGATGGAGCGTGGGGAAAGAGATTTTAGCTATTCCTATCAAATTGCAATTTGCCCAACTTTTATTTCACGGTGCATGGCAAAAGAAAGAAAGAAAGAAAGAAAGAAAGAAAGAAAGAAAGAAAGAAAGAAAGATCGTGCAGAATGCAGCTGCGAGAGCAATCATGGGCTTTCCTAAATACGCCCATGTTACACCAACACTCCGCAGTCTGCATTGGTTGCCGATCAGTTTCCGGTCACAATTCAAAGTGTTGGTTATGACCTATAAAGCCCTTCATGGCAGCAGAGCAGAATATCTCCAGGACCGCCTTCTGCCGCACGAATCCCAGCGACCAGTTAGGTCTCACAGAGTTGGCCTTTTCCGGGTCCCGTCAATTAAACAATGTCGTTTGGCGGGGCCCGGGGGAAGAGCCTTCTCTGTGATGGCCCCGACCCTTTGGAACCAACTCCCCCCAGATTTCAGAGTTGCCCCCACCCTCCTCGCCTTTCGTAAGCTCCTTAAAACCCACCTCTGTCGTCAGGCATGGGGGAATTGAGACTTTCCCTTTCCCCTAGGCTTATAAAATTTATGCATGGTATGCTAGTAGGTATGATTGGTTTCTAAATTGGGGTTTTAAATTAAATTAAATATTAGATTTGTTTACATTGCATTATTATTGCTGTGAGCCGCCCCGAGTCTGCGGAGAGGGGCGGCATACAAATCTGATTAATAAATAAATAAGTAAGAAGGAAGGAAGGGAGGGAGGGAGGGAGGGAAGGATGGAAGGAAGGAAAGAAAGAAAGAGATAGAAAGAAAGAAAGAAAGAAAGAAAGAAAGAAAGAAAGAAAGAAAGAAAAGGTCTAAATGTTGCAGGAGGAGAAAATAACAAATACGTAGTAGGTTCACCTCCTTCCTGAGTCAGGATGAGAGAAACCAGAAGACAATGAAGCAATTCTGTGAAATGTTATTTATAAAAGGCTGAAAACTGGAGGGGGTGTCGGGTGGGGGTTGAGCCAGCGAAGAGGATCAAAACATCCCCCCTCTGTCATTTAAGGCCTGCCCATAAATCTATTCCACCCTTGCAGCTTGCTTGCTGTGTTTTATAAGAAGGAAGACTTGCTGAGTTAGCTGCTGAAAAGGAGGAGGGGGGAGAGTACCAGGAAGTTTCAGAATTGGGGGGCGAATTAACATCCCCATTCATCAAGCGGCTGGATCTGCGGAGGGAGGGGGGAATTGGAGTGGTGGTGGGAGTCCCAACTCTTTCAAACAGCAGGCGGGCCAAAGAGATTTTAGCTTGGCTTCTTGCAAAGAAGGAGAAAGGGATGTAGTCTGGAGAAGAATGAGGACTAGGGACATTATTGGGTTTATTTATTTATTATATTTATTTATTTATTTATTTATTATATTTATTTATTATATTTATTTATTTATCATATTTATTTATTTATTTATTTATTTATTATATTTATTTATTTTATTTATTTATTTATTTATTCATTCATTCATTCATTCATTCATTCATTCATTCATTTATTTATTTATTTATTTATTTATTTATTTATTTATTTTGTCCAATACACAATAATACACAATGAAGGTAATAGAGGACACCTTCGAGGAAATAGAATTAGAGAAAGAACAGAAGAGAGAATGTAGGATAAAATAAATTGATGAGAGAATAGAAGAAAGATATAGGGATAGAAGAGAAGATATCTGAGATATAGGAGAGACAATAGGACAGGGGGCGGAAGGCACTCTAGTGCACTTATGCACGCCCTTTAATGACCTCTTAGGAATCTGAGAGGTCAACCGTGGATAGTCTAAGGGTAAAAAGTTGGGGGTTAGGGGATGATACTATGGAGTCCGGTAATGAGTTCCATGCTTCAACAACTCTTTGACTAAGGTCATATTTTTTACAGTCAAATTTGGAGCGGTTAATATTGAGCTTGAATCTGTTATGCGCTCTTGTGTTGTTGTGGTTGAAGATGAAGTAGTCGTTGACAGGCAGGACGTTGCAGCATATGGTCTTATGGGCAATACTTAGATCATGTTTTAGGCGTCGTAGTTCTAAGTTTTCTAGGCCCAAGATTGTAAGTCTAGTTTCGTAGGGTATCCTGTTACGGGAGGAGGAGTGAAGGGTTCTTCTGGTGAAGTATCTCTGGACATTTTCAAGGGTGTTAATGTCTGAGAGGCAGTATGGATTATTATTATTATTATTATTATTATTATTATTATTATTATTATTATTATTATTATTATTTTTAGATTTGTATGCCACTCTTCTCCGAAGACTAGACTGGGCATGGCTAGTTTAATGAAAAGAAGGCCCAGGGGAGACATGATAGCAGTCTTCCCATATCTCAGGGGTTGCTCCAAAGAAGAAGGAGTCAACCTATTCTCCAAAGCACCTGAGGGTAGAACAAGAAGCAATGGGTGGGAGCTGAACAAGGAGAGAAGCAACTTAGAACTAAGGAGGAATTTCCTGACAGTGAGAACGATTGATCAGTGGAACAGCTTGCCACCAGAAGTTGTGAATGCTCCCACAGTGGAAGTTTTTAAGAAGATGTTGGATAACCATTGGTCTGAAGTGGTGTAGGGCTTCCTGATTAAACAGGGGGTTGGACTAGAAGACCTCCAAGGTCCCTTCCAACTCTATTCTATTCTAAAATCAGAATGGTTCTGTGATCTTTAGAAGAGAAGTCTTCTCCATCCATTGAGACCCAAGCAGCTCCTTCTGATATGACTGAACTTTCATCAGATGGGTAAATTCAAACTTAATTGGTACCATTGCGGACCTAACTAATCAATGCAAAAATATTCGGGGCTGGAATCGTTTGATTATAATACATGCTTAAAAGTAGAGCAGGAGACGCTTTAAATAAGCCCAAAACTGAGCTAATGGGAATGTCTCATCCATTATTTAATCTC
This sequence comes from Erythrolamprus reginae, assembly GCF_031021105.1. Taxonomy (NCBI): domain Eukaryota; kingdom Metazoa; phylum Chordata; class Lepidosauria; order Squamata; family Dipsadidae; genus Erythrolamprus; species Erythrolamprus reginae. The sequence goes on from NC_091951.1 coordinate 351,093,732, forward strand.
TTTCTTATCTGGAATCTAAAAGGGAAAGATGTAATAATTTGTTTTTCTCTTGGTGCACTCAGCAACAATTCCACCTTGATTAGTTGATGATTGATTGATTGGATGTATATGCTGCCCATCTCAATGGGGAAATTAGATCAAGCCCCCTCTCTCTGTTTATGAGATGTAATGTGTGGTTGTGAATGAATTACCCGACTGATTTTATTATATATGGGTTTTTAGTAGTAATTTTTAAATTATTAGATTTGTTTGTAGTCTGCCCTTATACTATTTCCTGTATTTTATCTTAGGATGGATCTATGTTTATCCCAGGCATGTTTAAATTCAGTTACTGTGGATTTATCTACCACGTCTGCTGGAAGTTTGTTCCAAGGTTCTACTACTCTTTCAGTAATGAGTCCAGAAGGGAAAAAAAGAAAAAAAATCATTTTTTTTCTACATACATGTAGGAGCCCATCACTGATTTCGCCTCTCATCTTCCAGAACTAAGTAGGAAAACAAGTCTTGTTTTGATTTTCATTTTTTTTTCTGGTAGAAGCGCTTGGGACTTGTTCGTTCTCTCGCTCCCCCACGTGCTCAAGCGAGTGTGTGTGTACTTTTGAATTTATCATCTGTCATTTTTCATTAAGCCGATTAACAGAGACGTTTTGAAAAGCCGCATGCCTCCGAAGCCGGCCATGTGTGCTTGGTTGGAAGCCAAAGGAAAGCTAATTGGGGAGAGGGGAAAGGCGCAGTGGACACGAGGCGCCCTTTAAATGCAGGTTACTGACCTGTGAAGGCGGCACTGAGCAGAGCGGAGAAAGTCTGGGAAGGAAGGATGGAATCGCCGCTTGATTTTTTATTTTTTTTGCTTTATGGTTGTGGCTATTATTAGGACAATAACAGAACTAGTGAGGTCAGAACCAGTATTGGGTTGCTGCAGGAATGGTGGGGGCAGGGGTGGGCAGCGGTGGGATGCAGTTCCACCGGTGGAAATGAAGATACGTGTGCAGCTCCAGCTGATCAGCGGCTGTTGTCAGCTTGGCTCTCTTTTTCCCCCTGCTGCTGCTGCTACTTCCTCTGTGCTCCTTGCTTTTTTCCTCTTTCCTCCTTCCTGGCCTCGGACGAGCTTCCCTCTCTCCTGCCCGGCTCCCCTCCAGCCTCACATGGCCACTTCTCACCTGAGGTGCAAGCAGAAGGCGTGGGTGGAAGTGGGGCTGGCAGCATTTATGCTTCTGGCAGCACCTGTTTGCCTAGCTACCCAGCTTGAGATGGGGGGGCCACCCAGGAAGGAGAGTGTGGGAAACTCATCATTTTTTTTCTACATACCTGACCATACCTGTAGGAGCCCATCACTGATTTCGCCTCTCATCTTCCAGAACTAAGTAGGAAATTTCACACTCACAGGCACCCCTACATGAAATTTGGCTTCTGGCACATGGACAGAAGCCTACGTTCACACCAATATGGAAAAGTACAACTTTCTCTAAAGTACAAAAAGAGCAACTAAGATTATTAAAAGCCTTGACCTTTCTTCCTTCCCCTTTTCTTCTTCTCCCTTCCCTCTTCCTTCCTTCTTTCATCTTTTGTTCCTTCTTCTTATTTTCTTTCTCCTTCCTTCCTTCCTTCCTTCATCCTTCCTTCCTTCTTCCTATTTCCTTCCTTCCTTCCTCTTTCCTTCCCATTTTCTTTCTGTCTTCTTTCTTTCTTTCTTTCTTGTTTGCTTGCTTGCTTGCTTTCATTTATTTTATTTTATTAGTTTAATATATATGCTGCTCAACTCTCAAAGGACTCTGGATGACTCACAACAAGGAAAAACAACGTATAAAAAGGAAGACTTTAAAAAGACAGTTTAAAACCAATTAATAAAACCCTGCGTATCTTTTCTTTCTTTCTTTCTTTCTTTCTTTCTTTCCTCCCTCTTTCTCCCCCTCCTTCTAATTTCCCTCCTTTCTTCTTTCCTTCCTTCTTACCTTCCTTCCTTCCTGCCATCCATCTGTTTATCCATCCTTCCATCTAATCGACCTCTTAATATAATATCTCCCTAGCTCACTCTATGTCTTCTCTCTCCGTATTATTATTATTTCCACTTTCCTTCTCTCTGATTAGGAACAATCTCCCATCACCTCTTCCAAACAATTCTTTCCAGTTGCCTTGTAAGTATTTCTCCTCTCTTATTATTATTTTTTCCGAGGGGAAAAAAAAAATAAGTGAAAAAACACACCACTCGTTCTGTTCCTTTCTCTCTTCCAATAATGCAGAGTTGCTGTTTCAGCAGAGTTGGTGGGCTGTAGGGTGGGAATCGGCCGTGGCCTCGATGACAGATGCTTTGGAAATGAGAAGAGGGAAACTGCCGAGTCAGGGACCAAATTATTTCGAATCCCAGGTTCGTCTTTAGTTCAATAATCACCCGTAAGGCCTGATAAGTCCAGAAATGAACCCAGGGGGGAAAGAGTTACAGAAATCTGTTCAACTTCTTAAAAAGTGCTCACCAGAAGGATTCTCTCCTAGTCTCTGGGTTTTTTTTGCCCTAGATGAAAAATGACCACTGTTCTCCCACTGACCTCTCCATTAGAACAACCAATTGGTGGAGCATGACACCAATTTAGAGGTCTCTGGGGTGGGGGGAAAAACCAATTTAGGTCTGGGCTTCTTTGACAGGGGGCTTGCTTGGAAAACCAGTCTTTGAAAATACTGTGAATACGAGATATGTTCTATGTTTGTCTGCGACTGATTGAACAGAAGCTTCAGATGTAAAACTACCATTAGAGAAGATAATATTTGTAGTCGTTGAATGGTGGGAATCAATAATAATAATAATAATAATAATAATAATAATAATAATAATAATAACAACAACAACAACAACAACAACAGCGACAACAACAATAGTAAATAGTAAATAAACACCATTAGATTTGTACTACAGGCACATCACAAAAATGTCCAACTTTTATTTTAATGTTTTGTTTCTTTTCTGTGTGAGTTTAATTGTTTGTCTTTTGTGTGTTTAAATAAAGTTTTCTTTTCATTTAAAACAACAATAACAACAGAACTGGAAGGGACCTTAGAGGTCCCAAATACAATAGAATGGAATGGAATGGAATAGAATAGAATTTTAGTGTGATTGGACACACAAGGAATTTGTCTTGGTGCATATACTCTCAGTGTACATAAAAGATAATTATAAGGTACAATACTTTGGGTACATATAAGCAATCAAATCTAATAAACTATGTATATCCATCCTAAGATAAAATACAGAAAATAGTATAAGGGACCGCCTTCTGCCACACGAATCCCAGCGGCCAATTAGGTCCTACAGAGTTGGCCTTCTCCGGGTTTTGTCGACTAAACAATGTCATCTGGAGGGACCTAGGGGAAGAGCCTTGTCTGTGGCAGCCCCAGCCCTCTGGAATCAACTCCCCTGGAGATTAGGACTGCCCCCACCCTCCTTGCCTTTCACAAGATGTTGAAGACCCATTTATGCCACCAAGCATGGGGGGATTAATTCTCTCCCCCACACTTCTGACTTTAGCATTTGAGAGTGGTGTGATTGTATAGAATTGATTATTTTTTAGTAATAATGGGATTTTAGTTTAGTTTTCTTAATATTGGATTTGTATTGTATTGTTATTGTTGTTGTGAGCCACTCCAAGTCCTCGGAGAGGGGCATCATACAAATCTAATAAAATATTATTATTGTTATTAATTATTATAAGAGCAGACTAGATGGGCCATGAGGTCTTTTTCTGCCATCAATCTTAGATGTTTCTATGTTTCTATGGCCAGTCTGGTGAAGAGAAGGACCAGGGGAGACCAGATAGCAGTCTTCCAATACTTGAGGGGCTGCCACAGAGAGGAGGGGGGTCGGCTGTTTTCCAAAACACCTGAAGGCACCTGGATGGAGGCTGACTAAGGAGAGATTCAACCTGGAAATAAGGAGGAACTTTCTGATGGCGAGAGCAATCAAGTTGACAGTGGAGGTTGTGGGGGCTCCAACACTTAAGACTTTCAAGGGGAGATTGGACTGCCATTTGTCTGGGGTGGTGCAGGGTTCCTGCTGGAGTAGGGGTTGGACTAGATGACCTACAAGGTCCCTTCCAACTCTAGTAAATAAATAAAAAAAAATCCTCACCAGGAAATGAAATGTTTTGGCCACCAAACACCAAAATAGGAAGCTCTACTCTGCCAAAAAAATATTCAGTCCGGAGCCAAAAGGGGTTAATGGTTTGGTGCAGTGTAAGATATTATCACATGCAAACTGTTTCTCCTTACACGAACCTCTGCTTTTTGGCAAGTGAATTCCAGCAGTTAAATGAATTATACCACTTAAGCCATTTTCCCCATCTTTTCTGATGTAAGCGTTAAAAGGAAGGGGGGGATACCAACAACTTCCAAGGTCACCAAAACAACCTTGCTCAGATTTGCAGAGTGAGAGAGAGAGATTTTTTTGGAAATAAAAGTGGGGGGAAAGTGAAATAAAAGAAAAAAACCCAGAGGTTTGATAGGTCTACAAAGATAAGATAAATGGAAAGGAAAGGAAAATAGATTGAGTTGTCCATCCATGAGCAGAAAAAGAAATTTCTTTTCTTTTCTTTTCTTTTCTTTTCTTTTCTTTTCTTCTTCTTCTTCTTCTTCTTCTTCTTCTTCTTCTTCTTATTATTATTATTATTATTATTATTATTATTATTATGTCAATACAACACAGCAAACAAGATCACTATGCTGGATTTCGTATTTCATCACCAGTCGGGCGCTTCCCAAGCACCTAGGACTGCGTGATGTAGTGGCGAATTATGTTTGCCGATCCCAGTAAAGCGGCCTTTTGCAATTGACAGATGGAGATTTGGTCAATTCCGATGGTTTTCAAATGTCCGCTGAGATCCTTTGGCACTGCGCCCAGCGTGCTAAGTACCACTGGGACCACTTTCACTGGTTTATGCCAGAGTCGTTGCAGCTTGATTTTAGATCTTCGTATTTCACTAATTTCTCTAGCTGCTTCTCCTCAATTCTGCTGTCTCCTGGGATTGCGATGTCTATTATCCATACTTTCTTTTTCTCCACAATCAGGATGTCTGGTGTGTTATGCTTCAGAATTCGGTCAGTCTGAAGTCGGAAGTCCCACAGTAGTTTTGCTTGCTCATTTTCGACCACTTTTTCGGGCTTATGATCCCACCAGTTCTTTGCCACTGGTAGATGGTAGTTCCGGCATTATTATTATTATTATTATTATTATTATTATTATTATTATTATGTCAATACAACACAGCAAACAAGATCACTATGCTGGATTTCGTATTTCATCACCAGTCGGGCGCTTCCCAAGCACCTAGGACTGCGTGATGTAGTGGCGAATTATGTTTGCCGATCCCAGTAAAGCGGCCTTTTGCAATTGACAGATGGAGATTTGGTCAATTCCGATGGTTTTCAAATGTCCGCTGAGATCCTTTGGCACTGCGCCCAGCGTGCTAAGTACCACTGGGACCACTTTCACTGGTTTATGCCAGAGTCGTTGCAGCTTGATTTTAGATCTTCGTATTTCACTAATTTCTCTAGCTGCTTCTCCTCAATTCTGCTGTCTCCTGGGATTGCGATGTCTATTATCCATACTTTCTTTTTCTCCACAATCAGGATGTCTGGTGTGTTATGCTTCAGAATTCGGTCAGTCTGAAGTCAGAAGTCCCACAGTAGTTTTGCTTGCTCATTTTCGACCACTTTTTCGGGCTTATGATCCCACCAGTTCTTTGCCACTGGTAGATGGTAGTTCCGGCATTATTATTATTATTATTATTATTATTATTATTATTATTATTACTACTACTACTACTACTACTACTACTACTACTACTACTATTATTATTTTGCACAGAAGGTTGATAATATGGAAATGGCAGAAAGGACCCGGAGTTAAAGATGAGATGTCAAAAAGTGTATCTGACGGGTTCAAAAAACCAGGTCCAGTTAAACTGATTTTATCTGTATCTATCTATCTATCTATCTATCTATCTATCTATCTATCTATCTATCTATCTATCTATCTATCTATCTATCCATCTATCCATCTTTCCATCTTTCCATCTTTCCATCGATCCATCGATCCATCGATCCATCGATCCATCGATCCATCGATCTAATCTATCTATCCATCCATCCATCCATCCATCTCTATCTACACACAGGCAATTAACACTTGAAAGTGGCATAAAAGAAAGTCCATGCATGTTAGAAACAGATAGTGTGCAATAATATATCTTTTCTGCTTCAAAAACATTTCGGCATTTAAAGAGGTTGCAAAGAAGGAAATGGATTGGAAGACGCATTGAAGCCCTAGTCGGAGTTACAACTAAAACAATGTTAATAGATATGCCTGCCCCCAGGAAATTCCTGAATAGGGAAAGGAAATGTTTAAAAGCCTTTAAAATCAGGGACCGGATCTCTCCTGGTAGTGCTGAATGCTGTGGCTGGTGATTTGGGGAGGGGGGATCTTTGATGTTGCTTGCGCTGAGATATGAAAAGCTGAAAGACATCCCTTCTATGAATGTTAGCCTTTGATGTTCTTTTCTGTTCTGGATAAGCAAGAAGTCTAAAATAAGCTTAAAAATAGGCTCTCCTTTAAATCTGGCTTTCGGAATGGTAATTTATTGCATGTGTAGTTCCTTTGATTTTAAGCATGGATGTGAATTTGATTTGCGGAATCTAGGCTACACCCTTTGGCATTTCCTAGTGCTCTCCTGTTCAAGCATGGAATGTCAGGTGTGAAGGATGTCTTTAACTGCACCTAGAGTGGCAGTTAAAATGATTTATTGCTCCTGCCTACACAGAAGAATCTATTCAAGGAATAAGTGCACTGCTAAATTGGTGCTTGATAAGAGTCAACCAAATTTAAGAAGGGTTGGATTTAGACCATTTGTGGGAATGTAATGATTCTAAACTAAGCCCTCTCTTGACTCCAACCTCTTCTCTTCTCTACTATTCTCTCTCTTTCTTTTCCCTGTCCCTTTCCCTCCTACTTTTATTAATACAGTAAACAAATAAATAAATAAATAACAACAATAACAACAACAATAACAACAAATCTAATAAAGACATTTAAAATAATAATAATAATAATAATAATAATAATAATAATAATAATAATAATATCCTTTGGGGCTGCTTGTATTTCCCACCTCATTGCAGCATTTCAGTTCCCCAACATCTGTCTCACCTCAATAATAATAATAATAATAATAATAATAATAATAATAATCCCTGTTTTAAATCCCTTGGAATACAGTGATCCCTCATCTTACAAATCCCTCATCATACAAACTTTTCGAGATACAAACCCGGGGTTTAAGATTTTCTTGCCTCTCTTTCCAAACTATTTTCACCTTACAAACCCAAGCTGCCGCCACTGGGATGCCCCGCCTCTGGACTTCTGTTGCCAGTGAAGTGCCCATTTTTGCCATGCTGGGATTCCCATGAGGCTCCCCTCCATTGGAAACACCACCTCCAGACTTCCGTGTTTTTGTGATGCTGCAGGGGAATCCGAGCAGCACAAAAACGGGTGCTTCGCTGGCAACAGAAGTCCAGAGGTGGGGTTTCCCAGTGAGGGGAGCCTCAGCAAAATCGCAACATCACAAAAACACGGAAGTCCGGAGGTGAGGTTTCGAGGACTTCTGTGTTTTTGCGATGCTGCGATTTCACTGAGGCTCCCCTCGCTGGGAAACCCCAACTCCGGACTTCTGTTGCCAGCAAAGCGCCCGTTTTTGCACTGCTTGGATTCCCCTGCCGGGATTCCCCTGCAGCATCACAAAAACACAGAAGTCCGGAGGTGGGGTTTCCCATGGAGGGGACCTCAGGGGAATCCCAGCAGCGCAAAAATGGGCGCTTTGGCTGGCAAAAGGGATGAGTTTTGGGCTTGCACGCATTAATCACTTTTTCATTGATTCCTGTGGGAAACATTGTTTCATCTTACAAACCTTTCATCTTACAAACCTCGTCCCAGAACCAATTAAGTTTGTATGATGAGGTATCACTGTATATTGTACAGTGGTCATTCAATAGCTGGCTCTAAGCAGCTGCAGCATTGACAAGGAAGGTCTTCCCTGTTTCTTGGGATAATATTTTCCCCAGGCCTTCTGGAGCAGGAAGAAGCAGTTAGCAAAGGACACAAAGCTTTCAATAGATCAGAATCCATGTTTCCTTTCCTTTCCTTCCTTTCCTTCCCTTCCCTTCCTTTCCTTTCTCTCCTCCCTCCCTCCCTCCTTCTTTCCCTCCTTCCTTCCTTCTTTCCTTCCTTCCTTCCTTCCTTTCTTTCCTTCCTTCCTTTTTTCCTTCCTTCTTTCTTTCTTTCTTTCTCTCTTCCTCCCTCCCTTCCTTCCTTTTTTCCTTCCTTCCCTCTCTCCCTTTCCTTCTTTCCTTCTTTAGAAAAACATATTTTAAGAATATCAGATGCTACATAATTGCCTGGACTCTTGCTACTATCTGCTAGGGATTGCAAGCCCTGCACCAAACTCCAGAGAGATGCTTGGTATTACCCTGGCCCAATAAAAAGGAGAAGAGGCCATTTGCTACCCTTAGTCTCTCTTGCAAACCATGGGAGAAATATCAGTGCCTGGCTGAAAAATAATGAATAGCTATCCATCATAGGAAGCTGCTGCCCCTGAAATGCAGGTTGTCCCTAAGAGCATATCTCAAGGGAAAAACCAACACACAAAATGTACACAGACAAAAAGAAATATGAATAGTATGATAATTTCTCTCTTCTCCCCTAGAGAGCTCCTTGCATGGGGAAAGCAATTGAACGGGTCCAAAGACAGGCTACAAGAATGGTGGAAGGTCTTAAGCATAAAACCTATCAGGAAAGACTTCATGAACTCAATCTGTATAGTCTGGAGGACAGAAGGAAAAGGGGGGACATGATCGAAACATTTAAATATGTCAAAGGGTTAAATCAGGTTCAGGAGGGAAGTGTTTTTAATAGGAAAGTGAACCCAAGAACAAGGGGACACAATCTGAAGTTAGTTGGGGGAAAGATCAAAAGCAATGTGAGAAAATATTATTTTACTGAGAGAGTAGTAGATCCTTGGAACAAACTTCCAGCAGATGTGGTTGGTAAATCCACAGTAACTGAATTTAAACATGCCTGGGATAAACATATATCCATCCTAAGATAAAATACAGAAAATAATACAAGGGCAGACTAGATGGACCATGAGGTCTTTTTCTGCTGTCAATCTTCTTTGTTTCTATGTTTCTAAAGCTAGCTGATAAGAGCTGGGCAGGGGTGGGCCTCAAACCAGTTCGGCGGCAATGCCGTTCCAGCAGCGGAAACGGAATACGTAGGCCCGCTCTGTTGCCAATGGGTGTGCACGCGGTAAAAATTACCGTTCTTTTGCTTCTGCAAAAGGAAAGAAACCACAATTATTGCCCAAATCTCACTGCTGCAAGGACATCACTGTGAGATTTCGGCTGCTGCCCGTGCACAGCAGCCAAATCTCACTGCAGCGCCTAGAACGGCAGCTGGGGCCAGCAAGCAATACTGGCCCACACGAGCTCTGGCTGGGTTGCTGATATCTGTTCTCCTGTGCCGCATGCGGGAAAGCACAGAGCTCGGACCCGCCCTGTGTGCTCCCTGCATTATGGCCCATCGAGCAGGAGATCGTGGAAGAGAAGGTAAGAGCCGCAGCGTGGTGGAGGGGCGAGCGTACAGAGCTGCTGCTCGCGGTGGAGCAGTTAGGCCACTGGTGGCAGTGCCAGGGGGCAGCAGGGCACAGGTGGGTGGGGTGGGGCCTGGCGGCACAGCAGGGGCTGATGAAGCAGTGAGGTCTGGTGGCAAAGCGGGCGGATAGGAGACAGCAACCCCTGCCAGCAGCTCTTACCTTGTTTTGCCCATCGCTTGCAACTTGCAACAATTTTGGGCCTTTTTGCTTCAGTGCATGCGTGGAAGTGAAAAAACTCTGGAAATCGTGTACATACACATCTTTGCATGGGATTTTGCTTCTGCGCATGTGCAGAAGTCAAATCATGTGCCAGGCATGGGTGCACATCAGGCACACACATAGGTGCGTGCTCTCGGCGTATTCCAGTAGGGCTGGGATTGGTGACCCACCCTTGGAGCCAGGGAGGTGCAGTGGTTAGAGTGCAGCACTTCAGGCTACTTCAGTTAACTGCAATTCAGCGGTTCAAATCTCACGACCGGCTCCAGGTTGATTCAGTCATCTCACCTTCCGAGGGGGGTCAAATGCGGAGCCAGATTGTTGGGGGCTAGAGGCTGGTTTTGTAAACTGCTTAGAGAGGGCTGTAACAATAATATGAAGCAGTATATAAGTCTAAAGGCTATTGCTGTTGCTTTCCTTCCTTCCTTCCTTCCTTCCTTCCTTCCTTCCTTCCTTCCTTCCTTGACTCAGCCTTCCATCCTTCCAAGGTGGGTCAAATGAGGACCTAGATGTTGGGGGCAAGAGGCTGATTCTGTAAACTACTTAGACAGGGCTGTAAAGCACTGGGAAGCGATATATAAGTCTAAATACAATTGCTATGCTTCCCTCCCTCCCTTCCTCTCTCCCTTCCTTCCTTCCTTCCTTCCTTCCTTGCTTGCTTGACTCAGCCTTCCATCTTTCCGAGGTGGGTCAAATGAGGATCTAGATTTTGGGGGCAAGAGGCTGATTCTGTAAACTACTTAGAGAGGGCTGTAAAAGCACTAGGAAGCGGTAGATAAGTCTAAATACAATTGCTATGCTTCCCTCCCTCCCTTCCTCCCTCCCTCCCTCCCTTCCTTCCTTCCTTCTTTGACTCATCCTTCCATCCTTCCAAGGTGGGTCAAACGAGGACCCAGTTGTTGGGGGAAGAGGCTGATTCTGGAAACTGCTTAAAAAGCACTAGAAAGCGGTACATAAGTCTAAAGGCCGTTGCTCTTGCCCAGTCACCAGTCTTTGCAGAAGGACCTCCCTGGAGCAACACGGTGACGAAGGCCGATTCGTGTCCTTTTCCCTTTCCGCCTGGTCTTAAATAGCACAACCAGCTTTGCAATTCCCCTCTTGATCCTTCGCAGCTCCGGCCTCCAACACCTGATATGTAATTTTCCATCGCCTGCCACCGCTCTCCGCCCCTCTCGATCCCCGCCACCCCCTAACACTCCGGCGCATTATTGCAGGAACTAATTTTGTCTGGACTATTATTAGATCGTGAGATCAGGGCCATACAGAGGTCGTAAAATGTTTCATTCTCTCCGAACGGCCATCGCGCCCCCCGATCAGGTGCCATAACGGGCGGCTTTGCTTATTGTGCATATTGCTCCGAGTTGCAAATTGCCCATTACCAGGGCTTAAACACCTGGCATTTACATTCATTATAACCCTGACACCCTCTCTTTATGGCTTCCCAAGAGGGCCTTCCAATTGGCCAGAAACAGCAAATGAATGTTTTATGATTACGGTGAATGATGTCAGGGTCTTTGAAAGAAGGTGGAGGGAGGGAGGGAAAGGAAAGGAGAGGAGAGGAAAGGAGAAAGGGAGGGAGGGAGGAAGGGAGGGGAAGGAAAAGGAAAGAAGAGAAAATGAAAAGGAATGGAGAGGAGAGGAAAGGAGAGGAAAGGCAGAAGGAAGGGAGAAAGGGAGGGAGGGAGGGAGGAAGAGAGGGAGGGAGGGAGGGAGGAAGGGGAACGGAAGAGAAGGGAAGAAGAGGAAAGGGAAAGGAAAAGGAAAAGGAAAAGAGAGGAGAGGAGAGGAAAGGAAAGGAGGAAGAGGGAGGAAGGAAAAGGAAAGAAGAGAAAAGGAACAGAGAGGAGTGTAAAGGAGTGTAAAGGAGAGGAAAGAAGGAAGGAAGGAAGGAAGGAAGGAAGAAGAGGAAAGAAGAGGAAGGGAAAGGGAAGGAGGTAGGAAGCAAGGAACGAAGGAAGGAACGAGGGAAGCAAGGAAGGAAAGGAAAGGATAGGAAAGGAAGGGAAGGGAGAAAGGAAGGAAGGAAGGAAAGGAAAGAATAGGAAAGGAAAGGATAGGAAAGGAAAGGAAGGGAAGGGAAGGGAGAAAGGAAGGAAGGAAGGAAAGAAAGGAAAGGATAGGAAAGGAAAGGAAGGGAAGGGAAGGGAAGGGAGAAAGGGAGAAAGGAAGGAAAGGAAAGGAAAGAATAGGAAAGGATAGGAAAGGATAGGAAAGGAAGGGAAGGGAAGGGAGAAAGGAAGCAAGGAAGGAAGGAAGCAGAAGAGAGGAGAGGAAAGGAGGATGAAGGAAGGGAGGGAAAGGGAAAGGCTGTCAAAGACTCCAGAGTTTTAACTTAGGGAACACACGCACATAGAAGGGTGTAAATGGGATCCCCCCTCCCCCCCACATCCCGATCCCCAAATGACTCAAAGAAAACACCAATGACATAAAAAGAAAAACGAGCTGAGCGTAGGAGAACGGCCGAGGAGGGAATTGAAATCTCCCAATCCACGCTAACTACTCTTGCAAATGATGTACTTCCTGTGATGGCTTCTTGTCCTCTTTCCATGGGATTCAGAATAAGAGCAGAAGCAATGCCGAGACCCTTGCTAGAGGAACTTGGTGCAGTTAATCCACCAAGTTTCATTTGGTCGCCTTAAACACTGCACAAGCATAGCCCATAATATCATCTGCTACAGCATCCTTCCTGTCAACCAACCACTACTTCAGCTTCAACCGCTACAACAAAAAAAGCTCATGATAGATACAAACTCCAAGTAAACCGCTCCAAACTTGACTGCAGGAAATACAACTTTAGTAAAGGAGTAGTTGATACCTGGAACTCACTACCTGACTCTGTAGTATCATCACCTAACTCCCTCTTCTGGACTATTGGAAGCTATTCTTACTTGAGTAGGAGGTTCGACTAGAAGACCTCTAAGGTTCATTCCAAATCTGTCAGTCGATTGTTCTGCAGCAAAAGTGTGAAGTACAATTTTCACACAGACAAAGCTGATTTTCTGACTTTCTCTTTAGTATCCAGATAATTCAAAGTGTTGGTTATGACCTATAAAGCCCTTCATGACACCGGACCAGATTATCTCCGGGACCGCCTTCTGCTGCATGAATCCCAGCGACCAGTTAGGTCCCACAGAGTGGGTCTTCTCTGGATCCCATCAACTAAACAATGTCGCTTGGCGGGACCCAGGGGAAGAGCCTTCTCTGTGGCGGTCCCGGCCCTCTGGAACCAGCTCCCCCCAGAGATTAGAATAGCCCCCACCCTCCTCGCCTTTCATAAGCTTCTTAAAACCCACCTCTGCCGCCAGGCATGGGGAAACTGAGATACTCTTTCCCCCTAGGCCTTTACAATTTTATGCATGGTATGGCTGTATGTATGTTTGGTTTTATAATAAGGGTTTTTAACTGTTTTAATATTGGATTGTTATATGCTGTTTTTATTACTGTTGTTAGCCGCCCCGAGTCTACGGAGAGGGGCAGCATACAAATCCAAAAAATAAATAAATAAGAAAGAAAGAAAGAGAGAGAGAGAGAGAGGAAGGAAGGAAGGAGAGAGAGAGAGAGAGGAAGGAAGGAAGGAAAGAAAGAAAGAAAGAGAGAGATCAGAAGGAAGGAAGGAAAGAGAGAGAGAGAAAGGAAGGAAGGAAAGAGAGAGGGATGGAGGGAGGGAGGAAGGAAGGAAGGAAAGAGAGAGAGAGGAAGGAAGGAAGGAAAGAAAGAAAGAAAGAAATCCATCATCAGATACCAACAACAAGGATGAGACTAGACCATATGTCAAATGCAGGTGTTTCAAGGATAAAAAAAATACATCCTGAATCGTTCAAATTAAAATTAACTCCCTAAATGAAACGAACTGAAATTTTGAGACCAATTGAAATCAGAGCAAAATTGTCATCTCTCTCCTCCCTTCAAACACACGCACAAACTTTCCCGAAGACTTCAAAACTGTGGCTCATCTATCTTTTTCCTTCCAGTGATAACTTGTGATCATGCGCCATTGTTCTGCAGAAGCAATTATGTCCTGTTTTAATGTACGCAAATGCCAGGATGTGTTTTTCTTTTGAAACTGAGCTTAAAGATCAGGAAGCGAGATAAAACAACACCTGGAAGCCTTCTGGTTACGGAAGAAGAAAATGAAGCTACCTATTTGTTCAGCATTTGTTCCTCAAACATGAATGGAAGACTCAACTCAACCTTAGTCCAAAATCTCTGTTCTAGACACAATCGACATTAGCAAATGATTGTATTGATTTTGTCAAACATGTATTAGATAGCATATGCAATATAAACGTGATTTGAATACATGAAATGAATATATATATTTTTTAAATGATATATTAGAACAGGGACTGTCGGCACGCTTAGGCCTGCCCTTTTGGTTTATTTTATTTATTTTTATTTATTTTTCAAATTTATAACCCGGCCTTCTCCTAGCAGACTCAGGAAGATTTATTTTTATTTTATTTATTTATTTTGTCCAATACATAATACACATTGAAGAGAATAGATATGTAATAATATAAATAAAGAAAAGAATAGAAGAAAAGATATAAAAGTATAGGTGAACATATTTGAAAGGAAGAAAAGATAAATGAGATAAGGAGAGACAATTGGACAGGGGACGGAAGGCACACTGGTGCACTTATGCACTCCTCTTACTGACCTCTAAGGAACCTGGAGAGGTCAATCGTGGATAGTCTAAGGGAAAAATGTTGGGGGTTAGGGGTTGACACTACTGAGTCAGGTAATGAGTTCCACGCTTCGACAACTCGGTTGCTGAAGTCATATTTTTTACAGTCAAGTTTGGAGCGGTTAATATTAAGTTTGAATCTGTTGCGTGCTCTTGTGTTGTTGCGATTGAAGCTGAAGTAGTCATTGACAAGTAGAACGTTGCAGCATATGATCTTGTGGGCAATACTCAAATCGTGTTTTAGGCACCGTAGTTCTAGGCTTTCTAGGCCCAGGATTGTTAGTCTGTTTTCGTAGGATATTCTGTTTCGAGTGGAGGAGTGAAGGGCTCTTCTGGTGAAGTATCTTTGGACGTTTTCAAGGGTGTTGATGTCCGAGATGTGGTATGGGTTCCAAACAGATGAACTGTATTCAAGGATGGGTCTGGCAAAAGTTTTGTAGGCTCTTGTGAGTAGTGTGAGATTGCCTGAGCAGAAGGTGCGTAGGATCAGGTTAACAACTCTAGACGCTTTTATGAACCAATAGGCAAAATAAGTGACTACTACTCCTGGGCACGATCCACCATGTTGTAGTCGAGTGGATGGTGCCTTTTTTAGCTTCAGAACCCACCTGCCAAACAAACGGAATAAAACTTGTTGGAGAAAACAACGTGTAGAAGACTGTTTATGTGAGGGGGGAGGAAGAATAGAAGAAGAAGAGAAAAAAAGAATTAGGATTGCTTCAGTTGCGCTTGGGAACAAATGTGGTAGAAAATAATTCCCCCAGAGACCAGAAGACGCGTATGTCTAAATTTTTAAAAAATACCTGTGAAAGCTTCCTGATTGGTCTCCCTTAATTGCACACTCCGCGGAAAAACTCCAGTTTGCGATTGCAAAATGTGTGAAGTCATACGGAGCCCAAGAGAGGCAGGCGGTTTTCTTTCCAGAAATCTATTGTATTTTTATTTATTTATTTTAATCGCATCGATCGGTGTCTTCGTATGTTCGGCTACAAATTGAACGTTGATCAAACCGTGACGTTTTCTCCGATGGTTCAAGAGGGTCCCAGCGAGGCCGGAAGGTCGCGTAGTTAGTTTCTCCAAGTTGAAAACAGGAGGGTAACAAACTAGATTTCAGCATAAAGTGATTTAAAAAATAATAATTGAAAGGAACTTAGCTGTGGAATAGTTGGTGCTCTCTGAGCTTAGTTGTCTCCTGATTAGACGTTTCGTGACCCAGCTAGGTAACATCATCAGGGCTAGAAGGAACTGGGATTAAATAACATCATAAACTAGATAAACTCCACTCCTTTCTAACAATGATGATGTTACCTACTTGGAACATCTGCCAGAAGACAACCAAGCTCCGAGAGCACCAAGGATCCCACAGTCCTCTTCTTCCTCCTCCTATTTTTCTTCTGCTCCCTCTCTTCTCTATTTTAATTCTCTCTCCCCTCCTCCTCTTCTTCCTCCTCCTCCTCCTTCTAGTACTGATGATATTACCTAGTTGGTTCGTGAAATGCCTACAAGAAAACAACCAAGCTCAAAGAGGACAAAGATCCTACAGTCCTCCTCCTCCTCTTCCTCCTCCTCTCTTTCTTCTTCCCCTTCTCATCCTTCTCTTCTTTCTCTCCTTTAATTTTGTCTCCTCTTCTCCTTCTCCTTCTCCTCTTCCTCCTCCTATTTTTCTTCTTTTCTCTCTCTTCCTTCTCCTCTTTCTCTCCTTTAATTCTTCCCTTCTCCTTCTCCTCCTCTTCCTCCTCCTCTCTTTCTTCTTCCCCTTCTCTTCCTTCTCTTCTTTCTCTCCTTTAATTTTGTCTCCTCTTCTCCTTCTCCTTCTCCTCTTCCTCCTCCTATTTTTCTTCTTTTCTCTCTCTTCCTTCTCCTCTTTCTCTCCTTTAATTCTTCCCTTCTCCTTCTCCTCCTCCTCCTCCTCCTATCTTTCTTCTTCCCTCTCTCTTCCTTCTCCTCTTTTTCTCCTTTAATTCTCTCTCCCCTTTTCCTTCTCCTCTTTCTCATCTTCCTCCTCCCTTCTAACACTGATGTTATTACCTAGCTGAGTCATGAAATACCTACAAAAAACCAACTCAGCTCATAAAACAACCAAGAACCCCATAGTCCTCCTCTTCCTCCTCCTATATTTCTTCTTCTCCCTCTCTTCCTTCTCCTCTTTCTCTCCTTTAATTCTCTCTCCCCTTTTCCACCTCCTCCTCCTATCTATCTTCTTCTCCCTCTCTCCCTTCTCTGTTTTCTCTCCTTTAATTCTCTCTCTCCCCTTCTCCTTCTCCTCTTCCTCCTCTTCTTCCTCGTTTCTAACACTGATGATACTACCTAGCTGGGCCATGAAATGCCTACAAGAACCAAGGACTTCATAGTCTGTAATCTCTTTGCAGGTTTCTGTAGCATTTGAAGAAGAAGAGAGAAAAAGATAGCTTGGAATTCAGTGTGACTTTCGCCTAATACTTCTCATTTCTAACATAATTCACAGAACGATTTCAATCGAAACCCAGAGCAATGTGTGCCGTTCGAAGCATCTTCTCCATTAGCCACTGCGTATGTGAATTCCTACCCAGCGCATAAAACCACGACCTTTTCCGGGTAGTTTAAAAAAAATGTATAACCTCAGTTTTTAATTCAAGCGACCTCAAACCTGCCTCTCCAAGGACCTTCGCATTTCTGTGATTGGTCATGGAAGTTGGTAGAGGCTCTCTCTCCTTTACCTGAAATGCTCCACTCAGCTGTCACCGGCTATTAAAAATAATCATAAAAAAATTTCAGGTCCCAACATCTGTTCAATTAAAATGCACGTTTTAATGTCAAAGGGGGAAAAGGCAGAGAAAGATGGCTCCAGAATCTGGCTTCGTGAACTTTGAAGCTCCATCAATTGTCGGCGGATGTGAACCGACTGTTCGAAATATTTGTAGATGCTGCTGCTTTTGTAAAAACAACAACCCACAATCCCTGGAGTTTTGAGATAAAAAAGACATGCCACCTGCATTCTCAGTGGTGTAGTGGTTAGAGAGCTGTACTGCAAGCTACTTCTGCTGATCACCGGCTGCCAGCAGTTTGGCAGATCGAATCTCAGTAGGCTCAAGTTTGACTCAGCTGTCCATCCTTCCAAGGGGGGGTAAAATGAGGACCCAGATTGTTGGGGGCAATAGGCTTATTCTCTGTCAATCATTTAGAGAGGACTATAATGCTATTGTTTTGAGGATATTCAATAAGATCTAGAAGATATGGAGGGGTGATATAGGTAATATTGTTTTTTTCTTTTCTTCTTTATATTAATGTTTTATTTTATTTTCTTGTGTTAAAAAGGAAAATTAAGCTAGAAATAAGGATCCAGAGATGTATATGAATAACCAGCACCGTTGGAGGTCCTTTTGGCTCCAATGAATTGATGAGTAAAAAGACTTGATTAGATGTTTGTTTGATTGATTGATTGATTGATTGATTGTTAGAGTTGAAAGGGACCATGAAGGCCATCGAGTTCAACCCCCTGCCCAAGCAGGAACCCTATAGTACACCAGTCAAGTGGCAGTTCAAACTTCTCTTAAAAATGTCCAGAGTGTTGGAGTTCACAACGTCCGCTGGTAGGTTGTTCCATTGGTTGATCGCTCTGACCGTCAGGAAGTTCTTCCTTATCTCCATGTTGAATCTCTCCTTGGTCAGCTTCCAGCCGTTGTTCCTCGTCCGGCCCTCTGGTGCCCTGAAGAATAAAGTGATCCCCTCCTCTCTGTGACATCCCCTCGTATACTTATTATATTATATGTATTAGCCAATGGCGTTGTAAATTTGAACAAAGATGTTGGAAATTTTTATATTTGATTTTTCAGGTCATAAAAGAAAGGAGGCAGCACTTGTGGAAGGACAAATGCCAAAAGCAAATGGAAAATTATTGCATTCTAATGTAGATGGAAGGTATATGGAATTGAACATGCTTTTGAGTGGAGAGAAAAAAATAACCCCCTGAAAGGGCTGTAAAGCACTGTGAAGTGGTATATAAGTCTAAATGCTACTGCTACTGCTAATTCTGGATAGATACATGATGTGTGGTTGATATTTTGAAGTGTGGGGCATGGGGAATTGCAAAAATCCAACTTCCGTTTCCACTGCCATTACCTGTTTTACAATTCTTTGAGAGTGCCAAGAATGGGATGTTGTTGTTTTGGGTTTTGTTTTGTTTTTACTGATAGAAAAGAAGATTTGTAACTCAGGGTTGAACTGTGGGGTCCTTGGTGCCCTCTGAACTTGACTGTTTTCTTAGAGATGTCTCAGAACCCAACTAGGTAACATCATCAATGCTAGAAGGCAGTGGGGTTTGGCAGGAGGAGGAGGAAGAGAAGGGGAAGGGGAAGAGGAAGGAGACGGGGAGGGAGAGAAGGAGAAGGAGGGAGAGGAGAAGGAAAAGGAGAAGGGAGGAGAGGAGAAAGGAAAGGAGGGAGAAGGGAGAAAGAGGGAGGGAGAAGAAGGAGATGGATGGAGAGGAGAAGAAGAAGGGAAAGGGGGAGGAGAAGGAGAGGGAGAAGGTGGGAGAGAAGGTGGGAGAGGAAGAGGAGAAGGGGAAGGAAGGAGAGGAGAAAAGAGGAGAAGGAGAAGGAGATGGATGGAGAGGAGAAGAAGGGGAAGGGGAAAGGGGAAGAGAGGGAGAAGAAGGAGAAAGAGAAAGAGAAGGAAGGAGATGAGAATGAAAAGTGGAAGGAGAGAGAAAAGGAGGAAGAGGAGGAGAGAGAGGAGGAGGAGGAGGAGGAGAACTGTGGGGTCCTTGGTCCTCTTTGAACTTAATTGTTTACTTGCAGAAATTTCATTACCCAAACAAAGTAACATCATGAGTGCTAAGGAGTGTGGTTTTGTAATTACTGTCACTAAGGAGGGGTAGAGTTTTATTGTTGTTTGTTTATTGTGGTTTCATCTTTGTAAGGCCTTCAGTGTCGCCGTGAGTGAGTCGGGCCAGCATATAACATTTTTCTCAAATAAAGAAATGAGAACATGATGAGGGATTTGAAAACCGGAGCCTCGCTTCTTCATTGATGTCAGTCTCCTACCTCCACCGGGACGGAATTCATTTAACAACAACAACAATAAGAAGCTTGGTTAATTCTTTTTCGATGTTCGTTTTGCAGCAAGAACAAAGGGCTCTCCGGCAACGCCATGCCCATCGATTGGAAGGATTAACACGCCATCCTGATTATCAGCATTAGGTTGTTTGAAGAAGCGTCAGAGGCAACATTAAATTGATTCCTCTAATAAAGCCTCCCTCGTAATGAGAGACGGCCCCTTTCAAACTTGCCCAGCCACCAGCTTGTCCATTTTGATGAGAAATAGGGCCACGAGTGTGCTGGAAAGAACATCTCGCTTCCAAGTAATCATGGTTTATTTTTATTTTTATGTTTTAGTTTTAGTTTTAGTGTTTTAGGTTTAAGGTTTAAGGTTTAAGGTTTAAGGTTTAAGGTTTTAGGTTTTAGGTTTTAGGATTTAGGCTTTAGGCTTTAGGCTCTAGGCTCTAGGCTCTAGGCTCTAGGCTCTAGGCTCTAGGCTCTAGGTTTAAGGTTTTAGGTTTTAGGTTTTAGGTTTTAGGTTTTAGGTTTTAGGTTTTAGGTTTTAGGTTTTAGGTTTTAGGTTTTAGGTTTTAGGTTTTAGGTTTTAGGTTTTAGGTTTTAGGTTTTAGGTTTTAGGTTTTAGGTTTTAGGTTTTAGGTTTTAGGTTTTAGGTTTTAGGTTTTAGGTTTTAGGTTTTAGGTTTTAGGTTTTAGGTTTTAGGTTTTAGGTTTTAGGTTTTAGGTTTTAGGTTTTAGGTTTTAGGTTTTAGGTTTTAGGTTTTAGGTTTTAGGTTTTAGGTTTTAGGTTTTAGGTTTTAGGTTTTAGGTTTTAGGTTTTAGGTTTTAGGTTTTAGGTTTTAGGTTTTAGGTTTTAGGTTTTGGTTTTGGTTTTGGTTTTCGGTTTAGGGTTTTTTTTTTCTATGCTGCCCAATCCCGTACGACTCAGTTTCAGTTTCAATTTTAATTTTTAGTCATTCATTTTGTCAAGCCTGTATGAGAATAACAGGTATATGTACAAACATATCAACATTGAAGTGTAAACAGGTATAAGCATAAGAAATGAGTATGAACAAATGGAGACAGTACAACAGGGATGGTAGACATGCCAGTGTGCTTATGCACGCCCCCTTACAGACCTCTTAGAAATGGGGTGAGGTCAACTGTAGACAGTCTAAGGCAGGGACGGTGAACCTATGGCATGGGGAGCACAGGGAGCCATATCTGCTGGCACGCAAGCTGTTGCCCTAGCTCAGCTCCAATGTGCATGTGTGCACCGGCAAGGTGATTTCTGGTTAACATAGAGGCTCTGGGAGGGTGTTTTTAGCTTTCGGAGAGCGTCTGGGAAGTGGGGGAGGGTATTTTTACCCTTCCTTGGCTCCAGGGAAGTCTTTAGAACCTGGGGAGGGTGAAACCTGAGCCTACTGGGCCCACCAAAAGTGGGGAAATGGGGTGTTTCCAGCCTCCAGAGCACCTCCAGAGGGCAGGGGAATCTGTTTTCGCCCTCTCCAAGTATTGAATATCGGGTGTGGCACTCACGCATGTGCGACAGTGCACACCCACACTCTTTCAGCACCGAGGAAAGAAAGGTTCCCCATCACTGGTCTAAGATTAAAGTTTGGGGGGTTTGGGGAAGAAACCATAGAGTCAGGTAGTGAATTCCAGGCATTGACCACTCTGTTGCTGAAGTCGAATTTTCTGCAGTCGAGTTTGAAGCCGTTTATCTTGAGTTTGTATCTATTTTGTACTCCCATAATATTGCAGTTGAAGCTAAAGTTGTCTTTGACAGGTAGGTCATTGTAGCAGACAATTTTTTGTACAATGCTCAGGTCAGGCGGCATAGTTCTAGGTTGTCCAGGCCCAAAATTTCAATCCTGGTGGCAACAAGGCATTCTATTGCGAGAAGAGGAATGAAATACTTTTTTCATGAAAATTACCTTTAACAAGCGGTATGCTAACCTGAGCAACAAATTCTAGCTGATGATTCATCGCTATTGTTCTGTTAGGGTTGCTGCAGGATATTGATCAAGTGATTGGTGCAGTGGTACCTCTACCTACAAATGCCTCTACTTAAAAACTTTTCTAGATAAGAACCAGGTGTTCAAGATTTATTTGCCTCTTCTGAAGAACCGTTTTCCATTTACAAACCAGAGCCTCCGAAAATGTAACCGGAAAAGGCGGGGAGAAGCCTCCGTGGGGCCTTTATAAGAATCTCCTGGGAGGAAACATGGTCAGAAAAGGCAGGGAGAAGCCTCCGTTGGGCTTCTCTCAGAATCTCCTGGGAGGAAACAGAGCTGGAAAAGGCGGGGAGAAGCCTCTGTGGGGCCTCTATAGGAATCTCCTGGAAGGAAACAGGGTCAGAAAAGGCAGGAAGAAGCCTCTGTGGGGCCTTTCTAGGAATCTCCTGGGGGGGAAACAGGGCCTCCACCCTCCCTGTGGTTTCCCCAATTGTATGCATTTACTTTTACATTGACTATTATGGGAAAAAATGCTTCTTCCTACAATTTTTTCTACTTAAGAACCTGGTCACGGAATGAATTAAGTTCCTAAGTAGAGGTACCACTGTACTGCTTTATTTTATTTTTATTTATTAATCAGATTTGTATGCCGCCCCTCTCCGCAGACTCGGGGCGGCTCACAGCAATAGTAATACAATTTAAACAAATCTAATATTTAAAATAATTTAAAAACCCCTTATTTTAAAAAAACCAAACATACACATAACCATACCATGCATAAATTTTCTAGGCCCAGGGGAAAGGGAATATTTCAGTTTCCCCATGTCTGATGACAGAGGTGGGTTTTAAGGAGCTTACGAAAGGCAAGGAGGGTGGGGGCAACACTGATATCTGGGGGGAGTTGGTTCCAAAGGGTCAGGGCCGCCACAGAGAAGGCTCTTCTCCTGGGTCCCGCCAAACAACATTGTTTAGTTGACGGGACCCGGAGAAGGCCAACTCTGTGGGACCTAACCGGTCGCTGGGATTCGTGTGGCAGAAGGCGGTCCCGGAGATATTCTGGTCTGGTGCCATGAAGGGCTTTATAGGTCATAACCAACACTTTGAATTGTGACCGGAAATTGATCGGCAACCAATGCAGACTGCGGAGTGTTGGTGTAACATGGGCATATTTAGGGAAGCCCATGATTGCTCTCGCAGCTGCATTCTGCACAACCTGAAGTTTCCGAACACTTTTCAAAGGTAGCCCCATGTAGAGAGCATATAAAACCCTAGTAAAGCCACACCTGGAATATTGGAACCAATGTTAATCACCATTCTACACAACAAAACAGATGTTGACACTTTGGAAAAAAATGCAGGGAAGAGCAACTAAGATGATGAAAATCCCGGAGACTCAAACATAGGAAGAACGGTTGCAGGATTTCTCTTTCTTTCTTTATCTTTCTTTCTCCCCGCACCCTTCTCATACAAACACATACACTCACAAGCAATCAAAATCCGAAGGATCGGTATTGCTCTGTCTGTTTAGGTGTGCAAATTGGGTCATATTCGGTAGGACTGTTTGAATCCAGCTCAGATGCAATTCGGAAAATCGATTCTGTTCAGACCTCTGAATCAATTCGGAGCAAAGCTTCAAATAGGACAGGGATTCAATTGGGCCTGGCTGAGACAAATGTACCTAACGCATGAAAATCCAGTGCTTGCTTTGATGAATGGCATTGATCCATCGGCTCAGTGGGGCCGATCAATCTGAATCAATGAAAAATATTCACCCAAGACTTCTAAAGGGGCTTTATTTTATTTTATTCATCTTGACTTACTTAATTACCAACAATTTTATTCTGCTTGCTTCTGTCCAAATCCTCCCAAGTCAAAGAACATAGAATGATAGAATTGGAAGGGACCTTGGAGGTCTTCTAGTCCAACAACAACAACACCGGACCAGGGCATCTACGAGACCGCCTCCTGCCACACGAATCCCAGCGACCGGTTAGGTCCCACAGAATGGGCCTTCTCCGGGTCCCGTCAACAAAACAATGTTGTTTGGCGGGACCCAGGGGAAGAGCCTTCTCTGTGGCGGCCCCGGCCCTCTGGAACCAACTCCCCATGGAGATTAGAATTGCCCCCACCCTGTCTTTCGTAAACTCCTTAAAACCCATCTCTGCTGCCAGGCATGGGGGAACTGAGACATCTCCCCCCGGCCTATACAGTTTATGCATGGTATGTTTTTGTGTATGTATGTTTGGTTTTACAAATAAGGGTTTTTAGTATTGGATTTACATGCTGTTTTTATTACTGTTGTGAGCCGCCCTGAGTCTGCGGAGAGGAGCAGCATACAAATCCAATAGATAGATAGATAGATAGATAGATAGATAGATAGATAGATAGATAGATAGATAGATAGATAGATAGATAGATAGTGTTGTGGTTCCGTCTGATGCCCCTCCGGGAACGGCTGACCTTCTGTCGGTTTCCAGCTCAGAGGGAGAGGCTGAAGAACAGTAGGTGCAGACAGACGAGGAGGAATCCCAGGCTGAAGAAGAGGGAGGACAGCCAGAGTCCCACCAGGGGGAGCTCTCCTCAGCAAGCAGCCTGGATTCCTTAGAGGAAAGTGCACAAGCCATAATTGATCTGCGACAACGAAGAGCTAATCAGAGACGGAGTCAATTGGCTAAATACTTTCAGCATTAAAGTGGCAGCAGCTGGGTTTGGGTGTGGTGCTCTTGGGAAAGGCTAAAAGGCAGACCCACCCTTCCTGGCTTGTGGAGTTTTATCTTTGAGAGTCGTGGGACCTGACTGTGAACTTTGGTGTCTTGGAATCCTGGTTTGTGCCTTTGACTATTGAAACCTTGGGGGGGTGTGCCAGCAAGAAGCTTGCTGTATTGTCTGGACATCAGGACCCTGCTGTACTGTATTATATCCTGTCTGTTGGGAAGAACAGGTTTTCCTCTGTGCTTATTTTTTCCAGTTATAAAATACTTTTGGCTTTTACCAGAGTGTCTGGCTGTTTTTTCCAGTTGGTGTTGAGGTCTGGGGGAACCCAGACAGAACAGATAGATAGATAGATAGATAGATAGATAGATAGATAGATAGATAGATAGATAGATAGATAGATAAATAACAGAGTTGGAAGGGACCTGAGAGGTCTTCTAGCACAACCCTCTGCTTAGACAGAAAACCCTACACTACTTCTGACAGATGGTTATCCAACATCTTCTTAAAAACTTTCAGTGTTGTAGCATTCATTAGATTTGTATGCCGCCCCTCTCCGAAGACGAAATTTAAAACCCATAGATATTAAAAGTAATCGTTACTGCACAATCACACCATTCTCATGTATTACAGTCAGGAAAAAAGGTGTGTGGGGGGAAGAGATAGTTATCCCCCCCATGCCTGGTGACATAAATAGGTCTTCAACATCGTGCGGAAGGCGGGAAGAGTAGGGGCAATTCGAATGTCCGGGGGGAGTTGATTCCAGAGGGCCAGGGCCGCCACAGAGAAGGCTCTTCCCCTGGGTCCCGCCAAACGGCATTGTTTAGTCGACGGGACCTGGAGAAGGCCAACTCTGTGGGACCTGATTGGCCACTGGGATTCATGTGGCAGAAGACGATCCCGAAGGTATTCTGGTCCGATGGCATGTAGGGCTTTATAGGTCATTACCAACACTTTGAATTAATTGTTGTAACTGTCAGGAAATGTCTTCTTAGTTCTAAGTTACTTCTCTCCTTGTTTAGTTTCCACCCATTGCTTCAATGACTGTCCAGTGTCTTTTTGAAAACCTCCCATCATGGAGCACCCACAGTTTCTGAAGGCAACTTCTGTTCCATTGGTTGACTGTTCTCACCCATTAGGAAATTCCTTCTAAGTTCTAGTTTGCCTCTCTCTTTGGTTAGTTAACATCCATCGTTTCTTGTCTTGTAGTTTGATGCTTTGAAATATAGTTTAACCCCCTCACCCTTATGATAACCCCTTAAACCTCTTAGGGTCTTGATGGACAATCAACTAAGTTGCATGAACAGAGGGATACATTCTAAAACTAGGGAGGTACTAATATTTATTTATTATTTATTTATTTATTTGACTTCTATGCCGCCCAATCCCGTAGGATTCAGGGATACCACTCTATAATGCCCACTTCTAGAATACTGCATTCAATTTTGGTCACCACTCTTTAAAAGAGACATTGATATTCTATAGAAAATGCAGAAGAGAGCAACCAAGGGACTGGAAACTAAAACATAAGAAGAGAGGTTGCAGGTAGTGATGGGCGAACCCAACGGTGTTTGGGTTTGGCAAGTTCGGACGAACTTTACGCAAAATTCGGCCGAACCCGAACCAAATCCGAACTCAAACGGGGAATCCGTCCCACGAAGAGATTCCAGGGGCAGAGCTTTGACGTCACCGGCAGGTTGCTAAGGATGCCAAGGTGATCACTTCCTGGATTCCATGGAATTCAGGAAGTGATCACCTTGGCATCCTTAGCAACCTGCCGGTGACGTCAAAGCTCTGAATGCCAAACACGACCCCGAACTTTGCCCAAAGTTTGAAAACATTTCGTGTTCGTGTTCAGCATACCGAACACCCGCAAATTCGGTACGGACCCGAATTGTGCGGGTTCAGTTCTCCCATCACTTGTTGCACAACTGGGCCTGGCTAGTCTGGCGAAGAGAAGTGACCCAGGGGAGATAGCAATCTTCCAATACTTGAGGGGCTGCCACAGAGAGGAGGGGGTCAGGCTGTTTTCCAAAGCACCAGAAGGCCAGACAAGGAACAACAGAGGGATGCTGACCAAGGAGAGATTCAACCTGGAAATAAGGAGGAACTTTCTGACGGTTGAGAGCGATCAACCAGTGAAACAGCTTGCCAGTGAAGGTTGTGAATGCCTCAAAGCTCGGCACTTTCAAAAAGAGATCCGACTGCCATCTGTCTGGGATGGGGTAGGGTCTCCTGCTTGAGCAGGGGGTTGGACTAGATGACTATGTTTAACAAAAAGAAGAAGAAAGACCCCCCCAAAAGTCTTCATATTGGGTATGGCAATGTCTGGAGATAACAGAAGAGAAGAGAAAGAACTGGAGAAAATAACAAAATAATAAAAGCCTGAAAATAGAATGAGTATGGCAAAAACTTGGAGGAACTGAACTTATTGATAACCCTCAATCTGTCAAAGACCTTGGAGTACTCATGTCCAATGACCTAAGTCCTAGAGCCCACTGCAACAACATTTCCAAAAAGGCTTTAAGAGTTGTTAACCTAATCCTTCGCAGCTTCTTCTCTGGTAATTTTGAACTGCTAACAAGAGCTTTCAAAGCATTTGTCAGACCAATCCTAGAATACAGCTCGCCTGTATGGAACCCACATTGCATATCTGACATCAACACAATTGAGAGAGTCCAGAAATATTTCACAAGAAGAGTCCTTCATTCCTCTTCATACAACAAAATAGCTTACTCCGCCAGACTTGAAATTCTTGGTTTGGACAACTTACAACTCCGTCATCTCCATTCCGACTTAATTATAGTTCATAAAATCATATACCAAAATGTCCTCCCTGTTAACGACTACTTCACCTTCAACTGCAACAACACACGAGCACAAAATCGATTTAAACTAAATGTCAACCGCTCCAAACTTGACTGCAAAAAATATGACTTCAGCACCAGAGTAATCAACACCTGGAATGCACTATCGGATTCTGTGGTTTCTACTCCTAACCCCAAAACCTTTAACCTTAGACTATCTACAATTGACCTCTCCCCCTTTCTAAGAGGTCTGTAAGGGGCGTGCATAAGTGCACCATTGGGCCTACTGTCCCTGTCCTATTGTCTACTTTTTATCATTACTTATCTAATGTTTAATATGTACAAATTATCACCCTATAATTGTTTGACAAATAAATAAATAAAAAGAAATAAAAAGAAAGCAAAGGAAGCACCAATAGTAATTGTTTTGCAAAACCAAAAGGTGTTAATGATCTTCACAGCTTTTGTTGTGTTCCCAGCTATTGTTGTGAGCCGCCCCGAGTCTACGCAGAGGGGCAGCATACAAATCTAATAAAAAGACCAAAAAAAAGATAGCAGTCTTCCAATATCGCAGGGGCTGCCACCAAGAAGAGGGAATCAAGCTATTCTCCAAAGTAACGGAAAGCAAGATAAGAAATAATGGGTGGAAACTAATCAAGGAGAGAAGCAACTTCAACGAAGCAGTGGAAGTGATGTGCCGGTGCGTGGAGGCTGTTGGGGCCTGGATAGGTGTCAACAAACTCAAACTCAACCCAGACAAGACGGAGTGGCTGTGGGTTTTGCCTCCCAAGGACAATTCTATCTGTCCGTCCATTACCCTGGGGGGGGGGAATTATTGACCCCCTCAGAGAGGGTCCGCAACTTGGGCGTCCTCCTCGATCCACAGCTCACATTAGAGAAACACCTTTCAGCTGTGGCGAGGGGGGCGTTTGCCCAGGTTCGCCTGGTGCACCAGTTGCGGACCTATTTGGACCGGGAGTCATTACTCACAGTCACTCATGCCCTCATCACCTCAAGGCTCGACTACTGTAATGCTCTCTACATGAGGCTACCTTTGAAAAGTGTTCGGAAACTTCAGATCATGCAGAATGCAGCTGCGAGAGCAATTATGGGCTTCTCTAAGTATGCCCATATTACTCCAACACTCCGCAGTCTGCATTGGTTGCCGATCAGTTTCCAGTCACAATTCAAAGTGTTAGTTATGACCTATAAAGCCCTTCATGGCACTGGACCAGAATATCTCCGGGACCTCCTTCTGCCGCACGAATCCCAGCGACCGGTTAGGTCCCACAGAGTTGGCCTTCTTCGGGTCCCGTCGACTAAACAATGTTGCCTGGCGGGACCCAGGGGAAGAGCCTTCTCTGTGGGGGCTCCGACCCTCTGGAACCAGCTTCCCCCTGAGATTAGGATTGCCCCCACCCTCCCTGCCTTTCGTAAACTCCTTAAAACCCACCTCTGCTGTCAAGCATGGGGAAACTAAAAAATCTCCCCCTTGCCCATTTTGTTTTGCCGTTTGATTGATTGACTGTGTGCCTGTTTTTTATATATATTGGGATTGTTTTATGAATTTTTTAATTTAAAATTGTAATTAGATTGGTGGGAATTGGA
>NC_091951.1:351124919-351204919 GCF_031021105.1 Erythrolamprus reginae
AATGTATGTGGCTGCACATGTTTTGCAAGGGATTTCATAGATACCTTGGTATTCTAATTGGATTTTATCTTTGGGGCTCCTTAGGATATTAGATATTTTTTGGTTAGTGCAAAATGAGGTTTTGATGTTATGTTTTTGTAGAATTTTACTAATTTTATCCGTGGTGCCTTTGATGTAAGGAAGGATGGTGGTGCCATTGTCCTGTTCTTGATCTTGTTTTTTGGGGGGTGTCTCTTTATTGATTAGGTTTGTTATTGTTTTCTCTTTGAATCCATTAGAAATTAGTACATCTTTGAGTTTGTTCAATTCAGTTTTTAAGTGCTCATGGTCAGCTAAGCGTTTGGTTCTGGTGATGAGAGTTTTGGCCACTGAGGTGATTTGTGCGGGGTGGTGGTGTGAGTGTGCATTTAGATAACGGTTGGTATGGGTTTTCTTTTGGTAGATAGTATGTCCTAGGCTGCCATTGGGTTTTTTATAGACCAGTACATCTAGAAAGGGAAGTTGATCATTGATTTCTGTTTCCATAGTAAACTGTATTTTGGGGTGTAGGCTGTTGAGATGAGTGAGGAAATTGTCTAGTTTTTCTTTACCATGTGGCCAAATTACAAAGGTATCATCAACATATCTCAGCCAAAGTTTGGGTTTGTATTTGGCTTGCTCTAAAGCATTATTTTCGAAATATTCCATATAGAGGTTGGCTATGACAGGTGATAGAGGTGATCCCATGGGGGCTCCCTCTATTTGTTTATATCTTTGTTCATTATAGATGAAGTATGTATTGGTCAGGCAGTGGTTGGTAAGGTCTAGGATATATTTGGGGGGTTTGTGTTTGTCTTGGATAGCTGTCAAGGCTTCTGTAATAGGTATTTGTGTGAACAGGGACACGACATCGAAACTTACAAGTAGGTCATCGGGTTGTAGGTTTTGTTTTTTAATTATTTGTATAAAGTGGGATGAATTTTGAACATATGAGGTAATAGTTTCTGTATATGGTTGAAGGTATTTTGCTAAAAATTTGGCAAGGTTTTGTAGAGGGGAGCCTATAGAACTGACTATTGGCCTGAGAGGTATTCCTTCTTTGTGTATTTTTGGAAGGCCATAGAGTTTTGGACATATGGAAGATTTTTCTCTGGGGATGATTTTTTGCTGGATTTCTTCGCTGATGGGAGAGGCCTTGATTTTAGATTTGGTGGTTTTTTCTAGGTAGGTGGTAGGATCTGTGCTTAGGAGTTTGTAGGCTGGGTTTTTTTAGTAGATTTGTCATTTTTTCTTTGTATTCTGCTGTGTTCATTACTATAGTGGAGTTTCCTTTATCAGCTGGGAGAATTATTATATCCTGGTTTTTCTTTAGATTGATAAGTGCCTCTCTTTCTTCCTGCTGTATGTTGCTTTTTGGAGGTTTACTAGAGCACAGAATATTAGTGACTTGGAGTCTGATTTTGTTAGCAGTATCTGGGTTGATTTTATGTAAAGTTGTTTCAATTCCACATATGATATTTTCAGTTGGTATTCGTCTTGGAGTTATTGCAAAATTAAATCCTTTTGAAAGAATATTGGTTTCTGTAGTGGTGAGTATCTTGTCTGATATGTTATGTACTGTTTTGGTCATAAGTTGTTGTGGAGGGCTGGGTTTTTGCTGTACCTCTAGTATTTGGAGTTTCTTATTATGTGTGTCTGTTTTGTATTGGGTTTCTGTTTCTGCCCTCCAGATTGATATTTGTTTGAATTTATCCCAGAGTAAAGGGTGTATTTGGTTACTGATTTTAAGGTGAAGAGAGAGTAGACTTTTGTTGATTTCATCCAGTATGAATCTTTTTTTGTGGAGTTCATTTCTGATTAGGGCTAATTCAGTTCTTTTTAGGATCCTCTCTATGGTTGGGGTTTTTGGGTGGAATTTTAGTTGGAAGTATTTGGGAATTATTTTTTTGTCCCTGCAGTTGCGTAGGAATGTGAGATCACATAAGATGGAGGCTTTTCTGACTTCAAGTTTTTCATAGGTCCTAGTCAGTAGGAAAGTGTCCTCCCCGTAGAGGCAAGATATTTGTTTTCGTAAATTTTCACGGGTATATGTATGTAGATTGTTCTGAGTTCGGGTTTTGCCCTGTGTAATGTTTTGCATGTCTATGCGACGTTTCGGTGAAATCACATTCACCATCATCAGGCTGGAGTTCCAATCTTTGTGTTTTTGCAAATGAATATTAGCAACTGACATTTCTTCTTAGCATGTAGTGTGGGGGTGGAGATTTGCTTTGAATGTAGCAAATAGATTGGGTGACTATGCTTCCGTGATCTGATTGGTTGGTGTAATCATGGTTATAGAAGGAATGGCATGAAGATTATGAAGTGTTTTGTTTAAGTCTGATTTCCAAATATAAAATTCTAAAATCATAATAATTAAAGGATTGACATATTGATTATAATGAAGTGTTTATTTTGTTTAAGGCTGGTTTCCAAATCTCTGGCAGGCGCGAGGTATCATCCCTTTTATTTAAACAAAAGGACCTCTTTTCAATTTCAATAGCTTCTAGAGAGATTCTTTTATATAAATTCTCTGTTTTGTGGAGTAATTTAGTTTTTTCAAAGTCAATTTCGTGCCCTGTTTTTTTAATGTGCTGGACAAGGGAGGAGGTCTTCTCCTGTTTCTTGACTGCATTCATATGTTCTGCCATGCGCTGGCTCACTCTTCGGTTAGTTTGTCCAATGTATGTGGCTGCACATGTTTTGCAAGGGATTTCATAGATACCTTGGTATTCTAATTGGATTTTATCTTTGGGGCTCCTTAGGATATTAGATATTTTTTGGTTAGTGCAAAATGAGGTTTTGATGTTATGTTTTTGTAGAATTTTACTAATTTTATCCGTGGTGCCTTTGATGTAAGGAAGGATGGTGGTGCCATTGTCCTGTTCTTGATCTTGTTTTTTGGGGGGTGTCTCTTTATTGATTAGGTTTGTTATTGTTTTCTCTTTGAATCCATTAGAAATTAGTACATCTTTTGAGTTTGTTCAATTCAGTTTTTAAGTGCTCATGGTCAGCTAAGCGTTTGGTTCTGGTGATGAGAGTTTTGGCCACTGAGGTGATTTGTGCGGGGTGGTGGTGTGAGTGTGCATTTAGATAACGGTTGGTATGGGTTTTCTTTTGGTAGATAGTATGTCCTAGGCTGCCATTGGGTTTTTTATAGACCAGTACATCTAGAAAGGGAAGTTGATCATTGATTTCTGTTTCCATAGTAAACTGTATTTTTGGGGTGTAGGCTGTTGAGATGAGTGAGGAAAATTGTCTAGTTTTTCTTTACCATGTGGCCAAATTACAAAGGTATCATCAACATATCTCAGCCAAAGTTTGGGTTTGTATTTGGCTTGCTCTAAAGCATTATTTTCGAAATATTCCATATAGAGGTTGGCTATGACAGGCGATAGAGGTGATCCCATGGGGGCTCCCTCTATTTGTTTATATCTTTGTTCATTATAGATGAAGTATGTATTGGTCAGGCAGTGGTTGGTAAGGTCTAGGATATATTTGGGGGGTTTGTGTTTGTCTTGGATAGCTGTCAAGGCTTCTGTAATAGGTATTTGTGTGAACAGGGACACGACATCGAAACTTACAAGTAGGTCATCGGGTTGTAGGTTTTGTTTTTTAATTATTTGTATAAAGTGGGATGAATTTTGAACATATGAGGTAATAGTTTCTGTATATGGTTGAAGGTATTTTGCTAAAAATTTGGCAAGGTTTTGTAGAGGGGAGCCTATAGAACTGACTATTGGCCTGAGAGGTATTCCTTCTTTGTGTATTTTTGGAAGGCCATAGAGTTTTGGACATATGGAAGATTTTTCTCTGGGGATGATTTTTTGCTGGATTCTTCGCTGATGGGAGAGGCCTTGATTTTAGATTTGGTGGTTTTTTTCTAGGTAGGTGGTAGGATCTGTGCTTAGGAGTTTGTAGGCTGGGTTTTTTAGTAGATTTGTCATTTTTTCCTTGTATTCTGCTGTGTTCATTACTATAGTGGAGTTTCCTTTATCAGCTGGGAGAATTATTATATCCTGGTTTTTCTTTAGATTGATAAGTGCCTCTCTTTCTTCCTGCTGTATGTTGCTTTTTGGAGGTTTACTAGAGCACAGAATATTAGTGACTTGGAGTCTGATTTTGTTTGCAGTATCTGTCACTAATATTCTGTGCTCTAGTAAAACCTCCAAAAAGCAACATACAGCAGGAAGAAAGAGAGAGGCACTTATCAATCTAAAGAAAAACCAGGATATAATAATTCTCCCAGCTGATAAAGGAAACCTCCACTATAGTAATGAACACAGCAGAATACAAGGAAAAAATGACAAAATCTACTAAAAAACCCAGCCTACAAACTCCTAAGCACAGATCCTACCACCTACCTAGAAAAAACCACCAAATCTAAAATCAAGGCCTCTCCCATCAGCGAAGAAATCCAGCAAAAAATCATCCCCAGAGAAAAATCTTCCATATGTCCAAAACTCTATGGCCTTCCAAAAATACACAAAGAAGGAATACCTCTCAGGCCAATAGTCAGTTCTATAGGCTCCCCTCTACAAAAACCTTGCCAAATTTTTAGCAAAAATACCTTCAACCATATACAGAAACTATTACCTCATATGTTCAAAAATTCATCCCACTTTATACAAATAATTAAAAAACAAAACCTACAACCCGATGACCTACTTGTAAGTTTCGATGTCGTGTCCCCTGTTCACACAAATACCTATTACAGAAGCCTTGACAGCTATCCAAGACAAACACAAACCCCCCAAATATATCCTAGACCTTACCAACCACTGCCTGACCAATACATACTTCATCTATAATGAACAAAGATATAAACAAATAGAGGGAGCCCCCATGGGATCACCTCTATCACCTGTCATAGCCAACCTCTATATGGAATATTTCGAAAAATAATGCTTTAGAGCAAGCCAAATACAAACCCAAACTTTGGCTGAGATATGTTGATGATACCTTTGTAATTTGGCCACATGGTAAAGAAAAACTAGACCAATTTCCTCACTCATCTCAACAGCCTACACCCCCAAAATACAGTTTACTATGGAAACAGAAATCAATGATCAACTTCCCTTTCTAGATGTACTGGTCTATAAAAAACCCAATGGCAGCCTAGGACATACTATCTACCAAAAGAAAACCCATACCAACCGTTATCTAAATGCACACTCACACCACCACCCCGCACAAATCACCTCAGTGGCCAAAACTCTCATCACCAGAACCAAAACGCTTAGCTGACCATGAGCACTTAAAAACTGAATTGAACAAACTCAAAGATGTACTAATTTCTAATGGATTCAAAGAGAAAAACAATAACAAACCTAATCAATAAAGAGACACCCCCCAAAAAACAAGATCAAGAACAGGACAATGGCACCACCATCCTTCCTTACATCAAAGGCACCACGGATAAAATTAGTAAAATTCTACAAAAACATAACATCAAAACCTCATTTTGCACTAACCAAAAAATATCTAATATCCTAAGGAGGCCCCAAAGATAAAATCCAATTAGAATACCAAGGTATCTATGAAATCCCTTGCAAAACATGTGCAGCCACATACATTGGACAAACTAACCGAAGAGTGAGCCAGCGCATGGCAGAACATATGAATGCAGTCAAGAAACAGGAGAAGACCTCCTCCCTTGTCCAGCACATTAAAAAAACAGGGCACGAAATTGACTTTGAAAAAACTAAATTACTCCACAAAACAGAGAATTTATATAAAAGAATCTCTCTAGAAGCTATTGAAATTGAAAAGAGGTCCTTTTGTTTAAATAAAAGGGATGATACCTCGCGCCTGCCAGAGATTTGGAAACCAGCCTTAAACAAAATAAACACTTCATTATAATCAATATGTCAATCCTTTAATTATTATGATTTTAGAATTTTATATTTGGAAATCAGACTTAAACAAAACACTTCATAATCTTCATGCCATTCCTTCTATAACCATGATTACACCAACCAATCAGATCACGGAAGCATAGTCACCCAATCTATTTGCTACATTCAAAGCAAATCTCCACCCCCACACTACATGCTAAGAAGAAATGTCAGTTGCTAATATTCATTTGCAAAAACACAAAGATTGGAACTCCAGCCTGATGATGGTGAATGTGATTTCACCGAAACGTCGCATAGACATGCAAAACATTACACAGGGCAAAACCCGAACTCAGAACAATCTACATATATATATATATATATATATATATATATATATATATATATATATATATATATATATATGTCACATGTTTAAGCTGAATTTGAAAATTAAGGGAGACTAGGATAGATCTATTTCGGCCTTATTTTGGCCTCATCAGCTAGCCATACCCACTGGGACTTGAACCTGCAACCTTTGCCTTGTAAGGCAGAGAATTATCCTCTAGGCTACAGTATCCAATCCCTTCAGCTCTGTACCAGGGAAGGGTTACATTTTGTGTCAAATCACCCTGGTATATTGAAGGAACATCACAGCTCCTTTTTTGTCTCTCGGCCCAACCCAGGGCCATTTCCAAGGCAGTTAATTTTATTGATAGCCGACAATTCTATCTGTATGTGTCACATGTTTAAGCTGAATTTGAAAATTAAGGGAGACTAGGATAGATCTATTTCGGCCTTATTTTGGCCTCATCAGCTAGCCATACCCACTGGGACTTGAACCTGCAACCTTTGCCTTGTAAGGCAGAGAAGACAGACAGACAGACAGAAGATTGATATAGAAGATAGATGAGGGATGGATGGATAGATAGATAGATAGATAGATAGATAGATAGATAGATAGGTGGGTGGGTGGGTGGGTGGGTGGGTGGGTGGGTGGGTGGAGGGATGAAGGGATGGAGGGATGGAGGGATGGAGGGACGGACTGACGGAAAGGTGATAAATAGAGGAATAAATAGCTAGGAATCTATTGTAGATTTCATTTCAAAACTCTGATTTCAAATCCTCTCTCTCTTACACACACACATATACACACACGCACAAACACAAATATTTCATCCAGCAAGGCTGAGGTGGCCTTCGAGAAAATTTAATTCATTTCCTCTGGAAGCCAGAAGTTAATATTTCTATCGGCCCCGTTGCCGGAAGATTGACACTGGAGTCTATTTGCTTGGAGAAGCACAATCAAATGGCACTTCCCTTTTTGTGCTCCTTCACTTTTCCTTTTTCTTAACTAATTATATCGATACGAAATTGAATTTTAAAGGTTCGGTCCCCAAAGAGGCTGAAATGTAATTTCGGGTGGATATTAAAAAAAACTGTGGAAAACTCAGGCAGGCACGCAGGGCTTCTTCTTAGGAAACAAACAACAAAGAAAACCCCAGCTGACATTCAAAACAATTCTTGCAAGTTATAGATGAGAGCAGGATAAGCAAAACATGTAGGTTTGTGCGTTTGTGTGCGAGTGCAGTCACACTCTACAACCGTGGGTGGTGTGAATCTGCCGATATGCAAATTGTTTTTATTTATTTGTTTGTTTTATTTTATTTATTGTTAGAGTTGGAAGGGACCATGCGGGTCATCAAGTCCAACCCCTTGCCTAAGCAGGAACCCTATAGCATCCCAGCCAAATGGCAGTCCAATTTCCTCTTTAAAATGTCCAGAGTATTGGAGTTCACAACGTCCGCTGGTAGGTTGTTCCACTGGTTGATCGTTCTGACCGTCAGGAAGTTCTTCCTTATTTCCAGGTTGAATCTCTCCTTGGTCAGCTTCCAGCCGTTGTTCCTCGTCCGGCCCTCCGGTGCCCTGGAGAATAAAGTGATCCCCTCCTCTCTGTGGCAACCCCTCGTATACCTGTAGACAGTGTTCTCTCTAATTTTTTTGGGGGGTGGGCAGAAAAGTGTAGTGTCTGAGCGGCAGTCCCTTCAGGACTGGGCGGCACAGAAATAATTAATAAATAAATAAATAAACAAACAAAAAAACAAACAAACAAACAAATAAAAACCCACCCTATTTTGCCTTAGAGAATTTCAAAATAAAATACTGTCCTGTGTGTCTATAACAGTGAGCTCATAATAGGGCAACTCTATCAATATCAAAATGCCACTTAAATAGTTGAGCTAGTTTCAAACTAGATTTTGATTTTCTTTCTCTCTTCCTGACTCCCATTCTTTTTCTTTCTCTTTTCCTTCCTCTCTTTTTTCTATCTGTTTATCTCTCTTCCTCTCTTCCTCTCTCTCTCCTTCCCTCTCACTCTTTCCCTCTCGGCTTCTGGGCAGGTTTGGAAAACTCTGAGTTGATGATGATTTTTAAGTGAGCGATTGCTCACTGCTCAGCTTAGAGGGAACTATGCCTGTAGACTGCTATCATGTCCGCTCTGGCCCTCCTTTTCTCTAGGCTATCCATGCCCAATTCCCGCAGTCTCTCTTCGTAAGTCTTGGCTTCCAGTCCCTTAATCATCTTGGTTGCTCTTTTCTGCACCTTCTCCAGAGTTTCAATGTCTCTTTTGAAGTGTGGTGACCAGAACTGAACACAGTACTCCAGGTGTGGTCTGACCAGGGCGTAGTAGAGTGGTATTAATACTTCCCTGGTCTTGGAGTGTATGTCTGTCTGTCTGTCTATCATCTATCTATCTATCTATCTATCTATCTATCTATCTATCTATCTATCTATCTATCTATCTATCTATTTATTAGAGTTGGAAGGGTCCTAGTAGGTCATCTAGTCCAATCCCCTGTTCAAGCAGGAGTCCCTATATCACTTCAGACAAATTATTTTATTGTAGGAGGAAGAGGTGGAGGAGGAGGAGGAAGAAGAGTGGAGGAGGAAGGGAAGGAAGAGGAGGAAGAGGAGGAGGAATAGAGGAGGAGGACAGGAAGAGAGGAGGAGGAGGAAAGATCAGACTCTGATGTCGGTCTCGATGTTTTATAAATTTATTTTTATTTTATTTATTTATTTTGTCAAACAATTATAGGGTGGTAATTTGTACAAATAAAATATTAGATAAGTAATGATGAAAAGTAACAAAAGTAGACAATAGGACAGGAATGGTAGGAACAGTGGTGCGCTTATGCACGCCCCTTACAGACCTCTTAGAAAGGGGGAGAGGTCAATTGGAGACAGTCTAAGGTTAAAGGTTTTGGGGTTAGGAGTAGAAACCACAGAATCAGGTAGTGCATTCCAGGTGTTGATTACTCTGTTGCTGAAGTCGTATTTTTTGCAGTCAAGCTTTTGTTTCTGCTTGTGTCTGTGTATCTGTGCATCTATTTGTCAATGCATTTTTCTTCCAATAGATAATGTGAAAGAGAAGACGTGTAGAATAACCAGTGAGTAAAAAAGACACTGGTAAGCTTCAATGCATATAGAATACAAACCTCAAAACCTGGTTTCATATATGGTGGAGGAGGTCCCTAAATGTTCTGGAATGAGACAGTAGGATAAAAAACATCCCTCTCTATGACATTTGTCAGATGTTTATTTATTTATTTTATTTTATTTATTTTATTTTTTTATTTTGTCCAATACACAATACATATGGAAGAGAATAGACATGTAGTAATATATATAAAGTGCTCAGGTTTTTCTGCTGCATAAACACACACACACAAAAAATCAAATTATATTTGATGGAGGGGTTTTTTTTGCAAAACCTTCAAGTGTTTATCTTGGGATTCTGGTGGTTTCACAGGCTCCCTCTGGCGGTTGGAAATAAAAATAGGGAAAAAAACAATTTGTAAATGACAAAGGTGGGGAAAAACAGCCAAAACTTTGGAGAATAAATTGAGGCTCTCTTCCGCTTGGATATACACTGCTCCAAAAAAATAAATAAAGGGAACCCAACACAATATAACTCCAAGTAAATCAAACTTCTGTGAAATCAAACTGTCCACTTAGGAAGCAACAGTGATTGACAATCAATTCCACCTGCTGTTGTGCACATTCAACATTGCACAGAACGAAGTATTTCATTCATTCAGATGCAGCATGTGTTATTTGAGTGTCCCCTTTATTGTTTTGAGCTGTATAGGATCTCCTATTTGAGCAAGGGGGCTGGGTTTGGACTAGAAGACCTCCAAGGTCCCTTCTGGTCTTATTCTGAATTGAATTTGCAGTGTTTTATTTATTAATTTATTTTATTTATTTATTTAGTCCAATACATAATACACATTGAAGAGAATAGATATGTAGTAATATAAATAAAGAAAAGAAGAGAAGAAAAGATATAAAAGTATAGGTGAACATATTTGAAAGGAAGAAAAGATAAATGAGATAAGGAGAGACAATTGGACAGGGGATGGAAGGCACACTGGTGCACTTATGTACGCCCCTTACTGACCTCTAAGGAACCTGGAGAGGTCAATCGTGGATAGTCTAAGGGAAAATGTTTGGGGTTAGGGGTTGACACTACTGAGTCAGGTAATGAGTTCCACTCTTCGACAATTCAATTGCTGAAGTCATATTTTTTACAGTCAAGTTTGTAGCGGTTAATATTAAGTTTGAATCTGTTGCGTGCTCTTGTGTTGTTGCGGTTGGAGCTGAAGTAGTCATTGACAGGCAGGACATTGCAGCATATGATCTTGTGGGCAATACTTAGATCGTGTTTCATGTGTCGTAGTTCTAAGCTTTCTAGGCCCAGGATTGTAAGTCTAGTTTCGTAGGGTATTCTGTTATGGGAGGAGGAGTGAGGGGCTCTTCTGGTGAAGTATCTTTCATTAAACTAGATATACCCACTTCCTGACTTGTTCGTCATATGTTTTAGCCTCCAGTCCCCTAATCCTCTTGGTTGCCCTTCTGTCCAACTTTTTCTGTTGCTCGATTTTGTGAGTTCCCCTCCCGACTGTGTTTTTCTTCACGGGAGTTTTCCTGCCTTCCTCCAGCAAAGGAAGAAGATACAGGCCGGGGGTGGCGGGTGGGGGTGGCATGGTAGAAGCTTGGTAGGATGGATGCCAGCCAGCTGCTTCCCAGCAGAGAAAAGAGACAGCATTTGGAGTCCATTTATAGAGCAGGGAGGGAAGTGTGTTTTTGTGTGTGTGTTTGAGAGTGTGTGTGTTTGTATGTGTGTGTGACAGGATTCCTTTGGGGAGTTGAAGTCATCCACTGAAGCGCAGGCTCAACTTGTCCAGGAATAGCTGCAAATTACAGAGCTTCTATTTCCCTGTGTCTATTTTTCTTTCTTTCTTTTCCTTCCTCCCTCCCTTCCTTTCTTTTTTCTTTTTCTTTCTTTCTTTCTTTCTTTCTTTCTTCTTTTTTCTTCCTCTCTCTCTCTTTCTGTCTCTCTCTTTTTCCCATTTCCTTCCTTCTTTTCTTTTTCTTCTTCTCTATCTCTCCTTTCTCTCTTTTTCTCTTTCTTTGTCTCTCTCTCTCTCTCATTTTCTTTCTTTCTCTCATTCTTTCTCTTTCACACTCTCTCTTTCTCTCATTTCCTCCCTCCCTTCCTTCCTTTCTCTCTCATTCTCATTCTCTCTTCTCTCTGACATTCTCTTCTTCACACTCATTCCCTATCTTATTTTCTCTCTCTCTCTCTCTCTCTCTCTCATTTTCTTTCTTTCTCTTTCACACACACACATTCTCTTTTTCATGCTCATTCCCTCTCTCGTTTTCTTTCATTCTCTCTCATTTTTCTCTCTCATACACACATTCTGTGACTGTCTCTCATTCTTTCATTCTCTCATTCTCTTTCTTTCATTCTCATTCTCTCTCTCTTATTCTCTTTCTTTCTCATTCCCTCTCTCATTTATTGTTTCTTTCTTTGTCTCTCTCCCTCTTTCTCTTTCTTTTCTCTCTCTCTCCTTCCTTCATTCCTGCCCACCTTCCCTCTTTCCATAGATGTTCCAATGCCCATTCTGGCTGGCAGACTAAAGCAAAGGCCTCACCTCCATAACATTCCTGCTCTTAGCTTTAACATTCCAGGGGACCCTGCTTCATTTTAAGTGCCTGGAATGGCTTATAGTTATGTATTTATATTTTATTGTTTGTTTATTTATTTATTCATTCATTTGATTTCTATGCCGTCTTTGTCCGCAGAGTCAGGGAGGCTCACAACAAAATAAATATAATAATACAGTAGTCCCTCACCTATCGCTGGTGTTACGTTCCAGACCCGGCCGCGATAGGTGAAATCCGCGATGGGGAATTTATCGACTGATAGTACTTATTTAAGTATTTATATTGTAATTGTTTGGTAAGTTTTCATTGTTTTAAGTGTTTATAAACTGTTCCCACACAGTATTTATTTTAGATACAGTATTTAAATACAGTATTTACAATTTTAGATATATATTTTTTGAAAAACCTGCCGATCGACTTCCTCAGAAACCCGCGAACCAGTGAAGATCCGCGAATGATTTTTCTCATTAATATTTCTTGAAAACCCGCAAAGAAGCCGCAGTAGGTGAAGCGCGGTATAGTGAGGGACTACTGTACAATGTATTAAAAAAATCTAAATTTAAGATTAGATTTTAAATCCCAATACATTCAAAACAATCATCCACTTTCATCCCATATACATTCCAACCGATGGCCAGAGCTAGCGGTAACACTCAATGGCCCCATGCTGGCTGGCAAAGGTGAATTTTTAAAGACTTCTTATGTTTATAATTGAGTAATTCTTTGTCAAGTGGACCAGGTGTCCATTTGACTGATTTCTGCAGCCTTATTTGAAAAGAAACCATCACATGCTGTGAGCCGTCCCGAGTCCTCGGAGAGGGGCGGCATACAAATCCAATTAAATTAAATCAAATCAATCAAATCAAATCAAAACAAAAACAACATATATGTATGGGATGCTGTAGTATGTGTAGGATGCTCTAGGATGTTTCTGAATGTTTGACTTTTAAATGTTTAGCCTTTAAAAAAAATATTTAAAATTAATTATTTCTGTTAATTGGATTTAAAAGTGTTTTATATATTGTGTTTTATTGAAATGTTGTTTTCCACGGAGAGGGGTGGCATATAAGACAAACAAACAAATAAGCAAACAAACAAACAAATAAATAAATAAATAAACAAATAAACAAATAAACAAAAAAACAAGCCACTAGTTTGACCACGTGCATGAATCTATATGAATGGCAAGTACACGTTTTGTTGACTTGTTCTATTATGAGTTTTAATTAGGGTTTTAGAAGTTAGATTGTTGGGGGTTTTTCCTTGACTTCTTTTTCTTGTTGTTTGTAATTTTATATTGTTGTAAGTTGCCCTGAGTCCTTCGGGATTGGGTGGCAGAGAAGTCTAAATGAATGAATGAATGGATGGATAAATTTATTTATTTATTTATTTATTTATTTAATTTATTTATTTATTTTGTCCAATACATAATACACATTGAAGAGAATAGATATGTAATAATATAAATAAAGAAAAGAATAGAAGAAAAGATATAAAAGTATAGGTGAACATATTTGAAAGGAAGAAAAGATAAATGAGATAAGGAGAGACAATTGGACAGGGGACGGAAGGCACACTGGTGCACTTATGCACGCCCCTTACTGACCTCTAAGGAACCTGGAGAGGTCAATCGTGGATAGTCGAAGGGAAAAATGTTGGGGGTTAGAGGTTGACACTACTGAGTCAGGTAATGAGTTCCACGCTTCGACAACTCAATTGCTGAAGTCATATTTTTTACAGTCAAGTTTGGAGCGGTTAATATTAAGTTTGAATCTGTTGTGTGCTCTTGTGTTGTTGCGATTGAAGCTGAAGTAGTCATTGACAAGTAGAACGTTGCAGCATATGATCTTGTGGGCAATACTTAGATCGCGTTTTAGGCGAAGTAGTTCTAAGCTTTCTAGACCTATGATTGATAGTCTGCTTTCGTAGGGTATTCTGTTTCGAGTGGAGGAGTGAAGGGCTCTTCTGGTGAAGTATCTTTGGACATTTTCAAGGGTGTTGATGTCCGAGATGTGGTATGGGTTCCAGACAGATGAACTGTATTCAAGGATGGGTCTGGCAAAAGTTTTGTAGGCTCTGGTGAGTAGTGTGAGATTGCCAGAGCAGAAGCTGCATAGGATCAGGTTAACAACTCTAGAAGCCTTTTTGGCAATATTGTTGCAGTGGGCTTTGAATGAATGAATGAATGAATGAATGAATGAATGAATGAATGAATGAATAAATAAATAAAATTGGGTCATTCTTTGTCAAGTGGACCAGGTGAAATTGAAGCCTTGTTTGAAAAGAAACCATCAGAAAAACAATATAGGTGATAGAAAAATGCATCCTCTTTCTGATGAAATCAAAATGAAGATGATTGAAGGTGAGTAAACAGAGTTCTGCTTCATCACCTTCAATAGAAAAAGCAAGGGTTTTTTTCCTCTATTGCTCTCTCTTTTCTCACCTTCAATCATCTTCATTTTGATTTCATCAGAAAGAGGATGCATTTTTCTATCACCTATATTGTTTTTCTGATGGTTTCTTTTCAAACAAAGCTTCAATTTCACCTGGTCCACTTGACAAAGAATGACCAAACTTTATTTCATCGCCAGCTGCCCAGAGCCTCTTTGCCTAAGGGATCCGAGGGGCCTGTAAATTTAATAAATAAAGAAATACGTAATAAATCCAGGGTCTGTCGTAGCTACCGCCTGACGAGCCGGCTTAAAAGAACGGCTTCTTTTCACAATTCCTGACAGCGCCACCTTAATTTAATGCAAAGGTGGGCCAAGCCTAAGAGGAAGGAACAGTGCAATCTATTATAACACACACACATCACCCCTGACTCGGTTGTCGTAGATCAATATGGCAAAGTCAATAATGGCTTTTGATTCTGGAATATTAGGCTGACTGTCAGATTTGTATTTATTAGCCTTTTTTTTTTTTTTACAAATGAGCCGAGCCACTGACCTGAACGAAAAAGGCCAAGCGAAGAGATTCCTGTCTGGCATTTTCAAAAGATAAGCAGTTGATCACCTGCTTTTTTTTAAAAAAAAGAAAAGAAACAGAATGGATTGTGATTGTGAATTTATTTTTATTTTTTTTATTTAAAAAAACCCTCTACTTGATTCCTTTTTTGGGGGGGATTTTTTTTTAAAAAAATGTTTTTTATGTAAAGTTAAAAAAAAAGGAAAGGGAAACAAGCGCGACATATAACACATAACAAAACATTGAATAAACATTTCCGTAATGTGAACTAAAGTTGGAACACATCATACAGGTGCAAACTTAGTATTCTGACTATAAGAAGTGATTTTTATAATTAGTAATAATAATAATAATAATAATAATAATAATAATAATAATAATAACAACAATAATAACAACAATAACAATAATTTATTAGATTTGTAT
Organism: Erythrolamprus reginae; assembly: GCF_031021105.1. Lineage (NCBI taxonomy): Eukaryota > Metazoa > Chordata > Lepidosauria > Squamata > Dipsadidae > Erythrolamprus > Erythrolamprus reginae. Next base: position 351,140,171 of record NC_091951.1, read on the forward strand.
GCCGCCCCTCTCCGAAAACTCGGGGCTGCTCACAATAATACGATGTACAAATCCAATATTTAAAAACACAATGTAAAACCCCTTATAGTAAAATAATCACATTCCTGGTTTGCTGATTCTAGAACAGGAGGGCAACCTAGAAAGGAACTTAGCAGGTCTTGTAGTTGAATCCCATGCTTAATTTTTCTCTCCCTCCCTGCCCTCCCCTGCTTTAAGAGACTGGCCCGACCCACCTGCCAAAATATGATAAGACCGGCCTACCTCTCAGGGTTCTTGATTCCACCCAAGCATGCAATACTTACAGCCAAACCTGGTTCCTTTATTTTTCTGAGGAGACTTTCCCATGGCAGTTGAAACAATTACCAGCAGCCAATCAAAATGTGCCACCTATATTTTTCCCCCGGTAATCCTATGTTTTTCACCAGTTTTTACCTGTCATAGATGTGACATCTATATAATATAGGTATATCAAAAGGGCTGTGTTCGAATGCAACATGGTGTCAAAATTTCAAAGCAATCCATGAAGTACTTTTCAAGATTTGATGTCCCTAACAAAGATTTTTAACTTTTTTATTAATATAGATTATGGGATATATATATTTTTGGTTTTGTTTTGCTTTTTTCTCTTCCTGGCCTTCCAGGGTTCTTCCAAAAGCATGGCCTCAGATTAATTGCCCATCGCTAGAAAGCAAAAAAAAAAAGTGATTAAAAAAATCAGATTAATTGAATTTGAAACTGCAGACAAAGGAACAATGATATTATATTAGGAAGCTCATTAATTCCCAGCTGGGCTTCAACTGGTTGCATCACCATGGATAAAGGAAGGCTTTAATGTGGAATGAATGCACAAAATAGGTTGAAATAGAAGTCTTTGTGGGTATATTTGTGCAACAGATAATAGGGGAGGGGGGAATTGACATTTTATACATATAAAAACATCCTGTCTTGCATAAAATTGGTATTAAACCGGTGCCCTAATTGGCAGAGGCCACCGAGTTCCAGAATCGGGACCAGAATTTCCATTGCTAAGTGACTTGTGAATGATTTCACAAACTTTGGGGGGGGGGGAACCTGGTTAATACAGTATGTGTATCACTACGGTTTTCCTTCCTTCCCTTCTTCTCTTTACATCTCCTTCTCTCCCTCCCTTTCTCCCTCCCTCCCTTCCTTCCCTCTCTCCATCAGACCTCCATATCTTTCTTTCATCTTCTCCTCTCTTTTTTCTCTTCCTTCCTTCTTCTTTTTCCTTTCCATTTCCTACCTTTCTTCTTTCTCCCTCCTTCTTTCCCATCTCCTCCCCCTCTCCTCTTTCCAGTTTGCTCGTTCATTTGTTCATTCCTTCATTCCTTTCCTTCATCCTTTCTCTCATTTCCTTCTACATCATAGGGAAGACTCCTTCTCTCACCTCTGTTCTCTGATGCATTCTTCTCTCAGTTCTCATGTTTAGATACACCAGAGCACCTAATACATTTTAAGTGGTCCTTGGTCCTTTTTTCCAGGGACACTTTTCACTTTCCACAAGTGCCAAAGCTTTTCAACAGGACCCCCCAAAAAGAGGGGAAGGGAGGAGTCAAATAAAAGGTTTCCAAGAAATCAAAAACAATGTCTGTTTTAAGGCCAAACCGATTCTGCATTTCCAATCCAGTTGCCAATTGATTTCAAGTGGGATAAACACCATTTCAAAGAGTAAACACTATTACAAATATTAGTGGACGGTGTATGTTAAATTGAGGTCAATGTTCTTCATTTGGACTTACGATCGTTTATTTTCTTATCATTAATCAAACGGTCCTTGCTGATCTGCGAGTGTTTGATTTTTCTCTTCTTAATTGGTCGATAAACTTTTAAAACATGTTAATATTTTATGAGGCCCTTAATCTACTTCGGAATGTTTAAACAAGGATATTTTATATATATATATTAATATTCTATCCATTTATTTTCATGTTAATATTTGTCACTTTCCTACGGACTGTGATTACATCTTTTAATTCATTTATGTGTCCATTTCGAGCTTCCTAGCATGGCATCCAATTATCCATATCCATATCCATATCCATAGATACATAGATACATACAAACATACATATATTAATCTCTGTTATGGGATTAGACAAATCATTGGCCACTGGTGACAATAAGTGTGCCTCTTTTATTATTATTATTATTATTATTATTATTATTATTATTATTAATAATAATAATAATAATAACAACAAACATTAAACAAACATTTAAAACATTGGACATGTTGTGACCATCCTGTATGATCATTTCTTTACATAATATTTACATAACATTGCTCAATTAGAGCAGGATAGAGGGATAGAGAGATGGATGGATGGACAGACAGATAGACAGATGATAGATAATATTAATATTATTATCTTTAATAATGATTTACTATGTGTTACAAAGCATTGCCAACATTCACTACATCCAAATGAAAAAGAATGCAGACAGACAGATTAGATAAGATAGATATGGATGGACAGCCTCTTGCCCCCATCAATCTGGGTCCACATTTTACCAACCTCAGAAGGATGGAAGGCTGAGTCAACCTTGAACCTACTAAGATTCGATCTGCCAAACTGCTGGCAGCTGATGATCAGTAGAAGTAGCTTGCAGTACTGCACTCTAAACACTGCACCACCGCGTCTCTTGCAGCACTACACTCTAGCAGAAGTACTGCTTGCAACAATGTACTCTAACCACTGCACCACTGAGGCAGTGCACAGCACTAAGTTGTCCAGGTTCCAAGTAATACACCCCTAGCAAACAGAACTACAAGGCAAGCAAGTTCCTCAAAGAACAGGTTTATTGGGCATATCATATCTACACAGAGTGGTGAAAACTGACTCTAAAGGTTCCTGTGCTTTTCACCTAATTAATAGTAAAACGTTTTCCCACTTTCCCAAACAATCAGTCTCTTGGTCCAATCAGGGCTCTATCCAGTTGCTTGGAAACTTGTGGGAATGACCTTGATTCTCAGGGGAAACTCTTTTGCTTTGGCTACAAAACCCCAATTATCTCTATTCCACCCTCCATATACCTCGGCACCATCATGACAAACCTGAAGCTTCCAAGATGGCCTCAGTCAGGCTAGCTTTAGAGTTGACAGATGTAGCAGGACACCTACCAAGAACATTGTATAAATGAACTCAGCATCAGTGTTGGGTTCCTACCGATATGGGCCACTATGTAGCTCCGGTAGGCAAAATTGAACTGTGCGGGCAGCTCCAGCTGACTGGGGGGTTGGGGGGGGGGCATTGGCCACATGTGCCCATGTAAGATTTGGCTTCTGTACATGTGCAGGAAGTGAAATCACATATGAAGGGGCTCTCACGCATGATATTTGGCTGATTTTCGGCATTGTTTTGCTTCTGCGCATTCGCGGTGTTGTGGTTAGCTCTGGCCCTGCTCCTGCCCCAAGGACTGTGGATGTGGGGGAGACATCCACATGCTGCAGGCCTGTTTTGCCCCCAGTGGAATCTGCTGATGAAGGCTCCTCTGACCAAGAAGATATGAGTGACAGGGAGGAGGAGAGTGTGACAGACAGCTCAGAAGGAGATAAATTATCTAGCTCCTCCTTGGATTCGGAACAAGAGTTAATGATACTGCCACGCATGTGGAGAGCGATGCATAGGCAACAACAACTGAGAGATTATTATCAAAGAAAATGAGGCCACCTGTGGTTGGGTGGGGCTGTGGTCATTAGTGAGGCTGCTATAAATAGCAGCCTATGGGTTTGGCCATTGTGGAGGATTATCTGATCGTTGTGTTTCATGACTGCTTTACTGACTTGGACTTTTTGTGTGCTGCTTTTTCCCCACTTTGAAACTAAACCAGAGCAAAGTGTGTTTCACTTTGTGAAAGAAGAAGGACTGTGAATTGTCTCACAGCTGCAAGCTAAGTATCACAGAACTGAGAAGGGACTTGTACAAATTACCAGTTTGTTTGGAGACGAGGGCTCTTTGCTATACCAAAAGAGGACTTGGTTTAAGTGAATTTTCATTATAAAGAACATTGTTTTGAATTTTCAAACGTGTGTGTGTCTGAAATTTGTACCTGTGAATTTTTGGGAGGATTCTACCAGAGAGCACGACAGAACATCGCGGAAGCTAAGAAATCACTGAAAATTGATGAAACCTCGCGTGCACGAGTGTCCTCACATGAGATTTTGATTCCTGCCTGCTCAGCATATTTAGGAGACCTCATATTTATGGTTTATTCACTGTGATCATATGCTGAGCTCTGCCTGTAATATATTTTCAGACAAATATACCTAATTAAATGGCAAAAGGTTTCTGCAATCTCCCTCGAGGAATTCAAGGAAACCGTCAATTTATGGAATTTTTGGTGGGAATGTTGGGGGTCTTTTTTCTGCCCGGCTATAATCCCTAGACACATAATGTACTGGAAATTATACCATTTTTGCAGCTGTTAAAAATGTGTTTTAATATGTGCATGACACAGAACCGCTGTACTAAGCCAGCAATTCTTTCTGAATTTCTTTTTTAAATATATATATAATCTTATATTTTATTCAGGTCTTGTTTCCAGCATTTATAGTTTTATATTTTTATTAAAAAGGAAGGCAATGCCAGTGTTCAGCATGATTGACACGGATATATATATATATAGGATGGACATTAATAAATCACAGCACTATCTATATTTATCTTGATTGGGTCCAGGGTTAAGGCACCAAACTAGAGGCTAGGAGACGGTGAATTCAAATCCTGTTTAAGGCATCAGAGGGGACTGGGTGACTTTGGGCCAATCATCTGGAAATAGTGAGTTCTAGTCCCATCTTAAGCGTGAAAGTTGACCAGGTGACTTTGGTCTTATCACTAGGAGACAATGAGTTCTAGTCCCATCTTAAACGTGAAAGTTGACCGGGTGACTTTGAACTAATCACCAGGAGACAATGAGTTGTAGTTCAATCTTGGACATGAAAGTAGTTGACCAGGTGATTTTGGGCTAATCACCAGGAGACAATGAGTTCTAGTCTCATCTCAGATATGAAAGTTGACCAGGTGTCTTCGGGCTAGTCACCAGGAGACAATGGGTTCTAGACCCATCTTAGGTATGAAAGTCAGCTAGGTGAATTTGAGAGAATCACCAAGAGACTGGGAGATCTAGTCCCATTTTAGGTGTGAAAGTTGACTGGGTGACTTTGGGCTAATTCACCGGGAGACGGTGAGTTCTAGTCAGGCATAAAAGTAGGAATGGGTGACTTCATCGAACAAATGTGGCGAGGCACATCATAACATTGGGACAAAATTCATTTAGCAAATGTTTAACTTAGCAACAGAAATGTTGGGCTCAATTGTGACTGTACATCAAGCTCTACCTGTATTGCATTCTCATTTGTATTTGTATTTGTATTTATTAGATTTTTATACTGCCCCTCTCCGAAGACTCGGGGCGGCTAACAACAATATAAAAAGACAATGTAAACAAATCTAATATTAAAACAATCTAAAAAAACCCAATTTAAAGAACCACTCATACATACAAGCATACCATGTATAAATTCTATAAGTCTAGGGGGAAGGGAAAATTTCAATTCCCCCTGACGACAGAGGTGGGTTTTAATGAGCTTGCGAAAGGCAAGGAGGGTAGGGGCAACTCTGATATCTGGGGGGAGCTGGTTCCAGAGAGTCAGGGCTGCCACAGAGAAGGCTCTTCTTCGGGGTCGCGCCAAACGACATTGCTTAGTTGACAGGACCCGGAGAAGGCCAACTCTGTGGGACCTAATCGGTAGCTGGGATTTGTGCGGCAGAAGGCGGTCCCGGAGATATTCTGGTCCGATGCCATGAAGGGCTTTATAGGTCATAACCAACACTTTGAATTGTGACTGGAAATTGATCAGCAACCAATGCAGACTGCGGAGTGTTGGTGTTACATGGGCATGCCTTGGGAAGCCCATGATTGCTCTCGCAGCTGCATTCTGCACGATCTGAAGTTTCCAAACACTTTTCAAAGGTAGCCCCATGTAGAGAGCATTACAGTAGTCGAACCTCGAGGTGATGAGGGCATGTGTGTGTGTGTGTGTCTTCAATCTTCATTTCACTTTGGGGAAGATTGAACCCAGTTTATTTAATGACCTGGTTTCTCAACTTCATGCCTATCAAATCTTACTTGAATGACAGTCCTAATATGGTAAGATTCAATGAATTTATATGGTACCCACCCAACCCAGAGCTGTCTTAAAATCCAAATAGAGGGAAGAAAAACTCTTCTAGATTGGGTGGAAACATTGCCCAAGGCAGCTATGTCAGATTGACTGGGGAAAACAAAGAGGAAGTCTTAAAAATAAGGCTGAAATTCGGTGCCTCTCTATTCATTGTGATTGCTGCAATATTGATGTCGGGGATAAAAGGGGAACTGCAAAGCAAATAAGGACCTCATAAAAATATGAAAGCTGGCTTTGATCTCCCTCGACGTTTCCTTCCTATTCCCCTGGGGAAGATGTGTGGCAACCAATCACTTTCAGGCAAACTGGATTTAGAAGACAGCTGTGACACAATATGAGAATAAGTGAATAACACTCACACCCTCATCACCTCACATCTTGACTATTGCAATGCACTCTACATGGGGCTACCCTTGAAAAGCATTTGGAGACTACAGCTGGGAAACCCCACCTCCGGACATCCGTTGCCAGCCAAAGCCCCCCTTCTTGCATTGCTGGGATTTCCCTGAGCCTTCCCTCACTGGGATTCCCTTCATTTTTGCTGGCGCTGCATTGAATCCCAGCGAGAGGAGGCTCAGGGAAATCCCAGCAATGCAAGAAGGGGCACTTTTGCTGGCAATGGAAGTCTGGAGGTGGGGTTTCCCAGCGAGGGGAGGCTCAGGGGAATCCCAGCGCTTTGGCTGGCAACGGAAGTCTTGAGGTGGGGTTTCCCAGCGAGGGGAGGCTCAGGGGAAATCCCAGCGCTTTGGCTGGCAACGGAAGTCTGGAGGTGGGGTTTCCCAGCGAGGGGAGGCTCAGGGGAATCCCAGCGCTTTGGCTGGCAACAGAAGTCTGGAGGTGGGGTTTCCCAGCGAGAGGAGGCTCAGGGAAATCCCAGCGCTTTGACTGGCAACAAAAGTCTGGAGGTGGAGTTTCCCAGTGAGGGGAGGCTCAGGGAAATCCCAGTGCTTTGGCTGGCAACGGAAGTCTGGAGGTGGGGTTTCCCAGTGAGGGGAGGCGGAGGGAAATCCCAGTGCTTTGGCTGGCAACGGAAGTCTGGAGATGGGGTTTCCCAGTGAGGGGAGGCTCAGGGAAATCCCAGTGCTTTGGCTGGCAATGGAAGTCTGGAGTTGGGGTTTCCCAGTGAGGGGAGGCTCAGGAGAATCCCAGTGTTTTGGCTGGCAATGGAAGTCTGGAGGTGGGGTTTCCCAGCAAGTGGAGGCGGAGGGAAATCCCAGTGCTTTGGCTGGCAACGGAAGTCTTGAGGTGGGGTTTCCCAGTGAGAGGAGGCTCAGGGGAATCCCAACGCTTCGGCTGGCAATAGAAGTCCGGAGGCGGGGCACACCAGAGGCGGTGGCTCAGGTTCGTAAGGTGAAAATAGTTCGGAAGAAGAGGCAAAAAAATCTTAAACACTGGGTTCGTATCATGAAAAGTTTGTATGAATAGGGGTTCGTAAGATGAGATATCACTGTATTTCCTTCAACCTCTTGGGACTTTCCAAATCTATTACTCATTTCTATCCAAGCTTCTATTGGTTCTACAGTTACCGTATAATTTCCACATTTCCTATTCATTCTTTCTAAAGGCCATTTGCACATGGGCCTGCGGCATACAAATCTGATTAAACTAAACTAAACTAAACTAAACTAAACTAAACTAAACTAAACTAAACTAAACCATATTTGTAGAGGAAGAGATCTTCTCCTCTTTATACAGGAACAGGGTTTTATGAGGCATTACCCTGGGGGGGAATTATTGACCCCCTCAGAGAGGGTCTGCAACTTGGGCGTCCTCCTCGATCCACAGCTCACATTATAGAACCATCGTTCAGCTGTGGCGAGGGGGGCGTTTGCCCAGGTTCGCCTGGTGCACCAGTTGCGTCCTGATCTGGACTGGGAGTCACTGCTCACAGTCACCCATGCCGTCATCACCTCGAGGTTCGACTACTGTAACACTCTCTACATGGGGCTACCCTTGAAAAGTGTTCGGAAACTTCAGATCGTGCAGAATGCAGCCCCGAGAGCAATCATGGGCTTCCCCAGGTATGCCCATGTCACACCAACACTCTGCAGTCTGCATCAGTTTCGGGTCAAAATTCAAAGTGTTGATAATCAATCAATCAATCCATCCATCCATCCTTGTTCTCACTGTCAGGAAATTTCTCCTTCATTCCGGGTTACTTCTCTCCTTGATCAGTTTTCTTTCACCTGTTGAAATCCCATGACTTTGGGATGCCCCAACTCTCATCAACATGAGTCAGTTGCCAAGCAACCGTATGTACATCACCTGAACCCGGTCTGCGATGGTCGTAAGCATGAAAAGTGGCAATGGATCCTTTTTATTTATCTGTCTTCTTCCCGCCCGCTTTGTGGGTTAATTTACCCTTCCTTTTCTTTTCTGTTTCTCCACAAACCCCCCCAACTCCTGGGGAAAAACAAGCCCCGTTTTGTTTTGTTTTTGTCAAAGTCGGAGAGAGTCACATTTCCTCACTATCTCGAAATGCCGGCAAGCCGTCGGCCCAAGGGAGCCCAGAATAAAGACGCATCCCTGGTTGTCATTTTTACAATTATCAGCTATGAACACAATGACAATTTGTTGTTGTTGATTGCCTTTCTTATGCAAATATGGCCGCCCAGGCTTTCCTCTTTCTTTCTTTCTTTCTTTCTTTCTTTCTTCCTTCCTTTCTTCCTTTCTTTCTTTCTTTCTTCCTCTTTGCAATTTGACTCTCTCCCTCCTTATTTCTTTGTTTTCTTTTTGTTGTTGTTGTGTTTGAAAAACATCAAGGATGCACAAAGCAACAAAGCGGAATCATACATATTTAATTTATCTTTTTTTCAAATTCTCGACGTTTTTCCCCTTAGGGGATGGCTTTTGCAGCCTTTCTCTCTTTGCTCTCTTCGAAGGCTAACGGAGGAATATCCGAGCTGGCAAATTTCAAATTCCAACTTTGTGGTTGCTATTTACTTTTTTTCTTTTATCATTATCATAAAAAAGGGCATTGTCGATAGGTCTTGTAAAAGCCATTTAGGAATTTAAATCTCAGCTAAAACTTAGAATGTACTTCCTGGCTTTTATGATTTATGAGCTTGGATTCCCAAAGCTTCATTTAACAGTCTGCACGCTTCTTCCGCAAAGCAATTAGTTGTTTTTCCCAGGCAAGTTTTCAAAAAGTTGGCTAAAAGAGAAAAACAATAACAATAATAGATGTTTTCCCCACTTTATTTTTTTTTTGAAGATAATAATAATAATGAAGCAGAGATTGGAATTAAAATTCAGAATACAGAAGCAAATTTAAGACTTGGGGGATCTAACAAGGTTCTGGAAATCTGTGGGTGTTACAAATAGACTAGAAGTTTCTGTGAAGTTATAATTTTTGACAAAAAGTAGTCAGCAAATGGAATTCTGAACGAAATGGCCTCTAAAATGATTTGATGATTTTAAAAAGAGTGTTACTTCTCACCTGATACGCTTGTTCTCCTAGGGTGAAACTAGCCTCCAAGGATGGGTTGACCAAATTCAATGGTGAAAAAAGTAAGGTTCTACATTTAGGCAAGAAAAACAAAACACACAGGTACACTATATTTATTTATTTTATTTATATTTATTCATTTGTCTAATACACAAATACATAGGAAGAAAAATAGACATGTAGTAATATATATAAGGGTAAAGTGAACTTAGAGGAGAGGATATATGAAAGAAAGAGAATATATATGATAAGTGAGAGAAAGGAAAGACAATTGGACAGGGGACAAAAGGCACACCTGTGCACTTATGTACGCCCCTTACTGGCCTCTTAGGAACCTGGAGAGGTCAATCGTGGAGAGTCTAAGGGAGAAATGTTGGGGGTTAGGGGTTGACACAATTGAGTCCGGCAATGAGTTCCACGCTTCGATAACTCAATTGTTGAAATCATATTTTTTTACAGTCAAGTTTGGAGCGGTTTGTATTAAGTTTGAATCTGTTGCGTGCTCTTGTGTTGTTGCGGTTGAAGCTGAAGTAGTCATTGACCGGTAGGATGTTGCAGCATATGATCTTGTGGGCAATACTTAAATCGTGTTTTAGGCACCGTAGTTCTAAGCTTTCTAGGCCCAGGATTGTGAGTCTATTTTCGTAGGATATTCTGTTTCGAGTGGAGGAGTGAAGGGCTCTTCTGGTGAAATATCTTTGGACATTTTCAAGGGTGTTGATGTCTGAGATGTGGTATGGGTTCCAGACAGATGAGCAGTAGTCTAGGATGGGTCTGGCAAAGGTTTTGTAGGCTCTTGTGAGTAGTGTGAGATTTCCTGAGCAGAAGCATATGTGGTGCATTGCTCAACAGTAGTAACTGAGAGAGGGATCTTGGAGTCCTAGTGGACAACCATTTAAACATGAGCCAGCCGTGTGCAGAAGCTGCCAAAAAAAGCCAACACAGTTCTAGGCTGCATGAAGAGAGGGATAGAATCAAGTGTTAATACAACTTTATAAGGCCTTGCTGAGGCCACACTTGGAAGACGGCATTCAGTTTTGGTCTCCACGATGCAAAAAGGACGTTGAAACTCTAGAAAGAGTGCAGAGAAGAGCAACAAAGAGGATAAGGGGCCTGAAGGCTAAAACGTATAAAGAACGGTTGCAGGAACTGGGTATGTCTAGTTTAAGGAAAAGAAGGACCATGAAAGGGCAGCAGGGAGGGGGCGCTGCGGATGTCAAGGGATTGTTGATTCCATAGAGCTGGGGCAGCAACAGAGAAGGCCCTCCCCCGTAGTCCCTCCATTCTGTATTGCTTAGTTGAGGCCGACTCTGTGTGCTCTAATTGGTCTCTGGGAGATAGGTGGCAGGAGTTGGTCCTGTAAATAGTCTGATCCTGAGCAATGTAGGGCTTTATATGTAATAACCAATACCTTGAATTGTGCCCAGAGACTAATAGGAAGCCAGTGCAGCTTGTGGAGTATAGGTGTTATATGAGTGTACTGAGGTACACCCATGACAACTTGTTCGGCTACATTATGGACCATTTGGAGTCTCCGAACACTTTTTGAGGGTAGCCCCGTGTAGAGCGTGTTGCAATAATCAAGACGAGAGGTGATGAGGGCCTGAGCAAAGTGTTGGTCATGATCTTTAAAGCCCTACATGGCATTGGACCAGATTACCTCCGGAACCGCCTGCTACCGCACGAATCCCAGCGACCGATAAGGTCCCACAGAGTTGGCCTTCTCCGGGTCCCGTTGACTAAACAATGTCGTTTGGCAGGCCCCAGGGGAAGAGCCTTCTCTGTGGCGGCCCCGGTCCTCTGGAACCAACTCCCCCCGGAGATTAGAACTGCCCCCACCCTCCCTGTCTTTCGTAAACTACTCAAGACTCATGGGGGAGTTGAGATATTCCTGCCCCCTAGGCCATTACAAGTTATGTATGGTATGTCTGTGTGTATGTTTGGTTTTATAATAAGGGTTTTTAGTTGTTTTATTATTGGATTGTTACATGCTGTTTTTTATCATTGTTGTTAGCCGCCCCGAGTCTACGGAGAGGGGCGGCATACGAATCCAATAAATAAATAAATAAAATAAAAACTGTGCGTAGAGCCTCTGTGTCCAAATAGGGCTGCAACTGATATACGAGGCGAACCTGGACAAAGATCCTCCTGGCCACAGACGAGAGATGGCATTCAAGTTCAGCTGTGGATACAGGAGGACGCCCAAGTTGCGGACCCTATCTGAGGGGAGTTAATGTTTCCCTTCCCAGAACAATGGACAGACAGATTGAAGAGACTTTGGGAGGAAATGTCCACAGTCACTCGGTCTTGTCTGGGTTGAGCCTGAGCCTGTTGGTCCCCTGTTGATGGCAGAAAAAGACCTCATGGTCCATCTAGTCTGCCCTTATACTATTTCCTGTATTTTATCTTAAGATGGATCTATGTTTATCCCAGGCATGTTTAAATACAGTAACTGTGGATTTACCAACCACGTCTGCTGGAAGTTTGTTCCAAGGATCTACTACTCTTTCAGTAAAATAATATTTTCTCATGTTGCTTGTAATCTTTCCCCCAACTGACTTCAGATTGTGTCCCCTTGTTCTTGTGTTCACTTTCCTATTAAAAACACTTCCCTCCTGAACCTTATTTAACCCTTTAACATATTTAAATGTTTCGATCATGTCCCCCCTTTCCTTCTGTCCTCCAGACTATACAGATGGAGTTCATGAAGTCTTTCTGATAAGTTTTATGCTGAAGACCTTCCACCATTTTTGTAGCCCGTCTTTGGACCCGTTCAATTTGATCCATATCTTTTTGTAGGTGAGGTCTCCAGAACTGAACTCAGTATTCCAAATGAGGTCTCACTAGCACTCTATATAGCGGGATCACAATCTCCCTCTTCCTGCTTGTTATACTTCTAGCTATGCAGCCAAGCATTTTATTGCTTCCCCTGCCGCCTGACCGCACTGTTCACCCATCTTGAGACTGTCAGAAATCACGACCCCTAAATCCTTCTCTTCTGAAGTTTTTGCTAACAAGGAACTACCAATACAATACTCAGATTGAGGATTCCTTTTCCCCAAGTGCATCATTTTACATTTGAAACATTAAACTGCAGTTTCCATTGCTTTGACCATTTATCTAGTGAAGCTAAATCATTTGCCATATTACAGACTCGGCAGATAGGCAAACCTTCCCTACCAAACCTTCCCCTGTGTCACTCACAAACATATTCAGCTTCACTGAATGGGCATGGGGTGGAGATATATAACTGGGTATCCTCAGCGTACTGGTGATACCTCAACCCATGCCGTCAGGTGATCTCGCCCCGCAGCTTCATGTAGATGTTAAATATTGGGGGGGGGAGAGGACACACCCCTGCAGCACCCCACAAAGGATAGGCCGAGGGGTGGACCTCTGCCCCCCCAACACTTCTCAGGATCTTGATTCTCTCCCTCTGTTAATTCAGCCTAGAACTGTGTTGGCTTTTTTGGCAGCTGCTGCACAGCGCTGGCTCCTATGCCAATGGTTGTCCACTAGGTCTCCAAGGTCCATCCCACAGTTACTGCTGTCTTGTAGGTTGAGGGCTGCCCATATCTCTTCTCCCATCTCTTGTCTCTACTTTTCTTCCATCTCTGTTATCTTTCTTTCTTCTATCTATCCATCCATCCATCTATATCTTCCTTCCTTCCTTCTTTCCTTCCTCTCCTTTCTGTCTCTCCTTCCTTCCTTCCTTCCTTCCTTCCTTCCTTCCTTCCTTACTTACTTACTTACTTACTTACTTACTTACTTACTTACTTACTTACTTACTTACTTACTTTTTATTTTCCCTTCAAGCCCCAGAAGGAGGAGAAGGAAAAAAATAATAATCTGATCCTGAATATCTTTACTTTCAAGTGGCGTTTATTTTCTAGAGATGATTCTCTGATAAATGAGGGCAGAAGCTGGCGACTTTCCTTGGTCTGTGTGTGTTTGTGTGTGGCTCGGTTTGTGTGTCTGTGTGTGTGCGTGTGTCTTTGTGTACCTTTCTTGCCATTTCCAAAGGAAAAAGAGAGGGGGGGATTTGCCCTGGGTAAGTAGCGACTCAAATTAAAATACAAATCACCATAATAAATAAATAAATAAATATATATATATATTTCTTTTTTTAAAAGGGGGAGGGAAGAAAAGTAGCACAGCAAATTAAACACAGGCTGGGTGGCAGATTTAAGAAGGAAAACAGGATTTAACCCAATAAATTAAAATGCCTACTGTAATAAATAGTGTCTTGAGGAGCCGATGGAAGGACAGAATAGTTATTTCTAATTACTGTTGGAATAAAATTAAGGCATTTATAATTTCAAATTTCATAAAGACACAAAAACAGTGTGTTTTCCCTGCTAATTAAGCAATGAATAATGTATTTCATGTCCTTAAAGCAGTAATGCAATTTGGAGTTTGGTAATATAGTGACTGTTGCATATATTTTAATTTTTATTCAAAGGTTTTCCTTCCCTTTCCCTCCCCTCTTCCTTCCTTCTTTCTCTACTTTCCTTCCATCTCTGTTATCTTCTTTTCTTCCATCCATCCATCTATACCCCCTTCCTTCTTTCCTTCTTTCCTTCCTTCTTTCTTTCCTTCTTTCCTTCTTTCCTTCCCTCCCTCCTTCCTTCCTTCCTTCCATCCATCCATCTCTACTTTTCTTCCATCTCTGTTATCTTTCTTTCTTCTATCTATCCATCCATCTATATTTTCCTTCCTTCCTTCCTTCCTTCCTTCCTTCATTCCTTCCATCTCTACTTTTCTTCCCTCTTCCTTCCATCTCTTCCTTCTATCCTCCCATCTCTGTTATCTTTTTTTTCTATCCATCCATCCATCCATCCATCTATATCTTAGAAAAAATGGCTTTTCGGAAGACCGGTAAGATGGAGATAGTACAGATCTCTGGAGGCAGTTGATTCCAAAGGGTCAGAGTCGTTACAGAGAAGGCCCTTCCCTGACATCCCACCAGCCGACATTGTTTGGCGGACGGGACTCAGACAAGGCTGACCCTGTAGACCCCTGGCGAGATATGAGGCAGGAGGCGCTCCTGTAAATAGTCTGGCCCTGAGCCATTTAGAAACATAGAAACATAGAAGACCTCATGATCCATCTAGTCTGCCCTTTTACTATTTCCTATATTTTATCTTAGGATGGATCTATGTTTATCCCAGGCAGGTTTAAATTCAGTTCCTGTGGATTTACCAACCACGTCTGCTGGAAGTTTGTTCCAAGGATCTACTACTCTTTCAGTAAAATAATATTTTCTCATGTTGCTTGTGATCTTTCCCCCAACTAACCTCAAATTGTGTCCCCTTGTTCTTGTGTTCACTTTCCTATTAAAAACACTTCCCTCCTGGACCTTATTTAACCCTTTAACATAGTTAAATGTTTCTATCATGTCCCCCCTTTCCCTTCTGTCCTCCAGACTATACAGATGGAGTTCATGAGGTCTTTCCAGATACGTTTTATGCTTAAGACCTTCCACCATTATTTTAGCCCGTCTTTGGACCCGTTCCATTTTATCAATATCTTTTGGGGTTTTAAAGGTAATAACCAACCCCTTGGGTTTCCTGTCTACCTGCCTGCCTGTCCAGGTGTCTAACTTCCTGGTAGCCACCGTTCCACCTTGCCTCCTTGTGAACTTGAGATTATCATCCAGAATGTCTGCCTACCGACAGGGGTGGAGATGCAGCTTTGTGAGTCACTCCTCTCAATGGTATGCCTGACGCGCTCTCTTCGGTCCAAAAATAGCGTCTCAAGGTGAGACGGCAAGGTCACGGCAAACGTGAGAGCTTCCTGAAGGAGCTTTGTCTCTCTCCATGCGGGCTACCTTTGCACGACGTGCTGACTTTTGGTGTCCGGACTCATTAGAGGAAGTCACTGGGCCCAAAGTTTCCATTTTCTAACTGAGGCAGTTCTGAACTGACAAAGTAATGTACTAACTAAGCCCTAACTAGGTGCTAACAATCTTCCAAGCTCTTACTGTCTTACTGTCTGGGAAGAATGTCTTCCAAGCTCTCTGTGTTCAGTTCTGGAGACCTCACTTACAAAAAGATATTGACAAAATTGACCGGGTCCAAAGGCGGGCTACAAGAATGGTGGAAGGTCTTAAGCATAACATATTGGCAATTCTGTGTTAGCAAAAACTTCAGAAGAAAAGGGTTTAGGGGTTTTAGTGATTTCTGACAGTCTCAAAATGGGTGAGCAGTGTGGTCGGGCAGTAGGAAAAGCAAGTAGGATGCTTGGCTGCATAGCTAGAGGTATAACAAGCAGGAAGAGGGAGATTGTGATTCCCTTATATAGAGCGCTGGTGAGACCACATTTGGAATACTGTGTTCAGTTCTGGAGACCTCACCTACAAAAAGATATTGACAAAATTGAACGGGTCCAAAGATGGGCTACAAGAATGGTGGAAGGTCTTAAGCATAAAACCTATCAGGAAAGACTTCATGGACTCCACCTGTATAGTCTGGAGGACAGAAGGGAAAGGGGGGGGACATGATCGAAACATTTAAATAGGTTCAAGGGTTAATCAGGAGGGAAGTGTTTTTAATAGGAAAGTGATCACAAGAACAAGAGGACACAAACATACCATGCATGACATACCATGCAAACATACCATGCATAATCTGAAGTTAGTTGGGGGAATGATCAAAGGCAACATGAGAAAATATTATTTTACTGAAAGAGTAGTAGATCCTTGGAACAAACTTCCAGCAGACGTGGTTGGTAAATCCACAGTAACTGAATTTAAACATGCCTGGGATAAACATATATCCATTGTAAGATAAAATACAGGAAATAGTATAAGGGCAGACTAGATGGACCATGAGGTCTTTTTCTGCCGTCAGTCTTCTATGTTTCTATGTTTCTAAGTCTTTGCAGAGGTTTTTTTTTTTGATTGCTCTAACTTCCTCCAAATGAGTTCCTTGCCATCCCTAACCAGGTCCTAAAAATGTTCCCAGCTCTTACCAGCGTGCAAGATCTCTCATTGTTACTCTTTGCAAATAATGTTTTCCAAGCCCTAAGTCTTTGAGGGGTTTCTTTTGTTGCTCTAACTTGCTCCAAATGTTTCTTTCTAGCCCTTGTTCTGTCGAGCTCTCTGGTAGAATCCTCCCGAAAATTCACAGATACAAATGGCAGACACACACACGTTTGAAAATTCAAAGCAATGTTCTTTATAATGAAAATTCACTTAAACCAAGCCCTCTTTTGGTATAGCAAGGAGCACTCTTCTCCAAACAAACTGGTAATTTGTACAAGTCCCTTATCAGTTCTGTGATACTTAGCTTGCAGCTGTGAGGCAATTCACAGTCCTTCTTCTTTCACAAAGTGAAACACCCTTTGCTCTGGCTTAGTTTCAAAGGGGGGGAAAATCAGTACACAAAGGTCGAAGTCAGCAAGGCAGGCACGAAACACAACGATCAGATAATCCTCCACAATGGCCAAACCCACAGGCTGCTCTTTATAGCAGCCTCACTAATTACCAACGCCCCACCCAACCACAGGTGGCCTCATTTTCTTTTGATAATAATCTCTCAGCTGATGCTGCCTATGCATCGCTCTCCGCATGCGTGACTGTGTCATTAACTCTTGTTCCGAATCCAAGGAGGAGCTAGATAATTGATCTCCTTCTGAGCTGTCTGCCACACTCTCCTCCTCCCTATCACTCATGTCTTCTTGGTCAGAGGAGCCTTCATCAGCAGATTCCACCGGGAGCAAAACAGGCCTGCGGCATGTGGATGTCTCCCCCACATCCACAGTCCTTGGGGCAGGAGCTGGGGCAGAGCTAACCACAACAGCCCTAACCAGGTCATCCATCTCAGAGAGAGATGATCAGCTTGGATAAATGGAACCAGAGGTGGGTTCCTTGTGTTTTAAACAGGGTCTATAGAACCTGGAGCAAACTGCTGGTGATGTCATGATTACATCAGCGGTGGGCTATGAGCCGGAACACTAAATTGCGGTCGCCACTGCAGCTCATGTGTTCTTGCAGGGCCAGTGCGATTTTGCTTCAGCACCTGTGGACTTTTTTTTGCTTCTGCGCATGCCGAAACACATAGACTCGGGGTGGCTAACAACAGTAAAAAAACCAATATGAACAAATCTAATATTAAAAGTAATGTAAAAAACCCCAATTTAAGAAACCAATCATACATACAGACATACCATGCATAAATTTTATAAGCCTAGGGGGAAGGGAATATATCTCAGTTCCCCCATGCCTGACGACAGAGGTGGGTTTTGCCAGTTAGTGCGATGTTCGTCTCTCTGAGCATGCGCAGAAGGAAAAGGGTCCCTCTGCGCATGCGCAGAAGCAAAATCGACGGGACACTATGCGCAAGGTCATTCCACATGATGCATCGTGTGAAAAAATGCTGGCCAGAAGGTGAGGACGTGGCAGCCGTTGTTAGACCAAGAAACCCTTGAAAGCAAAATCGATTCACATTTATCAGACAATGGCTTGGGGATGAGCTCACATGTTGCTCCCGCCTGGCCAAACCCTATGAGTCAGTCTTTGGCTTAGAGAGGAGCCATGAGATCATCAGTCATGAGAAGGGAGAGCATTTCTTCTCTTTCCCGGAGTCCACAAAGTGGCCTCTCCATTTCCATATACCGTATTTTTCGGAGTATAAGACGCACCATTTTTCTCCCTAAAAGAGGCTGAAAAGTCTTATTCATGCATGTGCTCCAGGGAGAATGCCCGGGACCGTCGTTCCGCTGTGGAAAGTGGACCACGTAGGCCTGTTCTGGTTGAAGCTGGCCATGCACGAGCAACCGGAGCAAAGAAACCATGTAAGCAAAGAAACCGGGAATTTTTACTGCTGGAAATACGTCCACAGAATCTCACTGCGGCGCCTAGAGTGGTAGCTGCAAAAAATGGCTTGCCCGTTCAGGCTGCTGCCCATCTCTGGCCATGCGCCTGTTCTCTCGCGCCGCATGAGACAGATGCCTGCAGTGCAGGTGGGCCGCTCGCAGCATGGCACAGTGGGTGGGAGCGGGTGGTGGTGGAGCTGGCATGAGAGGCGCATGGCATGGGCAGGGGTGGGCTTCTAGGCGGAACAATTTGGTGTGAGTTAGACCAAAGCAGTTATGGGCAGTTAAAATTGTTACTGCTACATGGTGGGTGTGGCTTATTTTGTGGGTGTGGCTTCATGGGCATGTGACTGGGTGAGAGTGGCTTTCTGGCCATGTGACCAGGTGGGAGTGGCTTGAATGATCATCATCATTCAAGTGAACTGTTAAGTCCTCGACTTACAACCTCACCAGTGTCGCTCTCTGGGGTGACAATTTGCTTTGTGTTTCCCGCACTCTCCTTCCTGAGTCGCCCCTTAACTCAGGCTGGGTAGCTAGGCGAATGGGTGCAGATCAGGTGTTGAGAAAAGAGGGGGGCGGAAAAGGACCCCCTGCAACTCCTGACAGTGCTCCTGCACCTGTGGAGGTAGCAAAATCGCGCACCTGCGGCTCCGTGCATGGTTTTGCTACCTCCACAGGTGCAGAAGCAAAATCACGCTGGCCTTGCAAGCACTCATGAGTCATGGCGGCGAGCCTAGAAGCCCACCCCATCGGAGTTGCGAGAAGATGGCGCAGCGGCAGAGCGCGCGTGAGAGAGAGAGAGAGAGAAAGAGAGAGCGTGGTGGGGGCACGGTCCTGGTCTTATACTCTGAATGGAGCCTTTTATCACAGCTTTTTTTCCCCCAACCCTAACTAGGTGCTAACATCTCCCCAGCACTTACCTTGCAGGTTCTTTCATTGTTACTAACTTGGAAGAATGTTTTCCAAGCCCTAAGTCTTTACAGGGTTTTTTTCATTGCTCTAACTCACTCCAAATGTTCCTTTCCAGCCCTAACCAGGTGCTAACAATGTTTCCAGCTCTTACCAGCTTGCAAGCTGTTTCATTGTTACTCTCTCCTAAAAATGTTTTTTTTTAAAGTCCTAACTGTTGTGGTTAGCTCTGCCCCAGCTCCTGCCCCAAGGACTGAGGAGGTGGATGCGGGGGAAACATCAACATGTCATAGGCCTGTTTTGCTGCCGACAGAGTCAGATGGTGAATTGTCTTCTGCAGAAGGAAGTGATGGTGAGATGGAGGAGGGGGGCTTGGAAGACAGCCCAGGAAGAAGTCAATCATCCTTATCTTCCTTAGATTCGGATGAGGAAATAATGATAGACCCACACGTGCGTAGAGCTATGCATAGGAGTGAACAGCTTCAAAAGTATTATAGGAGATAATTGAGTCCACTTGTGGTTGGGTGGGGTTCAAGTAATTAGGGCTGCTGTTAAATTGGCAGCGTGCTGGCCTTGCAGTGTGGAGATTATCTGATCGTACTGTTTTGGACTGTGACTTGCTGTTTCAGGACTCTGTTGATTTTTCAACACTTGGAAACCAACGCAGAGCAAAGCGTGTGTGTTTCAACTCGTGGAAGAAGGAGGGCTGTGACGTTTCTTCACAGCTGCTAGCTAAGTACTTAGGTTGCCAGCTTGGCTGGAGGCTACGGCAGTGGGTGAAAGAAAGAGCCGCGGCCACGGCCGGCCCTCCCGCTGCAAATGTGCTGGTGCCGAGAAAGAGATAGTGTGTGTGAGAGAAAGAGAGAGAGAGAAAACAAGAGAAAGCGTGAGAGAGAGAGAAAGCAAGAGAGAGAGGAACAGAGAGAGAGAGAAAGAAAGAAAGGGAGAGATAGAGAGGGAGAGAGAGAGATAGAGTGAGTGAGAGAGAGGAAGAATCAAGAGAGAGAGAAAGCAAGAGAGAGAAAGAGGGACAGAGAGAAAGAGAGAGAAAAAAGGAATACAGAGGGAGAGAGAAAGGAAGAGGGAGAGATACAAAGAAAGTGAGTGAGAGAGAGAGAAAGAAAGTGAGAGAGTGAGAGAGAGAGAAAGAGAGAGAGAGAAAAGGAGAGGAAGGGAGAGAGAAAGAAAGAGAAAACTCGGCAAGGAGTTGGGGAATTGCTCTACTTCGCCTCCTCTTCCTCCCTCAAGGCGGCGGCATTAAGAAAACCGCAGGGTTTTTTTTATAGTCCGGCCCTCCAACAGTCTGAGGGACAGCGAACTGTCCCCCTGTGTAAAAGGTTTTGGGACCCCTGACTTAGGGACTGCTTAAAGGGTTTTTACAGCCTACAAGGTTGTTTTGGGAAGAGCGCTCTTTGCAATACAAAAAGGGTGCTTTGTTTCTTTTGAATTTTGTGATAAAAACATTGTTTTTGAATTTTCAAGTGTGTGTGTGTCTGAATTTTTTACCCTTGAATTTTTAGGAGGCTCATACCAATTTTCCAACCAGAAATTTGGAAAAAAAACTTCTGGGTGGGGTGTTGGGTTGTTTTTTGCCAGCCCCAGGCTTCAGGAGGCTTTCTTGAAGACTGGGGAGAGGGAAAATGGCTGAAAAGAAGGCCAAAAATCAGCTGCCCAGCGTACGCAGATGCAGCGAAGCTGACATAGGGCAACACCTTGCGTGCCCTCAGATATGGCTCCGTGTTCCACTTGTGCCACAGGTTTGCCATCATAGTTAGAGGATCTCCTGCTTGTATTCTATTCAGGAATGCTTATATTTTCCAATTAGACTAGTGGTTCTCAACCTGCAGTTTATGGACACCTGGGGCAGGGGCTGCCATCTCATCACAGGGGCTCTGCAAAGACTTGAAGAAATGTGATGATTTCCATCTTAAATCTTGGAGGGTCCATGGCCCATGGTCGTGACATCTGTCAGCCAGGATAGCTTCAAGGCAGGGTTAGACAGATTCATGGATGCCAAGTGTATCATAGGTGGTTATTGAAACGGATGTCCAAGTGCTGCCTCTGTTGGTTGAGGCAGGCAGGGTTCCCTTGAGTACCACTTGTTGGGGGTCAGGGGAAAGGGAGGGTCTTGCCTTCTCTTTCTGCTTGACATCCCCAAGGACAATTGGTGGGCCACTGTGTGACACAGAATGCTGGACTCAATGGGCTTTGGCCTGATTCAGCAGGGCTCTTCTTCTGTTCTTATGGTCACAAAAATGCTCTGTTGTACACATTGGCCAAAAGAATCAGAATACAAAATACAAACTTGGAGGAAACAAACTTGTAGACGACCCTCACTTTGTCAAAGACTTTGGAGTACTCATATCCAATGACCTAAGTGCCAGAGCCCATTGTAACAACATTGCCAAAAAAGCACTAAGAGATGTTAATCTAATCTTATGTAGCTTCTTCTCTGGCAATATTACACTGCTAACCAGAGTTTACAAAATGTTTGTTAGACTAATTCTGGAATACAGCTCACCAGACTGGCACCCGCATTGCATATCAGACATAAATACAACCGAGAATGTCCAGACATATTTCACAAGAAGAGTCTTTCACTCCTTCGCTCGCAACAAAATACCTTATTCCACCAGACTTGAAATACTGAGATTAGACAATTTACAAATACATCGCCTCCGATCTGATCTAAATGTAGTTCATAAAATCATATACCACAATGTCCTTCCTGCTAATGACAACTTCACCTTCAACCGCAGCAATACATGAGCACGTAATAGATTCAAACTAAATGTAAACTGCTCCAAACTTGACTGCAGAAAATACGACTTCAGCTACAGAGTGATCAATGCCCGGAATTCACTACCTGACTCAGGTTTCTTCCCCAAACCCCAAAAACTTTATAACTTTAGACTGTCTACAGTCGACCTCGCCCGGTTTCCAAGAGGTCTGTAAGAGGCCTGCATAAGCGCACCAATGTGTCTACCGTCCCTGTCTTATTGTCCTCTTTTATCATTACTTTTTACTTATGTTTAGATGAACCTCGAGGTTTGATTACTGCAACGCTCTCTACATAGGGCTACCCTTGAAAAGTGTTCGGAAACTTCAGATCGTGCAAAATGCTGCCGCGAGAGCCATCGTGGGGCTCCCTAGATTCGCCCACGTTTCTGCAACACTCCGTGGCCTGCACTGGCTGCCGATCAGTTTCTGGTCACAATTCAAAGTGTTGGTAATGACCTTTAAAGCCCTACATGGCATTGGACCAGAATATCTCTGGAACCACCTTCTACCGCACGAATCCCAGCAGCTGATAAGGTCCCACTGAGTTGGCCTTCTCTGGGTCCCGTCGACCAAACAATGTTGGTTGACAGGCCCCAGGGGAAGAGCCTTCTCTGTGGCGGCCCCGGCCCTCTGGAATCAACTCCCCCCAGAGATTAGAACGGCCCCCACCTTCCTTGTCTTTCGCAAATTACTCAAGACCCACCTTTATCGCCAGGCATGGGGGAGTTGAGACATCATCCCCCAGGCTTTTATATTTTATGTTTGGTATGTATGTCTTGTATGGTTTTAAATTGCTGGTGTTTTAGATATGTTTTATTTTAATATTAGATTTGTTTCACTGTTATATTGTTTCTATTACTGTTGTGAGCCGCCCCGAGTCTTCGGAGAGGGGGCAGCATACAAATCTAATAAATAATAATAATAAATAACTACAACTATCTTATATACCAGGGGTCCTCAAACGTAGCAACTTTAAGACTTATGGGCTTCAACTCCTAAAATCCTCCAGCCAGCTTAAAGTTGCCAAGTTTGAAGACCTCTGCTATGTATGTTTGACAAATAAATAAAGTAAAGTAAATATATAAAAAGGCATTTAAAGGGGTCCATGTGTGGTGAAGAAAAAATTGAGAACCACTAAATTAGACAAAATGATCATTGCATCCAGAAGCCCAGTAACATGTCAAATGTTCGCTTAACAGGAAAACCAGTCCTCTAATTTTCTTTTTTTCTTCTTTTTTCTTCTTTTTCTTCTTTTTTTAAAAATGTTAATGCTTTAGTGAAAACCTTTGTTTTGACATTTCTTGCAGGGGGAATACTATTCTTCATGTTGGCATTAATGAGGTTTTTTTTCCTTTTTTTGCCAGTGAAACATTTCAGTTTTGATATATTTATATTAAATAGACATTCCTGGAGTTTAGCTGGGCTCATTAGTAAGGTAACCTTCCTATAGTTACCTGGATGAGGAGGGAGGGAGAGGAAATGATGATGTAATTAGAGAATTTAATACCAAGAAGACAGAATGGATTTTTGCAAAAGGAATAGAGTATTTTTTTTAAAAAAAAAATATCCAAGCAACTCTCTGTCTATCTTATAGTTGTCGTCTACTACTAAATTGATTTGTCATTTTTCATTCCATTAATTTGCAGCCTGGGATGGTTTCTCCTCTTCCTCTCAAATTCTTTTCTTCTTTGCTTTTCACCCCCCAGCAAATGTTTGTAAACATAAGCTACATAAATAAATCACTTAAATAAGGGAATAACAGAGTTGAAAGGGATCTTGGAGGTCTTCTAGCCCAACCCTTGCTTAGGCAGGAAACCATATGTCATTTTAAGCAAATGGTTATCCAACTTCATCTTGAAATCTTCCAGTGTTGGAGCATTCACAACTTCTAGAGGCAAGCGGTTCCACTGATTGATTTTTTTTTTAAATTTTATTTTATTTTATTTTATTTTATTTTATTTTATTTTATTTTATTTTATTTTATTTTATTATTTTATTTTATTTTATTTTATTTTATTTTATTTTTTTTTATTTTATTTTTTTTTATTTTATTTTTTTTATTTTATTTTTATTTTCATTTCATTTCATTTCATTTCATTTCATTGTTTTATTTATTTTATTTTATTTTATTTTATTTTATTTTATTTTTATTTCATTTCATTTCATTTCATTTCATTTCATTTCATTGTTTTGTTTTATTTTATTTATTTTATTTTATTTTATTGTTTTGTTTTGTTTTGTTTTGTTTTGTTTTGTTTTATTTTATTTTATTTTATTTTATTTTATTTTATTTTATTTTATTATTTTATTTTATTTTATTTTATTTTATTTTATTTTATTTTATTTTATTATTTTATTTTATTTTATTTTATTTTATTTTATTTTATTTTTATTTTTATTTTTATTTCATTTCATTTCATTTCATTTCATTGTTTTGTTTTATTTATTTTATTTTATTTTATTTTATTTTATTTTCATTTCATTTCATTTCATTTCATTGTTTTGTTTTATTTTATTTATTTTATTTTATTTTATTGTTTTGTTTTGTTTTGTTTTGTTTTGTTTTATTTTATTTTATTATTTTATTTTATTTTATTTTATTTTATTTTATTTTATTTTATTTTATTTTATTTTATTTTATTTTATTTTATTTTATTTTATTTTATTTTATTTTATTTTATTTTATTTTATTTTATTTTATTTTATTATTTATTAGATTTGTATGCCACCCCTCTCCATTCTCACTGTCAAGAAATTTCCCCTTAATTCAATGTTGCGCCTCTCCTTGTTTCATTTCCATTCATAATTTCTTGTCCTATCCTCTGGTGTTTTGGAGAATAGCTTGACTCCCTCTTCTTTGGGGCAACTCCATAGATACTGGAAGACTGTTATGTCTCCCCTGGTCCTTCTTTCCATTAAACTAGCCATGCCCAGTTCCTGCAACCGTTCTTCATATGTTTTAGCCTCCAGTCCCCTAATCATCTTCTCTGCACTCTTTCTAGAGTCTCAACATCCTTTTTGCATCGTGGCGACCAAAACTCAATGCAGTATTCCAAGTGTGACCTTACCAAAGCATTATAAAGGCATTATAGAAAATATTTTATACAAAATGGTACTAAACTTCATATGGTCGTGATTCTATCCTTCTTTTTCTGGAAGCATCATAACCTAAATCTGGGATGAGATTCGGCTGAATTTATTATCCCCCTAAGCCAAGGTAGTAGGATTTCAATGGATGAGTACGTTTCCTCTTTACTCCCAAATAAAAAATGACAACAAAAATAAAATAGAAACTAAACTAATGTATTGGAATTCCAAATCTTTCTTTCCTCCTTGTATTGTTAAAGTAGGTAAATCATAGAGAACCTATATTTTTCTTTGCTTCTGACGTCACTGTTAGTGTGTTTGTGTGTTTGTGTGTGTGTGTGTGTGTGTAAGCTTTCCATGGAGCTGTTACATTTGTTTTCTAGTATGTAAGCCACTGAGCATTGGACTGATTGTGACAGAGTAGAAATGAAGATAAATGAATGAGCACTGCAGAGTCACAAATTTCAATATTTAGTGAAAAGCTGTGATTTCCATATTCAGGGCTCACTCAAAGCTTCTGATCAGACTTTTGAAATGTAGAAGGGATGGAGTAATTTTACAACTCATCTTCCTCCTCTTTCTTCATGTTCTTGTTCTTGTTCTTGTTCTTGTTCTTCTCCTTATCTTCTCTTCTCCTTCTCCTTCCTCTTCTTCTTCCTCTTCCTCTTCCCCTTCTCTCCTCCTCCTCCTCCTCCTCCTCCTCCTCCTCCTCCTTCTTTCCTGATAAAACGTATCAGGAAAGACTTCATGAACTCAATCTGTATAGTCTGGACTCTGGAGGACAGAAGGAAAAGGGGGGACAGGATCGAAACATTTAAATATGTCAAAGGGTTAAATAAGGTTCAGTAGGGAAGTGTTTTTAATAGGAAAGTGAACACAAGAACAAGGGGGCACAATCTGAAATTAGTTGGGGGAAAGATCAAAAGCAACATGAGAAAATATTATTTGACTGAAAGAGTAGTAGATCCTTGGAACAAACTTCCAGCAGACGTGGTTGGTAAATCCACAGTAACTGAATTTAAACATGCCTGGGATAAACATATATCCATTGTAAGGTAAAATACAGGAAATAGTATAAGGGCAGACTAGATGGACCATGAGGTCTTTTTCTGCTGTCAGTCTTCTGTGTTTCTATGTGTCTTCTTCTTCTTCTCCTCCTCCTCCTTCTTCTTCCTCTTCTTCTCCTCCTCCTCCTCCTCCTTCTTATTCCTCTTCTACTCCTTCTTTCTATACGTTATTTATTCATTTTTTTTCATTTTTAAAAACATCACAGAAATTTTACACAGATCAATACCGATCTCTTCTATTGTTGTTTATATTTACAATATATTTACATATGTTGTTTAGATTTACATGATTCCAATTTTTGTATGCTCTTTCACATTGCATCACATAGTTTTTATTTTGTTTTCCATCCAATTATATCATTTGTTTCAAGTTTCATAAGTTTCTGAGTTATTTAATCCCTTGACCTCCATCCTCAGTCTATCCATTTCTGCACATCTATTTAATCTATGACTATATTATCTGATGCTACTGCATTGTTTTTCCAATATTGCACCATAGCAGATCCATGCTGGTGTTATTGAAAGAGGGATGGAAAATCAACCAGTGGAACAACTTGCCTACAGAAGTTGTGGGTGCTCCATTAGTGGAGGCTTTTAAGAAACAGAAACATAGAAGACTGATGGCAGAAAAAGACCTCATGGTCCATCTAGTCTGCCCTTATACTATTTCCTATATTTTATCTTACAATGGATATATGTTTATCCCAGGCATGTTTAAATTCAGTTACTGTGGATTTACCAACCACGTCTGCTGGAAGTTTGTTCCAAGGATCTACTACTCTTTCAGTAAAATAATGTTTTCTCATGTTGGTTTTGATCTTTCCCCCCAACTAACTTCAGATTGTGTCCCCTTGTTCTTGGGTTCACTTTCCTATTAAAAACACTTCCCTCCTGAACCTTATTTAACCCTTTAACCTATTTAAATGTTTTGATCATGTCCCCCCTTTTCCTTCTGTCCTCCAGACTATACAGATTGAGTTCATTAAGTCATTAAGAAGAGACTGGATAGCCCCCTGTCTTAAATGGTATAGGTCAGGGGTAGGCAAAGTTGGCTCTTTTATGACATGTGGACTTCAACTCCCAGAATTCCTGAGCTAGCATGATTGGCTCAGGGATTCTGGGAGTTGAAGTCCACAAATCATAGAAGAGCCAACTTTGCCTACCCCTGGTATAAGTCAGTGATGGCAAACCTATGTCACAGGTACCACAGGCGGCACATAGAGCCATATCTTCTGGAATGCAAGTTGTTGCCCTCGCTCAGCTCCATGTGTGTGCTGGGCAGCTGGGCAGCTGTGGCTTCCACAGAGACCTTGGGAGGGCGTTTTTGGCTTCCAGAGAGCCTCCAGGGGGATGGAGAAGGGCGTTTTTGCTCTCCCCTGGCTCCAGAGAAGCCTTTCGAGCCTGGGGAGGTCAAAACATGAGCCTACTGGGCCCACCAGAAGTTGGGAAACAGGCTGTTTCCGGCCTCCAGAGGGCCTCTGAGGTGTGGGGGAAGCTGTTTTCGCCTCCCAGGCATTGAATTATGGGTGTGAGCACTCACACATGTGCAATAGCATGAGCGCACGCTCTTTTGGCACCCAAGGAAAAAAAGGTTCACCATCACTGGTATAGGTTCTTCTGCTTGAGCAGGAGGCTGGCTTAGAAGATCCCCAAGGTCCCTTCCTGTTCTATTCAGTTTTATGAGCAGTGGTTAGAGGGCAATACTGCAGGCTACTTCTATTAAGAACATAAGAAGAGCCCTGCTGAATCAGGCCAAAGCCCATCGAGTCCTGCATTGGGCCACCAATTGTCCATGGGGATCTTGAGTAGAAAGAGAAGGCAAGACCCTCCCTTTCCCTTGACCCCCAACAAATGGTCCCCAAGGGAATCCTGCCTGCCTCAACCAACATAGAGGCGGCACATAGACTTCTGTTTCAATAACCACTGATACGCTTGGCATACATGAATCTGTCTAATCCTGCCTTGAAGCTCTCCAGGCTGACAGATGTCATGACCTCTTCTGGAAGGGGATTCCATCAACCCAGGACCCTCTGGGTGAAGAAATATTTCCCTTGATTTGTCCTCACTTTCTTACCTATGAGCTTTATTATTTATTTTATTTATTTCTTTTATTTATTGGATTTGTATGCCGCCCCTCTCCGGAGATTTGGGGCGGCTAACAGCAATAACAAGACAGTGTACAATAATAGAATTTTATTATGCCAGCTGAATGAAATTTGGCAGTTCGAATCTCACCAGGCTCAAGGGTTGACTCAGCTTTCTATCCTTCCATCCAAGGTTATTAAAATGAGGACCCAGATTGTTGGGGGCAAGAGGCTGGTTCTGTAAACCACTTAGAGAGGGCTGTAAGCCCCGTGGTTAAAGTGGTATATAAGAGTGTGATTGCTATTGCTATTTGATTGACAGAAGTTATGAACCTCAGTCTGAGCCAGGTCTTGACTGCTCATTGCTCAGAGCAACGCATAGAAAGTCTGTCTTGTTCACTTTATTAGAGTTTATTGCCAGAACTGCTTATTATATTGCCCATTATGTTAATGAATTAGAACAACAGAGTTAAAATGTTTGTCATAGTATAAAGCTCATTAGTCTGGGGGGAAAAATGTACTCCGAATACACCATACTAGGTTTAAGGGCTTTCTATTCAGGAATATTCCCAATTAGGATTTATGTAAGCATGCAATTAGCAGGAGTCCATGAAGACAGGGGTGAAAATGGGCTGGGGAAATATAAATGGCTACTCTCTTGGCTGTAAATCAAATGGAATCCTTGCAGGAAATCACTCCTGTTTCTGGCAGGGAAGTAAGTATGAAGGAACAGCTTCATTCAAAGGATAAATTCTCCAGGAAATCCTTCCTTCCTTCCCTCCTTTCCTTCCTTCCATCCCCCCTCCCTTCTTCCTTCCTTCCTTCCCCCTCCCTCCTTCCTTCATTCCTTCATTTGTTCATTTGTTCCTTCGTTCCTTCCTTTTCTCCCCCTCCTTCCTTCCTTTCTTTCTTCCTTCCTTTATTCTTTCCCCCCTCCCTCCTTCCTTCCTTCGTTCCTTCATTTGTTCATTCGTTCCTTCCTTTCCTCCCCCTCCTTCCTTCCTTCCTTCCTTACCTCCCTCTCCTTCCTTCCTTCTTTTCCCCCTCCCTCCTTTCCTTCCTTTCTTCCTTTCCTCCCTCCTTCACTCTCTCCCTCCCCCTCCTTCCTTCCTTCTGTCCCTCCCTCCATCCTTACCTCTCTTCCTTCTTTTCCTTCTTTTCTTCTTTTCCTGAATTTTAATTTCAGATGTTTCTCTGTGATAGAACTGTAGTCACTTTTAGCAGATATTATTTCTGCATTGATTTTTTTTAATGATTGCAGCCCATGCTCATTAAAAATAATAAAAAATAAAGTTTGTCAAGTCACATATCACCCTGGCAGCTTGCATGATACATACAAGTACTTTTCTTGACTACATGTGGAATATACATGATAGACAGACAGACAGACAGACAGACAGACAGACAGACAGACAGACAGACAGACAGCCCAAAATGGACTGCCGGTGGAGGTACAGCACTCTGCCAGCCAAAAAGAGACTGCATGGATGCTCCGTGAGGCCCATGCACAACCTATTTTCAGCTAACACAGTGCCGCAGGAGGCTGGAGAGGCCCAAAACAGGCCATGCGGAAGCTTTGCAGTGAAAAGCCTGCACTGTTTTGGCCAGTAGGATGCTGCAGCAGGCATCTATCCCATCTCCCTTCTCCCAATCCGCCTCCACCATCCCATGGAGGAGAATTCCAATGCTAAATCCAGTTTGATATCCCTGCTATCGGGTCTCCTGTTCAAGCAGAGGGTTGAACTAGCAGGCCTCTAAGGTCGTTTTCATCTCCCTCATTCTATATTCTTATTTGCACTGATCAAGATAGGTACCTTTGAGGTCAACTAAGTCAGGAAACAGATTCTGCAATGAAAATTGGAATGACCCTTCCTTGATATCACAATCATGATAGCCTTTGGTCTCTTTCTTTATGCCAACATAAAATATTATGTTAATCTGCTCTCATATTAAGTTTCTTTCTAATGTTCTAGAGGAGGTAATTTCCAAATACAGTGGTACCTCTACTTACAAACTTAATTCGTTCCGTGACCAGGTTCTTAAGTAGAAAAGTTTGTAAGTAGAAGCAATTTTTCCCGTAGGAATCAATGTAAAAGCAAATAATGCGGGCAATTGGGGAAACCACAGGGAGGGTGCAGGCCCTGTTTCCTTCCAGGAGATTCCTAAAGAGGCCCCACAGAGGCTTTTCCCCACCTTTTCCAGCCCTGTTTCCTCCCATGAGATTCCTACAGAGGCCCCACGGAGGCTTCTCCCCACCTTTTCCAGCCCTGTTTCCTCCCAGGAGATTCCTAGAGAGGCCCCACGGAGGCTTCTCCCTGCATTTTCTGGTTACAGTTTTGGAGGCTCAGGTTTGTAAGTGGAAAAATGGTTCTTGAGAAGAGGCAAAAAAAAAATCTTGAACACCCGGTTCTTATCTAGAAAAGTTCATAAGTAGAGGCGTTCGTAGGTAGAGGTACCACTGTATCACTATTACCAGAGAGATACAGCAAGAACTCGATACTTTATTTAATGAATAGCACATTTCCTGTCAACAAAAGTGTTTGGTATCTAATATGTTTAGACAGCGCAGTATTAAGGAGGACTGGACAAACTCAATTAGGATTGAACCAACAGCAGCTATTAGATAGACAGTTCTTGTTTCCAAAATCATAACAGCTATGTAAGCTTGAATGCCAGTTGTTGATCAACATCCTATTGTTGTTCAGTTGCTAAGTCACATTCAACTCTGCATGACACACACACACCCATGGACCACAGTGCGCCAGCCCCCTGCGCCCCCCCCCCATCCTCCACTTTCTCCACTTTCTCCCCCCAAATTCATGCACATAGAATAGAATAGAATAGAATAGAATAGAATAGAATAGAATAGAATAGAATAGAATAGAATAGAATAGAATAGAATAGAATAGAATTTTAGTGTGATTGGACACACAAGGAATTTGTCTTGGTGCAGATACTCTCAGCGTACATAAAAGAAAAAAGATGCATTTGTCAAGAATCATGTGATACAACACTTAATGATTGTCATAGGGGTCAAATAAGCAACGAAGAAGCAATCAATAGTAATAAAAATCTTATGATACAAGCAACAAGTTATAGTCATACAGTTCTAAGTGGGAGGAAATGGATGATAGGAATGATGAGAAAAACTAGTAGAAATAGAAGTGCAGATTTAGTAAAAAGTCTGACAGTGTTGAGGGAATTATTTGCTTAGTAGAGTGATGGCGTTCGGGAAAAAAATGTTCTTGTGTCTAGTTGTCTTGGTGTGCAGTGCTCTGTAGTGACGTTTTGAGGGTAGGAGTTGAAACAGTTTATGTCTAGGATGTGAGGGGTCAGTCAATATTTTCCCTGCCCTCTTTTTGACTCGTGCAGTATCCAGGTATAGAATTCTTTATTGGCCAAGTGTAATTGGACACACAAGAATTTGTCTTTTGGTGCACATGCTCTCAGTGTACATAAAAGAAAAGAAACATTTGTGAAGAATCATGAGATACAACAGTTAATGATTGTCATAGGGTACAAATAAGCAATCAATCATATTAGGAACCAGTCAATATGAATAATAAGGATACAAGCAAGAAAGTTATAGTCATGCAGTCATAAGTGGAGGAGATGGGTGATGGGAATGATGAGAAGATTAATAATAGTGCAGCCTTACAGAATAGTTTGACAGTGGTAAGGGAATTATTGGTTTAGCAGAATGATCACATTCAGAGGAAAAAAATGTCTCGTTGTTCGGGGTGTGCAATGCTGTAGAGCATTGTTTTGAGGAGAGGAGTTGAAGCAGTTTGCATCCAGGATGTGAGGTGTTCATGAAATATATATTCAAGATAGTAAGGTTGTAAAGTCTTCCTCCTCCTCCTCTTCCTCCTCATCTTCCTCTAAGCCAGACCCTACTGTCATTGGCGTATCTGCCAATGGTCTTTCAGGTTCATCCAGGTCTATTTCTCCCCCACTCTCACTCTCTGCATCAGTTGGCAAAATCCCTGGCCCAGGGTACCAAGGTTGGCCTGGCTCATCCTCCTCAGTATCTATGAGTACCACTCATAACACAAAGGATGGTTGTTTTTTTCTGGTGACCTTCCTAAGGGACCACTATTTTCTTCCTCCAAGTTCCTGGAAGCATCTGGTTGTCCACTGTTTGTTTGTTTGTTTGTTTGTTTGTTTGTTTGTTTGTTTGTTTGTTTATTTATTTAATTCATTTGTCCAATACACAAATACATAGGAAGAAAAATAGACATGTGGTAATATATATAAGGGTAAAAGTGAACTTAGAAGAGAGGATATATGAAAGGAAGAGAATATATATGATAGGTGAAAGAAAGGAAGGACAATTGGACAGGGGACAAAAGGCACACCAGTGCACTTATGTACGCCCCTTACTGGCCTCTTAGGAACCTGGAGAGGTCAATCATGGAGAGTCTAAGGGAGAAGTGTTGGTGGTTAGGGGTTGACACAATTGAGTCCGGTAATGAGTTCCACACTTCGATAACTCGATTGTTGAAATCATATTTTTTACAGTCAAGTTTGGAGCGGTTCGTATTAAGTTTGAATCTGTTGCGTGCTCTTGTGTTGTTGCGGTTGAAGCTGAAGTAGTCATTGACCGGTAGGACATTGCAGCATATGATCTTGTGGGCAATACTCAAATCATGTTTTAGGCGCCGTAGTTCTAGGCTTTCTAGGCCCAGGATTGTTAGTCTATTTTCATAGGATATTCTGTTTTGAGTGGAGGAGTGAAGGGCTCTTTGGACATTTTCAAGGGTGTTGATGTCTGAGATGTGGTATGGGTTCCAGACAGATGAGCAGTAAGTAGTCTAGGATGGGTCTGGCAAAAGTTTTGTAGGCTCTTGTGAGTAGTGTGAGATTGCCTGAGCAGAAGCTGCGTAGGATAAGGTTAACAACTCTAGAAGCTTTTTTTGGCTTTTTTGGCATCACTGTGTAATGCAACGGGACAATTTGATCCATCCAAGTTTCTTAGATGTTCTCCTGCCCTCGTGAGTGGCACATGTAATGCCACCAAAGGTTTTCAGGAGGCCAGAAGAAGCCATGGCCTAGGGAAGCACTTCTTTGATAACACAAAGGCTTTTATATGATAACAAATCCAGAACTAGCCCAGGAAGGTGCAAGGTCAAGCTGTAGATCACAGGGGAAAAAAGAAGTTCTTCCCTTTTGCTAATTAATTAAGCAGCTGGAAAGAGGGGACTGTGAAAAAAGGTGAATGCAATGACATTGCTAACAACAGGAGCCCTATTTATCAGTCATAATTAGCTTCCTCCCAACCTCCCTCCAGAAGTGCTGCAGCTGTACCCGAATGATGGAGCGATGAGGATGGGACGACCCCTCTGGTCCTTCAAGAGACACTCCTCTGCCTGCCAGCCTGAAGGGGACTAAGGACAATCGTACAAACTTAGTTCTCTCCTTCAAGGAAAACTCCTCGCAACCTGTTACTCCAGCTGGAGTGGACTACTCGTAGCACTAAGGGGTGAAGGGAGATGACCAAAGGTGGACTTCACATCATTTACCTACATTTGCTCAGAACCAACAACGTGAATGCTCCCCCTTGCAAATTGATATATTTTTGATCTCTGTAACTGTTAGATAATATTTAAGAATTAGATGACATGATTGGGAATTTTGGTTCATTTCTTTATGATAAATGTAATAGAATAGAATAGAATAGAATAGAATAGAATAGAATAGAATAGAATATTGGAATGTCAAATAGGATAGAATAGAATAGAATAGATTTCTTTATTATTTCTCTTGAAAGATCAAGCCAAGGCTATGTTGGCTTGATCTTTCATCTTTGCATTGGGTAGATTGGACCCAAATTATGTTGGCTTGATCTTTTCTTTTTAAGAATACAATAGAATTATTTATTGGCCAAGTGTGATTGGACACACAAGGAATTTGTCTATGGTGCATATGCTCTCAGAGTACATAAAAGTAAAAGATACATTTGTCAAGAATCATGTGGTACAACACTTTGGTTGTCATAGGGGTCAAATCAGCATTGAAGAAACAACCAATATTAATAAAAATCTTAAGATACAAGCAACAAGTTACAGTC
The DNA here is from genome assembly GCF_031021105.1 of Erythrolamprus reginae. Lineage (NCBI taxonomy): Eukaryota > Metazoa > Chordata > Lepidosauria > Squamata > Dipsadidae > Erythrolamprus > Erythrolamprus reginae. The sequence continues at coordinate 351,174,636 of NC_091951.1, forward strand.
ATACAGTCCTAAGTTGGAGGAAAAGGATGATAGGAATGATGAGAAAAACTAGTAGAAATAAAAGTGCAGATTTAGTAAAAAGTCTGACAGTGTTGAGGGAATTACAATATTTGTTTAGTAGAGTGATGGTGTTTGGAGAAAAACTGTTCTTGTGTCTAGTTTTCTTGGTGTTTCAATGCTCTGTAGCGACGTTTTGAGGGTAGGAGTTGAAACAGTTTATGTCCAGGATGCAAAGGGTCAGTCAATATTTTCCCCGCCCTCTTTTTGACTCCTGCAGTATACAGGTCCTCAATGGAAGGCAGGTTGGCAGCCATTGTTTTCTCTGCAGTTCTGATTTTTCTCTGAAGTCTGTGTCTGTCTGTCTTGGATTGCAGCACCAGACCAGACATTTCTAGAGGTGCAGATGACAGACTCAATGATTCCCCTGTAGAACTGGATCAGCAGCTCCTTGGGCAGTTTGCGTTTTCTGAGCTGGAGAGCAACCAGAAAGATAAAGGGACTAAAAACCAAAACATATGAGGAAAGGTTGCAGGAATTGGGAAGAGGAGTCTAGTGAAGAGGAGGTCCAGGGGTGGAAATGATAGCAATCTTCCAATACTTGATGTGCTGCCATAGAGAGGAGGGGGTCGGGCTGTTTTCCAAAGCACCAGAAGGCCAGACAAGGAACAACAAATGGAAGCTGACCAAGGAGAGTTTCAGACAAATGGTTATCCAACATCTTCTTAAAAACCTCCAGTGTTGGAACATACACAACCTCTGGAAGAAAGTTGTTCCACAGATTAATTAATTAAGCAGCCAGATTTGGTATTTGCCAGTTCTCCTTAATTCCAGCTTGAATTTTTTCTTGGTAGGTTCCCATCCATTGCTTCTGGCCTTCAGGTACTTTAGAGAATAGCTTGACCCCCCCTTCTTTGTGACCATCCCTCAGATATCATCAGACAGCTGTCATGTCACCTGTATTTTTATTTATTTCTTTGTTTTGTCACGTACGTATTGGTGGTATACAATGATATAATATTTATATACATGACACTAGTAAGAGAGAAAAGTAAAGACAGGAGACGGAAGGCATGCTGGGGCACTTATGCATGCCCCTCACTGACCTCTTAGGAATCAGGAGAGGCCAAAAGTGGATAGTCCAAGGGTAAAGGTTTGGGGGTTTGGTGACAAAACTACAGGGTCAGGTAGTTCCAGGTACGGTGGAGGATTGTAAACCCAGGATTGTAAGTCTAGTTGCGTAGGGGATTCTGTTGCAAGTGGAGGAGTGGAGGGCTCTTCTATATCTCTGGACATTTTCTAGAGTGTTTATGTCCAAAATGTGGGGCAGGTTCCAGACAAATGAGCTGTATTCAAGGATTGGTCTGGCAAAAGTTTTGTATGCTCTGGTTAGAGGTTAGTGATGGGCGAACCCAATGGTGTTCGAGTTCGGCAGGTTCGGACGAACTTTATGCAAAATTCGTCCAAACCCGAACCCGAATGGGGAATCCCACCAAGAGATTCCGGGGGCGGAGCTTTGACGTCACGTATACCGGCAGGTTGCTAAGGACGCCAAGGTGACGTGATCACCTTGGTGTCCTTAGCAACCGGCCGGTGATGTCAAAGCTCCAAACGTGAACGCGACCCCGAACTTTGCCCGAAGTTTCAAAAAAATTCGGGTCTGTGTTCGGCATACCGAACACTGCAAAATTCAGTACGGACCCAAATTGTGTGGGTTCGGTTCGCCTATCACTATTAGTAGTGTGAGATTACCAGAGCAGAAGCTATGTAGGATTACGGTAGGTTAACAACTCTAGAAGCCTTTTTGGTGATGTTGTTGCAGTGGGCTTTGGACCTTAGGCCATCTGATATGAGTATTCCAAGGTCTTTGACGGAGTGAGACAGACAGACAGCTGTCATGTCACCCATAGACGTTCTCTTTGTTAGAGTAGACACCTTCAGGTTTTTTCTGGAAATATTCCTAGCAGATTTAATATATTATATAAAATTTAACCAACTTTGGCTCATTCAGGAAGCAAAGCAGGGTCAAGCCTGGTTAGGATTTGGATGAGAAACTACTTGACAAATTTTCTGGTTTATGGGCTAGACAGAGAAATCCAAAAACACAGACTGGTAGAAAAAATAACAACGTAATTGTGTAAAATGCTGCCAAAAAAAAGAGAAATGATTTGCATGAGCTCAACTTTGAAGCCTTGATATTGTATTACAAAATAGACGTGCAGCTGAGCATATAATGTATTGCTGGGATTTGCACAATATTCTTTTCAGGAGATGTTCTTAGGGCTCCTAATCTTGCACAAACAGGAGGAGAAAGACCAAAATTCCTGCTTCTTTTCAGATCGTACAATAATTCCATCTCTTGCAGGATTTCTAGCCAGACATCTTAGTCTTAGTCCAAGAGGAAAATGTGTCAAACGAAGTTTGTTCGTTTTCAGAAAACCCAGGAAAGGATTTTAAAATTTAAATTAAAATTTTCAGTTTTAATGCCCATGGGAAATGTGTAGGTTGAGGTCAGCAAGGGTTTGCTTACCAGGTTAGGGGGGGAAAATTATCCTGTCCAGTTTTGGTGAGAACAACCTGAAGTTTTGTAAGGCGAAGTTGAAAGCTGCCTGTTCTCAGCGTTACCAGTGATTCCATTCGTAAAGATGAAAGGGAATGGGATGGGATGGGGTGAGAAAGTGTTTTGTCCACTTTCCTTGCCACCGTTGTTAAGCGAATCTGGTTTCCACCATTGATGTTGCTGGTCAGAGGTTTGCAAAATTGCAACCTCTACCTACCTACCTACTTTCCTTCCTTCCTTCTTTCCTTCCTTCCTTCCATCCATCCATCTCCTCCCATTCCCCCTTTCATCTCCTTCCTCCTTCCCTTCTCCTCCCTCCCTTTTTTCTTCTTTCTTTTCTTTCTTTCTCTTTCTTTCTTTCTTTCTCGCTATCTATCTTTCTTTCTTTCCTTCCTTCCATTCATCCATCTCGTTCCCCTCTCTCTTTCATCTCCTTCCTCCCTCCCTTCTCCTTTCTTTCTTTTCTTTTTCTTCTTTTCTTTCTTCTTTTCTTTCTTCTCACTTCCTTCCTTCCTCTTCCTTCCTTCCTTCCATCCTTCCTTCCTTCCATTCATCCATCTCCTCCCTCTCTCCCTTTCATCTCTTTCCTCCCACCCTTCTCCTTCTTCTCCTCCCTCCCTCCCTTTTTTCTTTCCTTTATTTTTTCTTTGTTTGTTTCTTCTTTTCTTTCTTCTCACTTCCTTACTTCCCTCCTTCCCTCCTTCCTTCTCTCCTTCCTTCCTTCCATCCATCCTTCCTTCCTTCCTTCCTTTCTTTCCTTCTTTCCCAGCTCTTTCAAAAAAATGACTCTGGATGACTTATCTTTAAAGACATCAATGCAGAAAATATTTATAGGCATCATAATTAGATATCATGCTCCAACTTTGGTAGAGGACTTTCATATCATCAATTCATTGATTCATTCATTCATTTTCATTCATTTTCCTTCCTTCCTTCCTTCCTTCCTTCCTTCCTTCCTTCCTTCCTTCTTGCCTGCCTGCCTGCCTGCCTGCTTTCCTTCCTTCCTCCCACATTCTTCATTCATTCTTCATTAATTTTTCATTCATTTATTCTTCAATCATTCTTCATCCTTCCTCCCTCCCTCCCTTCTTTCTTTCCTGCCTGCCTTCCTTCCTTTCTTCCTGCCTGCCTGCCTTCTTCCCTCCTTCTTCATTCATTCATTCATTCATTCATTCATTCACTCACTCACTCACTCACTCACTCACTCATTCACTCACTCACTCACTCACTCACTCACTCACCCACTCACTCAAATGTATTGGCTACCCAGCTCCGGTGTGGACTCCAATGAATTCTTAGCCTGCCATCCTTCTTCCTTCCATCCTTTCTTAGCGTAAGTTCATCCCATCACAACTGTCCCAAGAGGCGTTTCGTAATCCAAGTACCTCCACTCAGAGAGGACAACTTGTTTCAGACGCTTTCTGCCCAAGAGCCCCGACTTCACCTTGGCCTCCTGCTGCCTTGTCCACAGGCCGTAGCCCATTTCCCTTCCTTCCAGCAGCAAATGGCAAAGGCTACTTCTGGGCAGCCCTGATTTGCAACATCAGAGTTACCCATTACCAAAGCGATTAACTTTAAAGAGGCAGCAGCAAACGGCTGGGGTACCAAAGACATCAAGCATCATTAAAATGTAAATGGGAGCCAAGTTTAATGTGAGGAAGGGGAAGGTTGCCGGGAACACTTTGCCATCACCCTCACATCCCTCTGCTCCATGCCGGGTGCCGAGCGAGTAGCATTACTCGACAGTTGCCATAATGATGACAAAGATAATATTGAGAGACATTAGTGAGTTTAGTATTCTTTGCAGTGGTGGAAATGCAGTTGCTCTCACATACTGAGATGTTGCTGTTGGTTCAAGGAAACTTCCATGCTCTAAAAGGTTCTATGTGTGTAGTTGAATGAAAAGAAGGACCAGGGGAGACATGATAACAGTCTTCCAGTATCTCAGGGGTTGCCACAAAGTGTTCTGTCGGGCTCTCTGGTAGACTCCTCCCAAAAAGTCACAGATACAAATTTCAGACACACACACGTTTGAAAATTCAAAACAATGTTCTTTATAATGAAAATTCACTTAAACCAAGCCCTCTTTTGGTATAGCAAAGAACACTCGTCTCCAAACAAACTGGTAATTTGTACAAGTCCCTTATCAGTTCTGTGATACTTAGCTTGCAGCTGTGAGGCAATTCACAGTCCTTCTTCTTTCACAAAATGAAACACACTTTGCCCTGGTTTAGTTTCAAAGCAGGGAAAAATCAGCACACAAAAGGTCAAAGTCAGCAAGGCAGGCACGAAACACAATGATCAGATAATCCTCCACAATGGCCAAACCCACAGGCTGCTATTTCTAGCAGCCTCACTAATGACCACAACCCCACCCAACCACAGGTGGCCTCATTTTCTTTGATAATAATCTCTCAGTTGTTGCTGCCTATGCATCGCTCTCCGCATGCGTGGCTGTGTCATTAACTCTTGTTCTGAATCCAAGGAGGAGCTAGATAATTGATCTCCTTCTGAGCTGTCTGCCCCACTCTCCTCCTCCCTGTCACTCATGTCTTTTTGGTCAGAGGAGCCTTCATCAGCAGATTCCACCAGGGGGTAAAACAGGCCTGCAGCATGTGGATGTCTCCCCCACATCCACAGTCCTTGGGGCAGGAGCTGGGCCAGAGCTAACCACAACACAAAGAAGAGGGAATCAACTTATCCTCCAGAGCACTGGAGGGATAGGACAAGAAGCAATGGATGGAAACTAAACAAGGAGAGAAGCAACCTAGAACTAAGGAGAAAATTCCTGACAGTTAGAACAATTGATCAGTGGAACAGCTTGCCACCAGAAGTTGTGAATGCTCCAACATTGGACGTTTTAAAGAAGATGTTGGATAACCATCTGTCTGAAGTAGTGTAGGGTTTCCTTCCTAAGCAGGGGGTTGGACTAGAAGACCTCCAAGGTCCCTTCCAACTCTGTTGTTCTTGTTATTGTTATTATTAACAAAAGACACCAGTACTGGTTTATGCCAGAGTCGTTGTGATTCGATTTTAAGATCAGGATATCAGCTAAGTTTTTCTTGTTGTTTTTCATCAATTTGACTGTCTCCTGGTATGGCGACATGTACAGATTTTCATTCACAAGAAACATTAATACACAGCAAATGAGATTGATATGCTGGATTTCGTATCACAATGTCACAAGTCAAACACTTCCCGAGTGTCTAGGACTGTGTGTGATGTATTTTTGTATGACGCACAGAGAAGTATGGTGGCCTTCTCCAGGTCATTTGGCGGGCCCCAGGGGAAGAGCCTTCTCTGGCCCTCTGGAACCAACTCCCCCCGGAGATTAGAACGGCCCCCACCCTCCTTGTCTTTCACAAGTTACTCAAGACCCACCTGTATCACCAGGCATGGGGGAATTAAGACATCTCCCCCAGGCTTTTTATATTTCATGTTTGGTATGTATGTGCTGTATGGTTTTTAATTGTTGGGGTTTTTATATATTTTTTATTACTAGATTTGTCCCATTGTTACACTGTTTCTTATTACTATTGTGAGCCACTCCGAGTCTTCGGAGAGGGGCGGCATACAATCTAATAAATAATAATAATAATTATTATTATTATCACACAAGGCACTTGACTTGGGTTCTGAACCAGCCCATTGTCAGGGTTGGTACAACTCAGCAAATCAAATCTAATTGTTTAGCTGTGGGCTTGGTATAGCCTATGTGCTAAGCAGAATTTTTAAAAAAATAATACCGTGAGATATTGGAAGACTGCTATCATGTCTCACTTGGTCCTTCTTTTCACTAAACTAGCATGCCCAGTTCCTGCAACCGTTCTTCATATGTCCCCTAATCATCTTTGTTGCTCTTCTCTGCACTTTTTCTAGAGTCTCAACATCCTTTTTGCATCGTGGCGACCAAAACTGGATGCCGTGTTTCAAGTGTGGCCTTACCAAGGCCTTATAAAGTGGTATCAACACTTCCCATGATCTTGATTCTCTCCCTCTGTTGATGCAGCCTAGAACTGTGTTGGCTTTTTTGGCAGCTGCTGCACACGGCTGGCTCCTGTTTAAATGGTTGTCCACCAGATCCCTTTGGGAATTGAGAAGCATACAAATTAAACTAAATAAAAATAATAAATAACATGTGACACTTTTGTAAATTGTCCAGTTACTGAGTTTCATGTTTAATAAATAAAAGTAATATAGTGTTCTGGTTTCTGGTAGAAATTTAGCAATTACAAATAACTCTTATGCATCATTTCATGAATAAAGAAACTCCATTTATTTCTCTGCTCTCCTGTAATTCAAACACATTCCATACAGGTACTCGGTCCGTTATCTCTCTTAGCTGCATTCCTCACATTCCTCCTCCTGCTCCACTTAACAAGATTTATTTTCCTAACAGCATGACTTTGAAAAACAGCAGAACTGACTGTTAACAACACAGAATACTTTTGCTTACTTTAGCGCGCGGCAAAAAACACATCCATTTTCCCTTCGGCAATGTTGAAACTCCACCCTTCTTCTCCACTGACCCCCTGACGTGCCAAATACATCACTACAGTATTTAACCCATTCCTCTCCTTAATATCTTTCTTCCAGACCTCTGCTCTCTACGTTTTTGGGCCCTTCTGAATTTAGGGTTAACCCAGTGAGCATCTGATTCTCCCTCACTAGGTCCTGAACTCATAGCCCCATCCTGTGGCTGGCCTCCTACCTGTTCTACTACCTGTAACCCCCCCCCCCACTAATTCATAAACACTATCTGAATCCGAGTCCTCAATATCTTCATCATCCTCCAACTGATCAGGAGTATGGCGAGGGGGGCGTTTGCCCAGGTTCACCTGGTACACCAGTTGCGGCCCTATTTGGACATGGAGTCATTGCTTACAGTCACTCATGCCCTCATCACTTCGAGGTTCGATTACTGCAACGCTCACTACATGGGGCTACCTTTGGAAACTTTAGATCGTGCAGAATGCAGCCGCGAGAGCCATCGTGGGGCTTCCTAGATTCACCCACGTTTCTGCAACACTCCGTGGCCTGCACTGGCTGCCGATCGGTTTCTGGTCACAATTCAAAGTGTTGGTAATGACCTTTAAAGCCCTACATGGCATTGGGCCAGAATACATCTGGAACTGCCTTCTACCGCATGAATCCCGGCGGCCGATAAGGTCCCACAGAGTTGGCCTTCTCCGGGTCCCGTCGACCAAACAATGTCGTTTGGCGGGCCCCAGGGGAAGAGCCTTCTCTGTGGTGGCCCCGGCCCTCTGGAATCAACTCCCCCCAGAGATTAGAACGGCCCCCACCCTCCTTGTCTTTCGCAAATTACTCAAGACCCACCTTTGTCACCAGGCATGGGGGAATTAGGATATTCCTTCTCTAGGCCATTACATGTTATGCATGGTATGTTTGTGTGTATGTTTGGTTTTTATAATAAGGGTTTTTAGTTGTTTTATTAAATTGGATTGTTACATGTTGTTTTTTATCATTGTTGTTAGCCGCCCCGAGTCTGCAGAGAGGGGCGGCATACAAATCCAATAAATAATAATAATAATAATAATAATAATAATAATAATAATAATAATAATAATAATAATAATAAATCCAATAAAATCTAAATCTAATAATAATAATAATAATAATAATAATAATAATAATAATAATAATAATGTACAACATATAGTAACCACAAAAGTAATTAAATAACAACAACATTATTTACTTGTATATAATAGTATTCTTCTGACCATTTTTTACCTTTATTATCTACTCTTTGGTAAAACAAAACCCAAGTTAAAAAATATTCTGAATCTTCTTCTTTGTTTTTTTTGTCCTTTATCTTGAATGTTAACCTTGACCTTAAGTTTTGATGCCGCTTGAGTGGTTTGATGCCTCTCAAGTCTTGCATCTTTTTGGAGTCAAACCTATAAATTGGGGAGATCAATAAGGTTGTGTCACGACTGTGATTGTTTGCTGGAGTCTCGCTTTGTGGTGCCTCTCCATTAATTTCCAGTCAAGAAATGGGGTTATTTATAGCTCTCCTAAAAAAGAAGAATTACCCTTGACTTAGTCATGCCTTTTGAAGGCACGGATTAGTTAGCATTGTTACCTCCTAATGCTATTCATTTGGGGCTCAAAGGTGGCTAAGTTGTTAGGTTTTTTGAAAGAAACTTTTCTTTTAGCGGTTTTGTGTTGTTTTGTCCAGCGACGGGCAGCTTGAAAGCCTGGAACAGCTAACAGAAGGAGACTGGGGGTTTAGGGGATGTGTTTATGTGTTTGCACAATAATGCACAATTTAGTCGTGTCTAACTCTTGAGAAAATATTATTGTACTGAAAGAGTAGTAGATGCTTGGAACAAACTTCCAGCACACATGGTTGGTAAATCCACAGTAATTGCAAACATGCCTGGGATAAAACATATATCCATCCTAAGATAAAATACAGGAAATAGTATAAGGGCAGACTAGATGGACCATGAGGTCTTTTTCTGCCGTCAAATAATATTTTCTCAGGTTGCTTCTGATCTTTCCCCCAACTAACTTCAGATTGTGTCCCCTTGTTCTTGGGTTCACTTTCCTATTAAAAACACTTCCCTCCTGAACCTTATTTAACCCTTTTAACATATTTAAATGTTTCCATCATGTCCCCCCTTTTCCTTCTGTCCTCCAGACTATACAGATTGAGGAGATTGGATGAAACAATTAGAATAGAATAGAATAGAATAGAAGAATAGAATTTTATTGGCCAAGTGTGATTGAACACACATTGGTGCAGATGCTCTCAGCGTACATAAAAGTAAAAGATACATTTGTCAAGAATCATATGGTACAACACTTAATGATTGTCATAGGGGTCAAATGCAATGAAGAAACAATAAATATTAATAAAAAACTGTTCTTGTGTCTAGTTGTCTTGGTGTGCAGTGCTCTGTACTGACGTTTTGAGGGTAGGAGTTGAAACAGTTTGTGTCCAGTATGCGAGGGGTCAGTCAATATTCCCCCCTCCCCTCCTTTTGACTCCTGCAGTATACAGGTCCTGAATGGAAGGCAGGTTGGCAGCAGTTGTTTTGTTCTGTAGTTCTGATTCTCCTCTGAAGTCTGTGTCGGTCCTGTTGGGTTGCAGCACCAAACCAGACAGTTATAGAGGTGCAGATGACAGACTCAATGATTCCTCTGTAGAACTGTATCAGCAGCTCCTTGGGCAGTTAAATTAAATAAAGCCCCAGGCTACATCCATAAAAACAACAACACAATCAGGTTTTACCTTGCTTTGATGTCTCTCTGTCTCTTTTCTTTCTCTTTTTTGTGTGTGGCTGTTATAATGGGAAACCCACCCTGGGGGACCGGTGCTAAATCTTTGACGGAATTAGCATGGCATTCCCTAAGGGAGGATGGTGTCCGTTGATGACTAAGGGGAAGGGGTGATAAATGTTAACAGGAACACTTTGGCAGAGTGCTGATTTGGGGCTTGCAAAATGCACACCTGCAACAAAATAATGTGCCGAGCCATGGAGAAAATAATGAAATAACATTCACTGCTCCATCTTTAAGGAAGACACACGCTTAAGAGGCACGCCAGGATGGGACAAATGTTCTTGGGAAACCTCCCTCTTGGTTTGACTGGGTCTGGAAAGGAAGGGGAATCTTTATCAGAATCCAAATAGACTTGGAAGGGACTTTGGAGGGCATCTAGTCCAACCTCCTTGCTCCAGCAGGAGACCCTACACCATCTCAGACAAGTGAAGTGGCTGTCCAGTTTTCGGAGAAGGGCGGCATACAAATCTAAACAATAACAATAACAATAACAATAACAAATGTCCTACCTGTTAACGACTACTTCACCTTCAACCGCAACAACACACGAGCACGAAATCGATTTAAACCAAATGTCAACCGCTCCAAACTTGACTGCAAAAAATACGACTTCAGCAACAGAGTAATCAACGCCTGGAATGCACTACCTGACTCTGTGGTTTCTACTCCTAACCCCAAAACCTTTCACCTTAGACTATCTATAGTTGACCGTCCCTGTCCTATTGTCTACTTTTTATCATTACTTAGTGTTGAGTATGTTAATATGCCATGTAAATAGTTGCCTGAGGTGAATGCTGTTACCAGGCAGATTGGAAATGCTAGGAGGCGTCTGATTGGCTCAGACGCAGGACAGCTCTTTTGGCGCGAGCCTTAAGAGTATAAATAGAGCCGAGTTTCTCATTGCCGGCTGGTGAGTTCCCAGCTGATTGTCACTTGCGGAAAGAGCTGAATAAAGGGAACCACTGTTTAGCACTTCGTCTGGAGTCTCAATACTTTTCACTGGTGACGAGAACCGGAGAGAACCTACAAGCAAGATGAATCCTTCGCAGATCGGCCGAGCACCCGACTATTTCGACCCCGAAAAGGCGTCTTGGGAAGCCTACATGACCCGCTTCGAAATCTTCCTGGAAGCCGCCGGAATGGGGACCGCCGAAGACGACAGAAAGCGAGCCATCTTCCTTAACTATTGCGGCCCCGAAATCTTCGATTTGGTTCAAACGCTCACCGATCCGCTTCCTGCCAAGAACGTGCCGTGGCCAGACTTACAATCCAAGCTTGCGGGTCATTTCAAACCCACGAAGCCAGCTGTGGTATACCGCCATCAGTTCTCCAGGATGGCCCAACGTGAAGCTGAGTCTATCAACCAATTCGCCACAAGACTCCGAACCGTACTGTCAAAATGCCATTTTGACAGCCCAGAAGCTCGACTTACAGACGCGATCATATTCGGCATGAAAAACGCCACCGTACGCGGCAAACTCCTCACCGAGGACGAACCTACCTTGCAAACCGTCATCAAGCTAGCCCAGACAGCCGAGGTCGCCGAAGCGGCTGCCAAAGACCTCCAAAGCCACGTCAACAAAGAAACCGTCTCTAAAATCTCCTCCACAGCTGATCCAGCCGACGACCTCAGCCCTCCAGCCGCCACCGACGACTCCTGCCTCCTGCTTCCGAGCGACCCCTCAAGACAACCGAGATACCCTCGCACACCAGCCCCATGCCCAGGTTGCCGGGGAAATCATCCGCGACTTCGCTGCCCGTTTCGAGAAGCCATCTGTCGCCGCTGCAATCGGCGCGGTCACATCGCTGAGGCCTGCCGGGCTCCCCTGCCTGAAGAAACCTTTTCCGCTCCTCGCCAACAGCGTTTCTCCTACCAGGCTCCACAAGCCCGTGAAAACCGGCCTCCAAGATCTTTTACCCGGAAAACCAACTCAGCCGCTAACCGCGACTACAACAGAGGTAACTGTCAAACTTACGTAAATTGCGCAAATTCAACGCAAGGCACCAAAATCATTATTTCTCTACTTTTAAATGGCAAGCCTTGTGATTTAGAACTGGACACCGGGTCTAGGCACTCTATTATGCCTTGGGACAAGTTTAAAATGTATATGCCACATGTCTGTAAATCTAAGTTAACTCAAACTGCTTTGATTATAAGGGATTTCCAGGGACATGTCATCCCTGTATTGGGTAAAATTGATATTCCTGTACAGTTCAAATCTGTTAAATGTTCCCTACCTTTGGTAATTGTTGATGGGGCAAGGCATTCCCTCCTTGGGTTAACCTGGATGCCCCCCTTAGGTATTGAGATCTCTGGCATCTGTTTAGTTCAGTCCCCCTCTGATACCCCAGATTTTGTACATGAGTTTCCTGAAGTATTCAGCCCCACTTTGGGAACTTATAAGGGGGACCCTATCTCTTTCTCCATAGACCCAAAGGTTCCACCCATTCGCCTGAAGCCACGAAGGGTTCCTTTACCTTTACTGCCTAAACTAGACCACCAGCTAGATCAACTTATTGCTCAAGGAATCCTAGTCCCTGTAGAGCAAGGGCCATGGGAGACTCCGATTGTCACACCATTGAAACCGGACGGTTCGCTAAGAGTCTGTGCAGACTACAAGTCTACTATTAATAAGGCCCTTCAGCATCACCCCTATCCCATACCAGTAGTTCAGCACCTCCTACACTCCCTAGGAGAAGGAAAAGTCTTTGCAAAGATCGATCTTGCTCAGGCATACCTGCAGCTTCCGGTCGATGAGCCTACCTCTTTGGCTCAGACAATTGTCACGCACAGAGGTGCTTTCCGATGCACAAGATTGCAATTCGGGGTAAGCATAGCCCCTGGGATATTTCAGAGCTTAATGGAGCGAGTGTTAACGGGTCTTGAAGGAACCATACCCTACTTCGATGATATACTAATTTCGGCTAAAACCATTCCCCAATTGAACCAGAGAATCAGGGCTGTCCTACAACGACTCCAATCCAAGGGCCTCAGAGTAAAAGCAGACAAGTGTGTATGGGGCACCACTAGCATTGAATTTCTAGGGTATAGAATAGATAGTCAGGGCATCCACCCCACAACTGATAAATTAAAAGCAATTACCAAAGCACCTGAACCAACCAATAAGACTGAACTACAAGCTTTTTTAGGTCTTCTGAATTTTTATTCTATTTTTTTGAGACAGAAGGCAACGGTCGCAGAACCCCTCCACCGACTCCTTCAGAAGGGAATTCCCTGGACCTGGGGCAGACCTGAACGCCAAGCATTTACTCTAATAAAGACCTTATTGACTTCTAATAGTGTGGTGGTGCAGTACAGTTCAGTCTTGCCCATAAGGCTTACATGCGATGCTTCGGCTTATGGGGTGGGCGGAGTATTGGCCCACGTAATGCCAGACAACACCGAGGCACCTATAGCTTTTTTCTCCAGAACGCTGACCCCTGCTGAACGAAACTATAGCCAGTTGGATAAAGAGGCCCTGGCTTTAATAGCTTGCGTTAAGAAATTTCATAATTACTTATTTGGAAGGAGGTTTGAATTAATAACAGACCACAAACCCCTTTTGGGACTGTTGCCTTCAGATAAACCTACCCCTCCGTTCATGTCCCCTAGACTGATTAGATGGGCTCTATTCCTCTCCAGTTATCAGTATACCTTAATACATAAGGGAGGGAAGTCCATAAGCCACGCTGATGGACTAAGCAGGTGCCCTTTGGCACAAAGAGGGGAAGAACCAGTTCCTTCTGATGATGTACTACTGTTAGAAATAGAAGAAACCCCCCTAACTTCAGCCAGGGAAGTGGCCGAGCATACTAAGTCAGATCCCATTCTTCAAACAGTAATAAATTGTATACACAGGGGTTGGCTTGGGGGACCAGAGGAGGGGGGACTGGCAGATTTTAAGACAAAGCGACTAGAATTGTCATACATGAAAGGATGTGTACTATGGGGAGATCGAGTGGTCATTCCAACTACACTTAGGAAAAAGGTGCTGACTATGTTACATGTGGGACACCCAGGCATTGTCCGAATGAAGGGTTTGGCAAGGGGATACCTGTGGTGGCCGGGCCTAGATCTCGATATTGAACATTGGGTAGCTCGGTGTGACCCCTGTCAAGAGTCACGACCCAATCCCCCTCGAACTGCCCCCGTAGAGTGGGGAGAGCCCACTGGGCCTTGGTCCAGGATACATATAGACTTTGCTGGCCCCATTAGGTCCCAGTTTTTCCTGGTTGTCGTAGATGCCTTTTCTAAGTGGGTAGAGATAGTGGCTATGCAAAATATAACAACATGTGCCACTATTAAGGCTCTGTATCATTTGTTCGCAACCCATGGGTGTCCTGATGTCCTTGTTTCAGATAATGGGCCACAACTGACCGCACGACAGTTTGAGGTGTTTTTGAGTAATCTAGGGGTCAGGCATGCGCTAATCTCCCCTTACTCCCCATGGGCTAATGGGTTGGCTGAACGTTATGTACGTGTGGCGAAAGAGGCGCTGCGCAGAGCAGGCCCTGGGGAAATACAAAATAAATTAGACCAATTCCTGTTAATGCAACATATTACTCCAAATGCTGCCACCCATAGAAGCCCTGCAGAAGTCTTAATGGGGCGGAAACTAAGGTCTCCTTTAGACAGGTTACATCCTCGATATTCAAATACCATGGGTCAAAGTGAAATGTCTGTAATACCTGAAAGAAGCATGTATCTAGGCCAGAATGTATTTGCCCGAAATTTTGATGGGGGAGTTCAATGGGTAAAAGGAAAAGTCCTACAACAAAAGGGGCCTAAAACATATTTAATACAATTAGAGGATGGCCGTATTTGGAAACGGCACATTGATTACTTAAGAGGGCGGATTAACTCTGAAAATACGCAAACCGCCATTGTAACCTCTTCCCCCAAAGCAGACTCTTATGTACAACCAGAATTGTTGGATGTAGATTTGGGCTTACCGAGGCTGGAACGCTCCCGCGACACCAACGAGCCACCATCATCCTCCTCCGACGTCGATTCAGCTTCCATCCGAACATCGCTGCAGGCCGGAGCCCCCACTCGGGCCCAGCCAGGCTCCGGATCCGACAGAGAGCCAACCTCCACCAACGAAGTCCCTGACTCAACTGATCTGCGCAGGTCTGAGCGAGCCTCGCGCAGACCCACTCGATTGGAGGACTTCATCACATGGCTCAACTGATGGACAGTTGGCACTTGACTAAGGAGGGAGGGGTGTTGAGTATGTTAATATGCCATGTAAATAGTTGCCTGAGGTGAATGCTGTTACCAGGCAGATTGGAAATGCTAGGAGGCGTCTGATTGGCTCAGACGCAGGACAGCTCTTTTGGCGCGAGCCTTAAGAGTATAAATAGAGCCGAGTTTCTCATTGCCGGCTGGTGAGTTCCCAGCTGATTGTCACTTGCGGAAAGAGCTGAATAAAGGGAACCACTGTTTAGCACTTCGTCTGGAGTCTCAATACTTTTCACTTAGCTAATGTTTTATATGTACAAATTATCACCCTATAATTGTTTGACAAATAAATAACAATAACAATAGCAATAGCAATAGCAATAACAACAACAATTTATTATATTTGTATGCCGCCCCTCTCCGAAGTCTCGGAAGACTATCTATTTACTATTACTGAACATCCAAAATATGCTATTTAATTCTATGTATATATGCCATATGTCTACATACAGTGGGAGGGGGAAGTATTTAGTCAGACATCAGTTCTCCCACTTAAAAAGATGAGAGAGGCCTGTAATTGGCATCATAGGTAGACCTCAACCATGAGAGACAACATGAGAAAACACATCCAGAAAATCACATTGTCTGATTTTTAATGAATTTATTTGAAAATTATGGTGGAAAATAAGTATTTGATCACCTACAAAGAAGCAAGATTTCTGGCTCAAACAGACCTGTGACTTTTCTTTAAGAGGTTCCCCTGTCCTCCACTCATTACCTTATTATTATAACAATAATTCTCTTCTTAAAAACCTCCAGTGATGGAGCGCCCACAACTTCTGGTGGCAAGCTGTTCCACTGGTACGGATAGAGGGACTGGGGCTGACATGATAGCTGTGTTCCAATATTTGAGGGGCTGTCACAAAGAAGAGGACAGAGTCGACTTATTTTCCAAAGCAGCTAAGGCAGGAGAAGAAGGAATGGATGAAAACACTTGAGGCCTCAAAGGGGGCCACCCCTTCAGCAGGAGGTTGGACTAGAAGACCTCCAAAGTCCCTTCCAATTCTGTTATTCTCTAGGCTCATTCAATTCAATTCAATTCAATTTATTAGATTTGTATGCCGCCCCTCTCCGAAGACTCGTGGCGGCTCATAGAATAGAATAGAATAGAATAGAATAGAATAACAATAATAAAAACAATATTCCAGTGAAAACAAATCTAATATTAAAAGCACATAAAACCCTATCATATTTTAAAAAGCAAACAACATATACATACCCAAACATAAATATAAAAAAAGCCTGGGGGAAAGGTGTCTCAACTCCCCCATGCTAGGCGGTATAGATGGGTCTTGAGTAATTTACGAAAGACAAGGAGTGTGGGGGCAGTTCTAATCTCCGAGGGGAGTTGATTCCAGAGGGCCGGGGCTGCCACAGAGAAGGCTCTTCCCCTGGGGCCCGCCAAATGACATTGTTTGGTCGACGGGACACGGAGAAGGCCAACTCTGTGGGACCTTATTGGTCGCTGAGATTCGTGCGGTAGGAGGCGGTTCCGGAGGTACTCTGGTCCAATGCCATGTAGGGCTTTAAAGGTCATGACCAACACTTTGAATTGTGACCGGGAACTGATCGGCAGCCAATGCAGGCCACGGAGTGTTGCAGAAACGTGGTCGAATCTAGGAAGCCCCACGATGGCTCTCGCGGCCGCGTTCTGCACGATCTGAAGTTTCCGAACACTTTTCAGAGGTAGCCCCATTTAGAGAGCGTTGCAGTAATCGAACCTCGAGGTGATGAGGGCATGAGCGACTGTGAACAGTGACTCCCTGTCCAAATAGGGCCATAACTGGTGCACCAGGCGGACCTGGGCAAACACCCTCCTCGCCACAGCCGAAAGGTGATTGTCACATGTTGTTTTTATCATTGTTGTTAGCCGCCCCGAGTCTACGGAGAGGGGCAGCATACAAATCCAATAAATTATTATTAAATTATTATTATTATTATGATGTTCCAATGTCAGCTGTGGATTGAGGAGGATGTCCAAGTTGCGAACCCTCTCATCCTAGGACCATTGAGAAAGAAGGTAGCATAAATCACTGGTCCTTTGTGATTTGCAGCCCTCTGGAATTTCTCCAGAGCAAAAACCTCTCCCAAGAAAACCGAAGGACCTTAAAATGCTTGGGCCAGCATCCAATTAACCAAGATCATTAATTAGAATCTGTTTTCAATCACTGCCTTCATTACTCCTCTCCAGCCGACAAAACAGAGCGGTCCAGGCAATTTTGAAAGGTTGTGTCCATCTACCAGGCTGAGAATGCAAGTCAGCTTAGAGAGAGTGGGAGACAGACAGCGACGGAGAGACAGTGTTTAATTGGGAGGATAATTTTGTGACATCATGTCTCTTGGCTTTTATTCCATTTAAATGAAGGAGAAAGTAGGGCACGGACAGATTTACTTTATCCACCAGCCCTACGTTTAGTTGCAAGCTTCCCTGGCTAAAAGCCTCATCATCCTGGCCAGTTACTTTATTTATTCAATTGCAGGCTCACTTCCATTCCATATTTTATTTATTTTTTTACTGCATACATAATACCTTTATAATTTGACTTTGTGATTGGAGAGTTTTCAGAGGCAGCTGGAGAGCAGAGGTTTGAAGGGTGCTAACAAATTTATCAAGTTTGAATATAGCTGCTCTGGTGTGTATATGTGTGTGTAGATAAATAGGAGGGGGAGGGGGAGGGAGAGGGGGAGAAAGAAAGAAAGAAAGAAAGTAGGAAGGGAGGGAGGGAAGGAAGGAAGGAAGGAAGGAGGGAAGGAAGGAAAGAAAGAAAGAAAGAAAGAGAGAGAAAGAGAGAGAGAGAGAGAGAAAGTAGGAAGGGAGGGCAGGGAGGAAGGAAGAATGAAAGAAAAAGAAAGAAAGAAAGTAGGAAGGAAGGGAAGGAAGGAAGGAAGGAAAGAAAGAAAGAAAGAAATAAGAAGAAGAAAGAAAGAAAGAAAGAAAGAAAGAAAGAAAGAAAGAAGGAAAGAGCACAACAGTGACACAGTGGTTAGAGTGCAGTACTGCAAGCTACGTCTGCTGACTGCCTGCAATTTGGCAGTTCAAATCTCACCAGGTTCAAGGTAAAGTCAGCCTTCCATCCCATTACCAATCTGAGACAGGTAAAATGAGGACCCAGATTGTTGGGGGCAAGAGGCCGACAATGTAAACCATTTACACTTGGAGGGCCGTAAAGCACTGTAAAGCAGTATATAAGTGCTATTGCTATTCCTTCCTTATCTTCCTTCCATGACCTTTTGTGGCACAGGGGTTAGAATGCAGAATTGCCAGCAGTTCAATTCTAACCAGGCTCAAGGTTCATTCAGACATCTGTCCTTCCGAGGTCAGTAAAATGAGGACTCAGTTTGTTGGGAGCAATATACTGACTTTGTAAACTGCTTAAACAGGGCTGTTCTGTCGGGCTCTCTGGTAGAATCCTCCCAAAAATGCACAGGTACAAATTTCAGACACACACACGTTTGACAATCCAAAACAATGTTCTTTATAATGAAAATTCACTTAACCTAAGCCCTCTTTTGGTGTAGCAAAGAGCACCCGTCTCCAAACAAACTGGTAATTGGTACAAGTCCCTTATCAGTTCTGAGATACTTAGTTGCAGCTGTGAGGCAATTCACAGTCCTTCTTCTTTCACAAAGTGACACACACTTTGCTCTGGTTTCGTTTCAAAGCGGGGGAAAATCAGCACACAAAGGTCGAAGTCAGTAAAGCCGTCACAAAACACAATGATCAGATAATCCTCCACAATGGCCAAACCCACAGGCTGCTATTTATAGCAGCCTCCCTAATGACCACAGCCCCACCCAACCACAGGTGGCCTCATTTTCTTTGATAATAATCTCTCAGTTGTTGTTGCCTATGCATCGCTCTCCGCATGCGTGGCTGTATCATTAACTCTTGTTCTGAATCCAAGGAGGAGCTAGATAATTGGTCTCCTTCTGAGCTGTCTGCCACACTCTCCTCCTCCCTGTCACTCATGTCCTCTTGGTCAGAGGAGCCTTCATCAGCAGATTCCACCGGGGGAAAAACAGGCCTGCAGCATGTGGATGTCTCCCCCACATCCACAGTCCTTGGGGCAGGAGCAGGGCCAGAGCTAACCACAACAATAACTAAGTCAGAGAGAGGAGGGGAGAGGAGGAGGAGGAGGAGAGAGAGAATCTGAAATGGCAAACGGTCTCCTGCTCAATCTGGGGGTTGGACTAGAAGACCTCCAGGGTCCCTTCTATATTCCATGTACTTGCAATGTTTTGGAGGACTTTGGTTGCCTTGTGCCATGTGGTTGCAAAAAGTCTTTTGGTGATTTCTGAGATAGGCATTCTTTTGCTCTTAAAATCTAGATAGAGTGGAAAGAACTGGGTGAAAAACAGCCCAGAGGACAGAAACATGAATAATTATCAATTGCAATAATTATATTTAATTATCCATTTGCTCGGATAGTTTATCTTAATGCTAACCGCTGAGTACAAACAGGCTAAATATCTTCATACTTTGCTTGTGGGTTTTCTAGAAAGATCTGGTTGGCAGCTGATGAATAATAAACTAGAGTTTGCCAGGTTTTTAGCTTTCTTAAAAGATGCTTCTTACGATCTTTCTCTAAAAAAAAAAAAAGAAAATCCAACCATGACTCACCCAAGCTTCCAAAATGATGTGCATGATTCTCAGCCACAAAGTCTTGAATGCTCTGAAAAAAAATCTGCTATTTTGGCCATGATGATGTGCAGGAAATTCTATTTCGCTTTGGGGAAAGAGAGATTCTTTGATAGTTTGGGATAACTGGTTTTTCTATTATTGGTAGTCTGGCCCAATATTGTATCAATACTGTGTTATCCAAGTTGGTCACATTAGAAAACCATCAAGGTCTCTAATAGTCTATACAGATAGACTTCAAATTACAAGAATAGAGTAGGGTAGGGTAGGGTAGGGTAGGGTAGGGTAGGATAGGATAGGATAGGATAGTGTTCTGTCGGGCTCTCTGGTAGACTTCTCCCAAAAATTCACAGGTACAAATTTCACACACACACACGTTTGAAAATTCAAAACAATGTTCTTTATAATGAAAATTCACTTAAACCAAGCCCTCTTTTGGTATAGCAAAGAACACTCGTCTCCAAACAAACTGGTAATTGGTACAAGTCCCTTATCAGTTCTGTGATACTTAGCTTGCAGCTGCGAGGCAATTCATAGTCCTTCTTCTGTCACAAAGTGAAACACACTTTGCTCTAGTTTAGTTTCAAGGAGAGGAAAAATCAGCACACAAAAGGTCAAAGTCAGTAAAGCAGTCACGAAACACAACGATCACATAATCCTCCACAATAGCCAAACCCACAGGCTGCTATTTATAGCATCCTCACTAATTACCACAGCCCCACCCAACCACAGGTGGCCTCATTTTCTTTGATAATAAGTTGTTATTATCTCTCAGTTGTTGCTGCCTATGCATTGCTCTCCGCATGCGTGGCTGTATCATTAACTCTTGTCCTGAATCCAAGGAGGAGCTAGATAATTGATCTCCTTCTGAGCTGTCTGCCATACTCTCCTCCTCCCTTTCACTCATGTCTTCTTGGTCAGAGGAGCCTTCATCAGCAGATTCCACCGGGGGCAAAACAGGCCTGCAGCATGTGGATGTCTCCCCCACATCCACAGTCCTTGGGGCAGGAGCTGGGCCAGAGCTAACCACAACAGGATAGGATAGGGTAGAATAGAATAGAATAGTTGTAAGGTACCTTGGAGGTATTCTAGTCCAACCCACTGCTTAGGCAGGAAAATATATACCACTTCAGATAAATGGTTATCCAACATCTTCTTAAAAACTTCCAGTGTTGAAGCATTCACAACTTCTGGAGGCAGGCTGTTGCACTGCTCTTATTGTCAGGAAATTTATCCTAAGTTCTAAGTTGCTTATCTCCTTGGTTACTTTCCATCCATTGCTTCTTGTCCTGCTTTCAGTTGCTTTGGAGAATAACTTGACTTTGTGGCATCTCCTGAGGTATTGGAACACTGGAATTATGTCACCTCTAGCCCTTCTTTTCATCTAACTAGACATACGCAGTTCCTGCAACTAATTCACTTAGCGAACTGTCCCCAGAAGATAGACTCAAGGTACAGAAGGATCTTGACAGAATTGAACATTGGGCGCTAGGTAACAAAATGAAATTCAATGGTGAAAAAAGTAAGGTTCTACATTTAGGCAAGAAAAACAAAATGCACAAGTACAGTATATGTGGTAGCTTGCTCAACTGTAGTAACTCTGATAGGGATCTTGGAGTCCCAGTGGACAACCATTGAAATAGGAGCCAGCTGTGTGCAGCAGCTGCCAAAAAACCCAACACAGTTCTAGGCTGCATCAACAGAGGGAGAGAATCAAGATCACATGAAGTGTTAATACCACTTATAAGGCCTTGATAAGGCCACACTTGGAACACAGCATTCAGTTTTGGTCACCACGATGCAAAAAGGATGTTGAAACTCTAGAAAGAGTGCAGAGAAGAGCAACAAAGAGGATTAAGGGACTGGAGGCTAAAACATATGAAGAACGGTTGCAGGAACTGGGCATGGCTAGTTTAATGAAAAGAAGGACCAGGGGAGACAAGATAGCAGTCTTCCAATATTTCAGGGGTTGCCGCAAAGAAGAAGGGGATTCAATCTATTTTTCAAAGCACAAGAAGCAAGGGATGGAAATTAAGCAAGGATAGACACAACTTAGAAATAAAGAGGAATTTCCTGACAGTGATAAGTCTGTGGAACAACTTGCCTCCAGAAGTTGTAGGTGCTCCAACTCTGGAGATTACAATCATTTGTCTGGAATGGTATAGAGTCTCCTGCCCAAGTAGGGTGCGTTGACTAGAAGACCTTCAAGGTACTTTCCAAGTTTGTTATACCATCATCCACAAACTTCATCCCATTTGTCTAAATCAATATTGTGTCCCAAATCTCTACTTCAAGTTATCATCATTTCTTTGACCTGAGAAGTGAAATATTTTCAAAAGGGAAAAATACACAAGAGTGTCCAGTTGTAGTAGCATTTGGACAACCGTTTTTTTATTTTATTTATTTATTCATTTGTCCAATACACAAATACATAGGAAGAAAAATAGACATGTAGTAATATATATAGGGGTAAAGTGAACTTAGAGGAGAGGATATATGAAAGAAAGAAAATATATATGATAAGTGAGAGAAAGGAAAGACAATTGGACAGGGGACGAAAGGCACACCAGTGCGCTTATGTACGCCCCATACTGGCCTCTTAGGAACTTGGAGAGGTCAATCGTGGAGAGTCTAATGGAGAAGTGTTGGGGGTTAGGGGTTGACACTATTGAGTCCGGTAATGAGTTCCACGCTTCGATAACTCGATTGTTGAAATCATATTTTTTACAGTCAAGTTTGGAGCTGTTCGTATTAAGTTTGAATCTGTTGCATGCTCTTGTGTTGTTGCGGTTGAAGCTGAAGTAGTCATTGACCGGTAGGATGTTGCAGCATATGATCTTGTGGGTGATCTGGATGATTGAGAATCTCCATAGATGTATAACTTGAGATCCTTTATCTATGAATATGAGCTTTCTAACTGTTTCGAGGCACAAAAAATACTTTGTGCCAAAATTATGGTTGCCATGGGAGATTTTTTCTTTTTTGAGATGCTTCTAGACTGGATGGTAGAAGAGAGGAAAAATTGGATGCAAATGCAACATTGAAAGCAAATAGTTTAAACTCTGTTGATCAGGTTTGCTAAAGAACATTTAAAGAACGAGACGTTTCCACTGTTTTGATGCAATCAATCATAATGTAGTAAATTATTCACCTGATGAAATAACTTTTGCAGGAGGGGGCTCTGAATTGAATCTGCGTCTTGTTCTGGGTGCAGTGCCAGCTTTAAATTTTTTTGTGCAATATTTTTTTTTCCATATTAACCATTGTCCTCTGTTAGACAAATTCCTTTGATTGTATTTTCTGCCTGATTTCCATATTTATTTCACAGTTATTTTTATGCCCCGCCTGAGAGTAATTGCATTGCCCCAAGACATTAGATTATGCCTTTTTTTTAATCGTCACCTATCTTTGTGTTTGTGTTGGACCTGGTACACCCGGCTAGGAAAAAAGAAACAGATTGTCGTTTTAAGGGGAGGCTCCATCAATGTCACAACATTGTGGACGTGTGAGGTCATTCAAAGACACAGGGAAAAGCTGAACAACCAGGAGTAAAGGTATTTCTTGACCATTTGTTTAGAATAGAGGAATAGGAGAGGAGAGGAGAGGAGGAGAGGAGAGAATATATAGGAGAGAGAAGAGAAGAGAGAAGAGAGGAGAGAGGAGAGGAGAATAGGAGAGGAGAGGAGGAGAGGAGAGGAGAGGAGGAGAGAATATATAGGAGAGAGAAGAGAGGAGAGGAGAATAGGAGAGGAGAGGAGGAGAGGAGGAGAGGAGAGGAGAGGAGAAGAGAAGAGAATATATAGGAGAGAGAAGAGAAGAGAGAAGAGAGGAGAGGAGAATAGGAGAGGAGAGGAGGAGAGGAGAAAATATATAGGAGAGAGAAGAGAAGAGAGAAGAGAGGAGAGGAGAATAGGAGAGGAGGAGAGGAGAGGAGAAGAGAACAGAAGAGAACAGAAGAGAACAGAAGAGAACAGAAGAGAACAGAAGAGAACAGAATTCTTTATTGGCCAAGTGTGATTGGACACACAAGGAATTTGACTGGTGCAAATGCTCTCAGGGTACATACAAGAAAAGAGACATTTGTCAAGAATCATGAGGTAAAACACTTAATGATTGTCATAGGGTACAAATAAGCAATCAGGAAACAATCAATATTAATAAAAAAAATCTTAAGGATACAAGCAACAAGTTACAGTCATACAGTCCTATGTGGGAGGAGATGGAAGATAGGGACATTGAGAAAAAACTAGTAGAAATAGTAATGGAGACTTAGTGGATAGTTTGACAGTGTGGCGCGAACTATTTGCTTAGCAGAGTGATTGACTTTGGGGGAAAAAACTGTTCTTGTGTCTAGTTGCCTTGTGTGCAGTGCTCTGTAGCGACGTTTTGAGGGTCGGAGTTGAAACAGTTTATGGGGTGACTCCTTCAATGTCACAACATTGTGGACTTGTAAGGATCCTTCAAAGACACAGGGAAAAGCTGAACAACCAGGATTATAGGTATTTCTTGACCATTCGTTTAGAATAGAAGAGAATAGAAATTCTTTATTGGCCAAATGTAATTGGACACACAAAGGATTTTGTTTTTGGTGCAGATGCTCCCAGTGTACATAAAAGAAAAGATACATTTGTCGAGAATCATGAGGTACAACACTTGAAGATTTAGTAACAAAGTTATGACAACATTTAAAAAATGCAGGTTTTTTTAGGCTGTTTTCACACTTACAACTATTGGTGCATTCCCATGGTCACACAATCAAAATCCAGACACTTGGCCCATATTTAGAGCCAGGGTGGCACAACAGGTAGAGTGCTGTACTGCAGGCCACTGAAGCTGACTGTAGATCTGTAGGTCAGCGGTTCAAATCTCATCACCGGCTCAAGGTTGACTCAGCCTTCCATCCTTCCGAGGTGGGTCAAATGAGGACCCGGATTGTGGGGGCAATAGGCTGGCTCTGTTAAAAAGAGATATTACTAACATGTTGTAAGCTGCCCTGAGTCTAAGGAGAAGGGTGGCATACAAATTGATTGAATGAATGAATGAATGAATGAATGAATGAATGAATGAATGAATGAATGAATGAATGAATATTTATGACAGTTGCAGTCTCCCGGACTTGTGTGATTCCTTGTTGTGATCCTCCAGCAAGCAGAGGCAATAGGGAAGCCAGATTCACAGCCACCCAGGTTGTTAATTTTGTAACCATAGAGATTCACTCAACAACCATGGCAAGAGAGGTTGTAGGAGGAAACAAGGGATGGGACGGGACAGAAAGGAAAGGAAAGGAGAGGAGAGGGAAAGGAGAGGGAAAGGAGAGGAGAGGGAAGGGAAAGATAAGGAAAGGGAATGGGAGGAGAGGGGGGAGAGGGGAGGGGAGAGAAAGGAAAGGAAGGAAAGGGGAAGGTGGAATGGAAGGGAATCTGGCCTTTCCACTCCTTAGGGACTTCCACTCTTCTCCATCCCAGAGGGCCACTGCCAAGCCCTTAAACCAGGGATGTGGGGGAGAGGACAATGAAACCCAAAAGCCAATCTCATCAAGGAAAGCAGGTGCATTTCAGTCAAGCTGGAGGAGACACAAGACCCCCAGAAGGCTTCTGGCTCATTAAGGCCTGGGTGGGGGAGGAGGATCTTCTCCCTGACTTCCCTTGCAAATGAGTCCATGCTCAGTAAAGGAAATTGATGACTTTCCATTGCAATTAACATCTGGTCTTGGGTCAGATCATTAGGATAATTTGTTATGGGGAAAGGGGGGAGGAAGGAAATCAACCATGGGCACTAACTAAGGAGTAATAAAGTTTCTCTTGGACCAATTAAAGGTGGCATTCCTGGCACCCTGACAATCTCCAGGGCTGCCTTGTCTCCTCTAGGTTAGAAAGAGGGGGGTGTAGAGAGAGGGAGAGAGGAGGGAGGGAGAGAGGGAGTGGGAGGAAGAAAGATGGGGAGAGAGACAGGGATGGAAAGAGATGGAGGAAGGGAGAGAAGGGAGAGGGAGGAAGGGAGAGAGGGGAGAGAGAGAGATAGAAAAGAGAGAAGGGAGAAGGAGGGAGGGAGGGAGAGAGAGGGGGAGAGGTGGGAGAGACAGATGGGGAGAGAGATGAAGGAGGGAGGGAGAGAGGGAGAGGGGGAGAGGAAGATGGGGAGGGAGACAGGGATGGAGAGAGAGAGGGGAGAGAGAGATGGAAGACAGAGAAGGGAGAGGGAGAGAGGGAGGGGGAGAGATAAAGATGGGGAGAGAGGGAGGGAGGAGGGAAAGATAGAGGGAGGAAGAGAGAGGAATGAAGAGAGTGAGAGTAGGTGAGAGAGAGAAAGAGGGAGGGAGGGAGGGAAGGGAGAGACAGGGATGGAGCGAGAGAGGGAGGGAGGAAGGGAGAGAGGGAGGGAGAGAGAGATGGAAGGGAGAGGGAGAGAGGGAGGGGGATAGAAAGAGGGGGAGAGAGGGAGGGAGAGGGAGGGAGGAAGGAAAGAGAGAGGGAGGGAGAGAGGGGGAGAGGGAGAGGTGGGAGAGACAAATGGGGTAGAAGGAGAGAGAGGGAGGGAGAGAGAGCTTGCGTACGAAGCAAAATCTTGTAAGGGGATGTGCGCATGAGAGATTTTGGGAATTTCTTTGCTTCCACGCATGCCAGGTGAGGGTCATGTCAGGTGAGAGCCTTGTGATGGAGAGGTCACATCAGGTGAAGGGTCATGTCACGTGAGATGATGGGGAGGTGAATTGCTGGTTGGGGTGGGAGGGTTGCTTGAGTTGGTTGAGGGTTAGTACCATCGCTGGTTGGCTGTGCGGTTGATTTGAATTCTACGGACTTTGTAGGCTGGTTGTAGGACAATGTGTCTGTTGATTGAATTGCTTGTGGAGAGCCGGGCTTGAGAACAAAATAACCAGAGGAACATCTTTCCTTCAGAAGTTGTGAATGCTCCAAAACTGGAGCTTTAGAAGAGAATGCACAGTCACTTATCTGGCATGGCATTGGACAGTGATGGAGAAACTATGGCACGGGGGCCACAGGTAACACGTGGAGACATATCTGCTGGCACGCGAGCCATTGCCCTAACTCAGCTCCAACGTGCATGTGTGTGCCAGAAAGGTGATTTTTGGCTCGCCCAGAGGCTCAGGGAGGGGTTTTTGGCTTCCAGAGAGCCTCCAGAGGGATGGGGGAGGGCGTTTTTACCCTCTTCCAGCTCCAGGGAAACCTTTGGAGCCTGGGGAGCGTGAAACACGAGCCTACTGGGCCCACCAGAAGTTTGGAAACAGGCCATTTCTGGCCTCCAGAGGGCCTCCGGGGACAGGGGAAGCTGTTTTCGCCCTCCCCAGGCATTGAATTATGGCTGTGGGCACTCGCACATGCGTGATATCGCACACACACACTCTTTCAGCACCCAAGGAAAGAAAGGTTCACCATCATTGGAATAGGGCCTCCTGCTTGAGCAAAGGGCTGGACTAGAAGACCTCCAAGATCCCTTCCAACTCTGTCATTTTGTTCTTCTGATCTTAAGGCTCATGGAGGCTTTGTAGCCCAGGGCTCACCATTGATTGATTGATTGATTGATTGATTGATTGATTGATTGATTGATTGGACTTATATGCCACCCAATTCCGTAGGACTCAGCCTGATCGTTTTTTTCTATTTCTCATTTTGATTCCTAATTTCTAGCCAATTGTAAAATCTATTCCAAATTCTGTAGTTCAGCAATTCAAATCTCACCACTGGCTCAAGGGTGACTCAGCCTTCCACCCTTCCAAAGTGGGTCAAATGAAGACCCAGATTGTTGGGGGCAAGAGGCGGATTCTGTAAACCGCTTAGAGAGGGATGGAAAAGCACTAGGAAGCAGTAGATAAGTCTAAAGGCTATTGCGATAGACTAAATGTCTTAGAAGAGGTCAAGAATATTGCAACTTTACACTTGGATGTTGGGAAGAAGATTGGAAATGACCTTGGCTTCAAAGACATTGCAAACCACGGAGACAAAGCAAACTCCTTCGGAATGAGGAAATGTATATATACGGTATGTATATATATATATCGAGATAGTTGAAAAGCGACATCAGGCAGGTTTTGCCAAATATAGCAAATGTTCTCTGCAGAAGTGTGAGACCTGGAACAGACTCTGAGGGATGTGTAATGATGCACCTGCTCAATAGCGTTCTCATTAGTTTGACAATCGAGAGACAAAAGGGCACAATGGGTGGCTATTCTTCTCAATACACTTTCCAATCTTATTAAGGGGTGGGGAAGGCAAGGCTAAATATATATACAGTGGTACCTCTACCTACCTAGATAAGAACCGGATGTTCAAGATTTTTTTTGCCTCTTCTCAAGAACCATTTTCCACTTACAAACCCAAGCCTCCGAAACTGTAACAGGAAAAGGCAGGGAGAAGCCTCCATGGGGCCTCTCTAGGAATATCCTGGGGGGAAACAGGGCCGAAAAGGCCAGGAGAAGCCTCTGAGGGGCCTCTCTAGGAATCTCCTGGGAGGAAACAGGGCCGTAAAGGTGGGGAGAAGCCTCCGTGGGACCTCTCTAGGAATCTCCCGGGAGGAAACAGGGCCAGAAAAGGCTGGGAGAAGCCTCCGTGGGGCCTCTCTAGGAATCTTCTGGGAGGAAACAGGGACTCCACCCTCCCTGTGGTTTCCCCAATCACACACATTATTTGCTTTTACATTGATTCCTATGGGAAAATTTGCTTCTTCTCACAAGCTTTTCTACTTAAGAACCTGGTCATGGGACGAACCTGGCTTACTGAACTTTGGTAGGGTTTCCTTTGGTGGGGTCTCCAAGTCCACGGAGGGGGGCAGCATACAAATCATGATGATGATGATGATGATGATGATATGGTACCCAGGAACATCGTCTGGGTTAGAAGGTGGGGTATGCAAAGAGGAGAAGCAGGAGAACTGGGAGAGAAAAAAAGGAGAAGGAAGTGGAGGAAAAAGGGATGAAAGAAGGAATGGGAAGAAATAGGAGGGGGGAGGTAAGGATAAGGAAGGGAAGAAGAATGAGAAAGAAGAAAAGAAAGAAGGAAGGAAGGAAGGAGAAAGAAAGAGGGAGAGAGAAAGAGAGAAAGAAAGAAAAAGAAAGAGCGCACGCGATAGAAAAAGAAAATAAGAAAGAATAACCGGAAAGGAAAGGAAAGGCAGAGTAATGACTTTTGACTCCTCAGCCTTAGTGAGTTTACGATATGTGGACTTCAGTTCCCAGAATTCTCTAGCCAATGTAAAAGATTGTATTGAAAATTGGGCAGTGGCATATTTTGGTTTTGGGGCCTTTTTTAAAGCTTTGGTTTAAAAAAATAACAGCTATTTATAAAGCAGTATATTAGAAATATATCTCATAGACTTGATTATTTTGGCTGAAATGGTTGAATTGGTGTATTTCAAATTACTGTCTGTTCTAGACATGTTCATCCATAAACCCTTTCCAACCCATTTCTGCTTTAAAATTACATTGAAATGTGCAAAAAAAGAGAGCGACAGAGTCTGTTTTTTTAGACCAGCATATGCATTTCCAAATGGGTTTTGATGCTTGTGTTAACCAGGAAAAAATATGCATTAGAAGTTTAAGAGAGTGGAAAGGCTCATGGATAATTAAATTCTACTTAAACGTTAGTCTAAGAAATTCTTCTCGGTTTCGGATTTGAATTTTTAGTGGCAAAATTCCTCCAGCATCCATTTTAAAAGACATCAAAATCTAACCCACACTGCCTTTATCCTGAAAGTCGTATTCCTTAACAAAATCTGCAAACTGATTGATTCTAAATGACCCAGGAAATTAAAGCAAGTGTTCTGTCTCAGTTCATCTTAAGGACTACTACCTTGACCAAAATGTTGTTAGAGATTCGGACAATTCTTCTCTTCTCTTCTCTTCTCTTCTCTTCTCTTCTCTTCTCTTCTCTTCTCTTCTCTTCTTTCTCTTCTCTTCTCTTCTTTCTCTTCTCTTCTTTCTCTTCTCTTCTCTCTCTTCTCTCTCTTCTATTATCTTCTTTCTCTTCTCGCTCTTCTCTTCTTTCTCTTCTCTCTCTTCTCTCCTCTCCTCTCCTCTCCTCTTCTCTCTCTTCTCTTCTCTTCCCTTCCCTTCTCCTCCCTCCCCCCCCTCTCTAGTGGTAACATAGGACTGGGAAGGACCCTGGAGGTCTCCTAGTCATCTTGGTCAAAACATGGTCTAATCTTGATCTCTTCAAAGAACAGATACCATAGATAGAATTTGTTGGTGGAGTTAATTCTGGAAAATTTTCAAGAAGTGAAAGTCATGGGCGTATGGAATAGCTATGTGTAGAACCCATATGGCCAATGTAGATTTGTTTCATCTGATTTTCTATCTTTTAAAGAAAAACCTTAATCCTTTAGGTATCAACAGGTTAAACAATTATATCTTATAGTGTCAGAATCCAGTTGCTCACCACTAAGGATCACATGTACTATAGCTAACAAAATGCACATGTACAGTATATGTGGTACCTTGCTCAACAGTAGTAACTGTGAGAAGGATAGAAACATAGAAACATAAAAGATTGATGGCAGAATAAGACCTCATGGTCCATCTACTC
>NC_091951.1:351207419-351237419 GCF_031021105.1 Erythrolamprus reginae
GATGTGAGTTTTCTAATCGATGTGAGTTTTCATATTGATGTGAGTTTTCATGTGGATGTGAATTTTGTCCACATGATCCCATTTCATATTTATGTTGGGTAATGAAATATCTGCAAGAAAACAACCCAAGCTCAGAGACTCCCAATCAGCCCTTTGGGAGAAAGGACCACGGATCTTCTCCAGGGTTTTCTCCATGTGGACTCTCTACATCAGGAGTGTTTAACTCAATATAATTGAGGGCCACATCAGTGCTGTGGTTGACCTCGGGAGGGAGGAGCGTGGCCACCAGGGTGGGTGTGGCCATCTGGTGGGTGTGGTCAACTGGGTGATTGCCAGCTTGATGCCACTCCCAAAACTGCTGGCATTGGGTAGGCTAGGTAGAAACTACGTTGGCTTGATCTTTCTTTTT
This sequence comes from Erythrolamprus reginae, assembly GCF_031021105.1. Classification (NCBI taxonomy): domain Eukaryota; kingdom Metazoa; phylum Chordata; class Lepidosauria; order Squamata; family Dipsadidae; genus Erythrolamprus; species Erythrolamprus reginae. The sequence continues at coordinate 351,207,829 of NC_091951.1, forward strand.
CACATTGGCTAGACAGGGCCAAAGCTATGTTGGCTTGATTTTTCATCTTTGCATTGGATAGACTGGACCCAAATTATGTTGGCTTGATCTTTTTTTTTAAAGAATACAATAGAATTATTTATTGGCCACGTGTGATGGGACAGACAGGGAATTTGTCTTTGGTGTGTATGCTCTCAGCGTACATAAAAGAAAAAGATACATTTATCAAGAATCATCAGGTACAACACTTTATGATTATCATAGGGGGTCAAATAAACAATGAAGAAATAATCAATATTAATAAAAATCTTAAGGATACAAGCAACAAGTTACAGTCATACAGTCATTCTTGGGAGGAGATGGGTGATAAGAATGATGAGAAAAAATAGTAGTAATAGTAATGCAGACTTAGCAAATAGTTTGACAGTGTTGAGGGAATTATTTGTTTAGCAGAGTGATGGCATTTGGGAAAAAAACACTTCTTGTGTCTAGTTGTCTTGGTGTGCAGGGCTTTGTAGCGACGTTTTGAGGGGAGGAGTTGAAACAGTTTATGTCCAGGATGCGAGGGGTCAGTCAATATTTTCACAGCCCTCTTTTTGACTCATGCAGTCTACAGGTCCTCAGTGGAAGGCAGGTTTTCAGTAATTATTTTTTTACTGCAATTCTGTTTCTCCTCTGAAGTCTGTGTTGGTCCTGTTGGGTTGCAGAACCGAACCCGATAGTTATAGAAGTGCAGATGACAGACTCAATGATTCCTCTGTAGAACCGGATCAGCAGCTTTCCTCTTTGCATTGGGTAGACTATGATTATGTAAAGCTTTGTTGGCTTGATCTGTCCTCTTCACATTGGGTAGACCAGGATAGCCCTATGGGACAGGTCTGACCGCATCACGGACAGGATTCAATCCACTGACCTTGAGTTTGATACCCTGGTCTACATTCTGACGTTCTCTAAGGATGAATGTCCACACCAAGTGCTTGCCCGGACAATTCCCTGGATCAGGTCAGCTTTTTTATTGTCTGGCAGAAGAGCTGGAGTGGAGCCAAGTCCAACGGGAGGCAGGAGGTGGGGTGGGTATGTAAAAGAAGAGAGCAATTTATTCATTTCCCTCCAGAGCTCCAAGTTGCTTTCTCAGCAGTCATTAACCCAAAGCATGTTGGTAAAAGTCCATGACCCACAACTCCTTCCTCCCTTTCCTCCTCCTGTTTGCAAAGGCTAAGTGTAAAATCAATTGTTCCTAATTTTGGCCAGGCAGTTTTTAAAGTTAAAAATACATATATTGAGTAGATGAGATAAATTCTCTCAATACTCCTCAATCTGAGTATTGTATTGGCAGTTCAGTGTTGGCAAATACTTCAAAAGAAAAGGATTTAGGGGTAGTGATTTCTGACAGTCTCAAAATGGGTGAACAGTGCAGTCAGGCGGTAGGGAAAGCAAGTAGGATGCTTGGCTGCATAGCTAGAGGTATAACAAGCAGGAAGAGGGAGATTATGATCCCACTATATAGAATGATGGTGAGACCACATTTGGAATACTGTGTTCAGTTCTGGAGACCTCACCTACAAAAAGATATTGACAAAATTGAACGGGTCCAAAGACGGGCTACAAGAATGGTGGAAGGTCTTAAGCATAAAACGTATCAGGAAAGACTTAATGAACTCAATCTGTATAGTCTGGAGGACAGAAGGAAAAGGGGGGACATGATCGAAACATTTAAATATATTAAAGGGTTAAATAAGGTCCAGGAGGGAAGTGTTTTTAATAGGAAAGTGAACACAAGAACAAGGGGACACAATCTGAAGTTAGTTGGGGGAAAGATCAAAAGCAACATGAGAAAATATTATTTTACTGAAAGAGTAGTAGATCCTTGGAACAAACTTCCAGCAGATGTGGTAGATAAATCCACAGTAACTGAATTTAAACATGCCTGGGATAAACATATATCCATCCTAAGATAAAATACAGAAAATAGTATAAGGGCAGACTAGATGGACCATGAGGTCTTTTTCTGCCGTCAGACTTCTATGTTTCTATGTTTCTACAGCAGCAAGCTTGGTAGTTCCATTTAGTTAACCTCTCTCCCTCTTCCTTTCCTTCTCTTTTTCTTTCTCCCTCTCTCTTTCTCTTTATGTGTGTGTCTTTTCCTCTTTTTCGTTCTTTCTTTCTTTCTTTCTTTCTCTCTCTCTTTCTTTCTCTCTTTCTCTGTGTATCACCCTGTCTTTCTTCCTCTTTCTTTTTCTTCCTCTTTCTTTCTCTCTTTCTCTTATTCTCTTTCTTTCTCATTCTCTTTCTGTCACTCTGTATATCTCTCTCTTTCTTTTTGTGTGTGTGTCTCTTCCTATTCTTCTTTCTTTCTCTCTCTTTTTCTTTCTCTCTCTCTTTCTCTGTGTATTGCCCTGTCTTTCTTCCTCTTTCTTTTTCTTCCTCTTTCTTTCTCTCTTCCTCTTTTTCTCTTTCTTTCTCATTCTCATTCTCTTCCTGTCACCTTGTGTATCTCTCTGTCTCTCTCTCTTTCTCTTTCTCTTTCTCTCTTTCTTTTTTCCAAGCCTAACAAGGTGCTAACGATCTTCTCAGCTCTTACTGGCTTGCAGGCTCTTTCATTGTTACTCTCTCCAAAGAATGTTTTTCCAGCCTAAGTCTTTGCAGGGTTTTTTTTCATTGCTACTCACTCCAAATATTTACTGACCCCTCGCATCCTGGACATAAACTGTTTCTACTCCTACCCTCAAAATGTCGCTACAGAGCACTGCACACCAAGACAACTAAACACAAGAACAGTTTTTCCCCGAACGCCATCACTCTGCTAAACAAATAATTCCCTCAACACTGTCAAACTATTTACTAAGTCTGCACTTCTATTTCTACTAGTTTTTCCCATCATTCCTATTCATCATTAATATTGATTGTTTTCTCATTGCTTATTTGACCCCTATGACAATTATTAAGTGTTGTACCACATGATTCTTGACAAATATATATTATCTTTTATGTACACTGAGAGCATATGCACCAAAGACAAATTCCTTCCAATCACACTTGGCCAATAAACAATTCTATCCTATTCAACTCTATTTTCCAGCCCTAATGAGGTACTAAGGATCTACCCAGCCCTTACCAACTTGCAGGCTTGTTTTCATTGCTACTTGCTCCAAATAAGATTTTTTTTAAAAGCCCTAAACCAGGAGATAAAATAATGCGCAGAAGCTGACCAGATTAAGGCAGATTCCCCTTCCCCATTTCCCTCCCCCAAAACTAAGATGCATCTTATACTTACACTCTGAAAAATATGGTATTTTAGAGCTACAAACCTTGCAACACAGGGACTGCCCTTCAGATTTGAAAGGAGATGCATGTAGATAGGTTTGCTGAAATTCGCTTTCCCACATGGGGTTTCCTTGTGGTGTGTGTGTCTATGTGTACACATGGGGAAAAAAACCCGGAGAAACACACTGGGAAGTGAACTTCAAAATATTTGTTTTGTTCCTGCACAAAGGAAGTTTGAAGGAGGGACAGGAAAAGCTAACGTGAGCATTAATTTGACTTTTATATATATATAAAAAATATATGTCACATGGTTTTTTTGCTGAATTTTAAAAAATTGGCCTTATTTTGGTCTCATCAGCTAGCCATACCCTCACTGGGACTTGAACCTACAATCTTTGCCTTGTAAGGCAGAGAATTAATCTCTACACCATGGAAGGGTTACATATTTTTCTGTTGAATCACCCTGGTGTATTAAAGGAACATCACAGCTCCTTTTTTGCCTCTCGGCCCCACCAGGGCAATTTCCAAGGCAGTTAATTTTATTGATAGCATTATTTTGGCCTCATCAGCTAGCCATACCCTCACTGGGACTTGAACCTGCAACCTTTGCCTTGTAAGACAGAGAATTAACCTCTAGGCTACAGTATCCAATCCCTTCAGATCTGCACCAGGGAAGGGTGCACGAATCCCAATGACCGGTTTGGTCCCACAGAGTTGGCCTTCTCCGGGTCCCATCGACTAAACAATGTCGTCTGGCGGGACCCAGGGGAAGAGCCTTCTCTGTGGCAGCCCCAACCCTCTGGAACCAGCTCCCCCAGGAGATTAGAATTGCCCCCACCCTCCTTGCCTTTCATAAACTCCTTAAAACCCACCTCTGCCATCAGGCATGGGGGAATTGAGATATCTCCCCCGGGCCTATAGAGTTTATGCATGGTATGTTTGTGTGTATGTTTGCTTTTAATAATGGGGTTTTAAAATTTATTTGATTTGTTGTACATTGTTTTATTGTTGCTGTGAGTTTACGGAGAGGGGCGGCATACAAATCTAATAAATAAATAAATGAGTGAGTGAGTGAGTGAGTGAGTGAGTGAGTGAGTGAGTGAGTGAGTGAGTGAGTGAATGAATGAATGAATGAATGAATGAATGAATGTTACATATTTTTGTGTCAAATCACCCTGGTGTATTGTATATATCTTACTGCTGGTGACATTGCAGCGGGTGGGTTGTTGGGGGAGAACCAAGATGTGGGGTGGGGATTTCTGCCCATCGGCCCCCGGCCCCTCTGTTTGTCAAAGAAAGCAACGGGTTAGTGTGAAGGTGTGTGAGTTTGCAAGCGTGGGTCGAAGTCTCTCTCTGGAAGAAGGCACCGAAGTGAGGACAGTCCTGGAGGAATTTCCTAGAACTTGATAATGGATTTTGCTTGTTCTCGGCCTTGGCTATAAAAATGTCTTGCAAAAAGGGAAGAGTCCCTGACGTTTCCTTGGCTTGAATTAATGGTGAATTGGAGCAAGCACAGCTCTCCCTTACATAAGGGGAGGGGGAAAGGAAAGGAAGTCCCCAGTCACATCAGGTGGAAACATGGCTAAAAGGACCCCAAGTTTGCATGCACTCCCTCCTTCTCCTTCTGATTCTCCTTCTTTCTCTTTCTTTAAAAACATATTTCATTTTTAATTATTATTTTTTAAATCCCAGTTGGGAGCCAATTTTTTCCAATAGTTAAGGTGCTAGTCTAGAAACCAGGATATGGTGAGTTCTAGTCGTTTCCTAAACACAAAAGCTGGCTGGGTGATGTTGGGCCAGGACACTCTGCTACAGGCATGAAAGCCAGCTTGTTATAGAAATATGGAAACATGGAAGATTGACAGCAGAAAAAGCCCACATGGTCCATCTAGTCTGCCTTTATACTATGCCCTGTATTTTATCTTAGGGTGGATATATGTTTATCCCAGGCATGCTTAAATTCAGTGACTGTGGATTTACCAACCACGTCTGCTGGAAGTTTGTTACAAGCATCTACTACTCTTTCAGTCAAATAATATTTTCCCACGTTGCTTCTGATCTTTCCTCCAACAAACCTCAGATTGTGTCCCCTTGTTCTTGTGTTCACTTTCCTATTAAAAACACTTCCCTCCTGAACCTTATTTAACCCTTTAACATATTTAAATGTTTCAATCATGTCCCCCACTTTCCCTTCTGTCCTCCAGACTATACAGATTGAGTTCATTAAGTCTTTCCTGATACGTTTTATGCTTAAGACCTTCCACCATTTTTGCAGCCCGTCTTTGGACCTGCTCAATTTTGTCAATATCTTTTTGGAGGTGAGGTCTCCAGAACTGGACACAGTATTATTCCAAATGGGGCCTCACCAGTGCTCTATACAGCGAGATCACAATCTCCCTCTTCCTGCTTGTTATACCTCTAGCTATGCAGCCAAGCATTCTATTTGCTTTCCCTAACTGCTTAGGCATGAAAATTAGGTGGGTGATTTTGCGCCAATCACCAGGAGATTGTGAGTTCTAGTCCTGCTTTAGACATGAAAACTGGCTGGGTGACTTTGTGCTAATCACCAGGAGATGATGAATTCTAGCCCTGCCTGCCTTAGGCCGAAAAGCCCATTGGGGTGATTACGGGCACGTTCATCCCTCTCAGCCCTCACAGGGTTGTTGTTCTGGGGAAAATAGGATGAAGAAAGTGTATTAGTATATCTGACAACTGAAGTTACTTAAAAAATAAAACCTTGGCAAAACATAAATAAATCCATAAAATAAATACCAACAATTTCGTGGGTTGAGTCGCCCTTCCTTGAGATAAGCTTCCAACCGAGTCACCAACTCTATTTTTTCTATCCTCTGATCCATCCATCCTTCTTCCCAGCTTCTATACTGTCTCACCAATTCCTTCTTTTGGAGATAGCGTATTTTTCAGAGTATAAGGCTTGACTACTGTAACGCTCTCTACATGGGGCTACCTTTGAAAAATGTTTGGAAACTTCAGATCGTGCAGAATGCAGCTGCGAGAGCAATCATGAGCTTTCCCAAATATGCCCATGTTACACCAACACTCCGCAGTCTGCATTGGTTGCCGATCAGTTTCCGGTCACAATTCAAAGTGTTGGTTATGACCTATAAAGCCCTTCATGGCACTGGACCAGATTACCTCAGGGACCGTCTTCTGCTGCACGAATCCCAGTGACCAGTTAGGTGGATCTTCTCCGGGTCCCATCAACTAAACAATGTCGCTTGGCGGGACCCAGGGGAAGAGCCTGCTCTGTGGCGGCCCCGGCCCTCTGGAACCAACTCCCCCCAGAGATTAGAACTGCCCCCACCCTACTTGCCTTTCATAACCAACTTAAAACCCACCTCTGTCATCAGGCATGGGGGAATTGAGATCCTCTTTCCCCCTAGGCCTTTACAATTCTATGCATGGTATGTATGTATGTATGTTTGGTTTTTATATTAATGGATTTTTAATCATTTCTAATATCAGATTACTATTGTACACTGTTTTATTGTCGCTGTTAGCTGCCCCGAGTCTCCGGAGAGGGGCGTCATACAAATCCAATAAATAAATAAATAAATAAACAAACAAACAAACAAACAAACAAACAAACAAACAAACAAACAAACAAACAAACAAATAAATAAATAAATAAATAAATAAATAAATAAATAAATAAATAAATAAATAAATAAATAAATAAATAAGACATACCTTTCCCGCCCTATAAGAGGCTGAAAATTTGGGTGTGTCTTACATACTCCAAATGTAGCTTTTTCGAAGCTTTCTTCCCCAGCCCTAACAAATTGCCAGCAATCATCTCAGCTCTCTCCAGCTTGCAGGATTTTTTCATCGCTACTCTCTCTATAGAAGTATTTTTCCAGCCCTAAATCTTTGCAGGCTTGTTTTCATTGCTACTCCCTCTGAATAAGTTCTTTTTTCAGCCCTAACCAGGGGGTAAAATGATGTAGATGCTTGGAACAAACTTCCAGCAGACGTGGTTGGTCAATCCACAGGAACTGAATGAAAACATGCTTAGGATAAACATAGATCCATCCTAAGATAAAATACAGGAAATAGTATAAGGGCAGACTAGATGGACCATGAGGTCTTCTTCTGCCTTCAGTCTTCTATGTTTCTATGAATGAGGACAGAAGGGAGGAAGAAAAGAAAGAAGGAAAGAAAGAGAAGGAAGGAAGAGAAGGAAAGAAGAGAAAGAAGGAGGGAAGGAAGAATCCATAAACATAGATCTATCCTAAAATAAAATACAGGAAATAGTATAAGGGCAGACTAGATGGACCAGGAGGTCTTTTTCTGCCGTCAGTCTTCTATGTTTCTATGAATGAGGACAGAAGGGAGGAAGAAAAGAAAGAAGGAAAGAAAGAGAAGGAAGGAAGAGAAGGAAAGAAGAGAAAGAAGGAGGGAAGGAAGAATCCATAAACATAGATCTATCCTAAGATAAAATACAGGAAATAGTATAAGGGCAGACTAGATGGACCATGAGGTCTTCTTCTGCCTTCAGTCTTCTATGTTTCTATGAATGAGGACAGAAGGGAGGAAGAAAAGAAAGAAGGAAAGAAAGAGAAGGAAGGAAGAGAAGGAAAGAAGAGAAAGAAGGAGGGAAGGAAGAATCCATAAACATAGATCTATCCTAAAATAAAATACAGGAAATAGTATAAGGGCAGACTAGATGGACCATGAGGTCTTTTTCTGTCCTCAGTCTTCTATGTTTCTATGTGCTGAAGTTGACCAGACTAAGGATAGTAGCCAGATGAACAACTGGTAGGAAGATTTTCCCCCCTATCCCACCCAAAGAAAACCCCTAAAGTGCGCCTTATACTTCATTGTGCCTTATACTCTGAAAAATACAATAGTTTCTTTGTGTGTCTTTAAATGCTTCCTTGTTTTTCCCTTTTTTTCCCATGGGGATTCTGATAAATACTGTCCTTTAGCTTCAGTGGATCTGGCTACCAAGCTGCTTTTTTCCGTGAGATTTATTCTATTTTATGTGATTCTAATTTCCCCTGATTTAATAACATTCTCAGTTTATGTGAGGCTCCAATTCCCCAAGGTGTGTTTCGAAATGGCTTCACTTCCCCAGCAGTAAACCGGGGTTTTGTGAAAGCTTTGTTTGTCGTCTTTTCTAACACAGTGTGAATTCAGAATACAATATTTATGAGTCTTCCGTTCATATGGATAGGTCATCCACAACTCACATCCACAATTGGGATGGGAATTTCAATCGCTAAGCAATCTGGTCCTTAAGCGAGTTATCATACCACCGGTCATGATTCTTTAACCTTTTATTATTATTATTATGGTAGTTAAGCAAATTTGACATTCCTTGTTGGAAACTGGTCAGGAAGGCTGCCAATTGGGATTAAGTTGCCACAGAATTCAGGAAGTCCTTGACAACCTCCAAATTGAAACCCAAATTTGTATTACTATGTGAGACACGGTTTAAGTGAGTTTGCCCAATTTTATGATTTTTCTCATGTTGTTATGTGATTCACTGCAGTTCTCAAATTACCGTATTTTTCAGAGTATAAGAAATACCTTTTTCCTCCTAAAAGAGGCTGGAACTTTGGGTGCATCTTATACTCTGAATATAGCTTTTCCAAGGCTTTTTTTCCCCAAGTCCTAATGAGGTATTAACGATTTTCCTTGCTCTTCCTGGCTTGAAGGCTTGTTATCATTGCTACTCCCTGTGAAAAAGATTTCTTTCAGCCCTAGTTCCACCTTAGACATAAAGGCTGATGGGAGACTTTGGGACAATGGCCAAGAGACTATGATTTCTAGTCCCACCTTAAACATGAAAGTTGGGTGAACAGTGCAGTCAGACAGTAGGGAAAGCAAGTAGAATGCTTGGCTGCATAGCTAGAGGTATCACAAGCAGGAAGAGGGAGACTGTGATCCCACCGTATAGAGCACTGGTGAGACCCCATTTGGAATACTGTGTCCAGTTCTGGAGACCTCACCTACAAAAAGATATTGATCAAATTGAATGGGTCCAAAGACAGGGTACAAGAATGGTGGAAGGTCTTAAGGATAAAACTGATCAGGAAAGACTTCATGATCTCAATCTGTATAGTCTGGAGGACAGAAGGAAAAAGGGGAACAATATCAAAACATTTAAACACGTTAAATGGTTAAATAAGGTTCAGGAAGGAAGTGCTTTCAATAGGAAAGTGAACCCAAGAACATGGAGGCACAATCTGAGGTTAGTTGGGGGAAAGATCAGTAGCAGCGTGAGAAAATATGATTTCACTGAAAGAGTAGTAGATGCTTGGAACAAACTTCCAGCCGACGTGGTTGATAAATCCACAGTAACTGAATTTAAACATGCCTGGGATAAACATATATCCATCCTAAGATAAAATACAGGAAATAGTATAAGGGTAGACTAGATGGACCAGGAGGTCTTTTTCTGCTGTCAATCCTCTATATTTCTATGTCTTACTCAGAAAAGCCACAGGGACAATTTAATTCAGCACCTTGGACAGCTCTTTGAGAGTTCAGTTGCCTGGGATAAACATATATCCATCCTAAGATAAAATACAGGAAATAGTATAAGGGCAGACTAGATGGACCAGGAGCTCTTGTTTCAATGTTTCAATGACTGGAGGACTTTTAGTCAATCACCAGGAGATGGTGAGTTCTATTTCACTATTATCCACCACCCACTATTATCCAGTGAACCATGCAAAGCTTTGACCCAACCATTGTTTCAATGGACACCAAAATTTATCTTCCTTCGCTCTCCCTGATTGTCTCCTTCCCACCCACACCCAAAAAGAGGCAGGCAAGGCAAAAAAAACCCCTTCCTTTTTTTAACAAAATAGAAACATCAAAAAGCATGAAACCCTAGACTTTGGGGGAAAAAATAGAAGGGATTCTTTTCTTCTTAAAATAGCCTCAATTCTCTTTTCTTTCCCGTGTATTGTAGTGGAGGGGGCTGGTGTTGGCTTCTCAATTCCATTCCAACTTGTCCTGAAATGAACTTCCCAGCTGTCTTATAAGAAAAGAAAAAAGAAAAAAAAGAAGGGAGGGTCAGTAATTTTAGCTCCTGAAGAGCTCAGCTGTCTCTTTACATTTTTCTTAGTGGGAGGAAATGAAAGGTTGACTTTCTTTGAAGTCTTCAAAGAAGGAGCCTCTCCCTTATGAAACCAGGTTGCAATGCCTTGGTCTCTTCAGCCTTGAAAGACGGCGTTGAAGGGATGACTTGATCGAAGTGTATAAAATAATGCATGGGATAGAAAAGGTGGATACAATACTAGGGCAAGGGGGCCCTCCCTAAAGCTCACAGGTAAGAAAGCAAGGACAAATCAAGGGAAATATTTATTCACCGAGAGGGTCATTGGTTTATGGAATTCACTTCCAGAATAGGTCGTGCCAGCTGTCAGCCTTGATAGTTTCAAGGCAGGATTAGACAGATTCATGGATGCCAAGTGTATCGGTGGTTATTGAAACAGATGTCCATGTGCCGCCTCTATATTGGTTAAGGCAGGCAGGGTTCCCTTGGGTCCCATTTGTTGGGGGTCAAAGGAAAGGGAGGGTCTTGCCCACTCTTTCTGCTCAAGATCGCGATGGACAATTGGTGGGCCACTATGGGACACAGAATGCTGGACTCGATGGGCTGAGGCCTGATTCAGCAGGGCTCTTCTTATGTTCTTCTTATGTTCAAACCACACTTGGAAATACTGCATCCAACTTTGGTCACCGCAGTATCAATAAAGATGTGCAGACTCTAGAAAGAGTGCAGAGAAGAGCAACCAAAGTGATTAATGGGGTTGGAGGCTAAAAATATATGAAGGACGGTTGCGGGAAATGGGTAGGTCTAGTCTAGTGATTTTTTGTTCTGAAGCCTGGTAGGTTTAAAATAAATGCCCAAACGGCACTTCCGTTTTGCCATTGTGCTGATTTTTTATTTATTTTTTTGCACTCTGGGGCTTCAGAAAGCTTCCCTGAACTTTTCTGAACTTCCGGTTTGTCTCTTGGGTGATTGCCCAACAGGTATACTTCCTGAAGATCTGGAAAGCAAAAAGCAACACAACGGGCAAAGCAGAAGTTCATAAAATGCACTTCCAGTTTGCCTATTGTGCTTTTGGTTTTTTTGCACTCCGGGGCTTCAGGAATCTTCCCTGAACTTCTGCTTTGTCTGTTGGGTGATTTCTTTATTTTTGTCTCTGGGGCAATAGATGGATGGAGGGAGGGAGGGAGGGAGGGAGGGAGGAAGGAAGGATGGAAGGAAGGAAGGAAGGAGGAAGGAGGGAAGGAAGGAAGAGGGGGATGGAGAAGAAGGAAGGAAGGAGGAAGGAGGGAAGGGAGGAAGGAGGAAGGAGGGAAGGGAGGAAGGAGGGAAGGAAGGAAGGAGGAAGGAGGGAAGGAAGGAAGGAAGAGGGGGATCGAGAAGAAGGAAGAAAGGAAGGAGGAATGAGGGAAGGAAGGAAGGAGGGAAGGAAGGAAGGTAGGAAGAGGGGGATCAAGAAGAAGGAAGGAAGGTAGGAAGGTAGGAAGGAAGGAAGGAAGAGAGGGATGGAGAAGAAGGAAGGAAGGAAGTACAGACAGACAGACAGACAGACAGACAGACAGAAAAACAGACAACAATTAAGCACTGGAAATATGGACTCCAGGCAGTTCAAGGGAGTATATATGTAGGTTTGTTGCAAGCATATACTCTCTGCAGGAATCTGAAATCTCAACAGTCAAAGCAAATTGGAGATAGGTAGGAGTCAAGAGAATTCAAGGTGGGTTGGAATTAAATTCCTTGTGGCTATGAAGGGACTGCAGACTGATGGTTTCTTTCTTTCTTTCTTTCTTTCTTTCTTTCTTTCTTCCTTCCTTCCTTCACTTACTTACGTACTTACTTACTTACTTACTTACTTACTTACTTACTTACTTACTTACTTACTTACTTACTTACTTACTTACTTACTTACTTATTTGATTTTTTATGCCATCCTTATCCTTAGACTCAGGCCGGCTTACAACATGTTACCAATAGACACTTTTTAACAGAGCCAAACTATTGCCCCCACAATCCGGGTCCTCATTTGACCCACCTCGGAAGTATGGAGGACTGAGTCAACCTTGAGCCGGTGATGAGATTTGAACCACTGACCTGCAGATCTAGCAACCAGCTTTAGTGGCCTGCAGTACTGCACTCTACCTGCTGCGCCACCTCGGCTCTATTTGACCCCTCCCTCAGGCTCATCCTGACCATCTCCTGTAGAGAGAGAGATGCCAAGACCACAGCTGCTATTCTTTACGGTAGCAAAGATTGTGGAGGGATTGTGTGTGTGTTTTTCCACCAACCCAGTGCTAATTTGGGATTCCTCGCTCTTTAATCAGCAAGCCTTCTCATCTTCCGAAATCTCCATCCATTCAAATTTCTCTCCTCCTTGTCTCCTCCGCATTATCATTTATTTTATTTTATTTATTTATTTATTTTGTCCAATACACAATGAGGGTTTTAGTGGGTATATATCTATATACACATAGTAAAATACATGATGAAGGTTATAGAGGAGACACTCATAGTAAAATATATCTATGAAAGAATAGAAAAGAAGGTATAGTAATAGAACATATCAATGAAAGAATAGAAGAAGAGATATAGGAATAGAAGAAAGGTATAGGAGATATAGGAGAGCAATAGGACAGGGGACGGAAGGCACTCTAGTGCACTTGTACTCGCCCCTTACTGACCTCTTAGGAATCTGGAGAGGTCAACCGTGGATAATCTAAGGGTAAAGTGTTGGGGGTTTGGGGATGACACTATGGAGTCTGGTAATGAGTTCCACACTTCAACAACTCGGTTACTGAAGTCATATTATTTACAGTCAAGTTTGGAGCGGTTAATATTAAGTTTAAATCTGTTCTGTGCTCTTGGGTTGTTGTGGTTGAAGTTGAAGTAGTCACCGACAGGCAGGACGTTGCAGCATATGATTTTGTGGGCAATACTTAGATCTTGTTTAAGGCGTCTTAGTTCTAAGCTTTCTAGGCCCAGGATTGAAAGTCTAGTCTCATAGGGTATTCTGTTTGGAGTGGAGGAGTGAAGGGCTCTTCTGGTGAAGTATCTTTGGACATTTTCAAGGGTGTTAATGTCTGAGATGTGATATGGGTTCCAAACAGATGAGCTGTATTCGAGGATGGGTCTGGCAAAAGTTTTGTAAGCTCTGGTAAGTAGTGTGAGATTGCCAGAGCAGAAGCTACGTAGGATCAGGTTTACAACTCTTTAAACCTTCTTGGCTATGTTGTTGCAGTGGGCTTTGGCACTTAAATCTTTTTTTATTAGTATACCAAGGTCTTTAACCGAGTGGGGATTATCTGTGATAATTTGATCATTCAGTTCGTATTTGGAGTTCAGATTCTTCTTCCCAATGTGTAGGACAGAGCATTTGCTAGTTGAGATTTGGAGTTGCCATGTGTTAGACCACTCAGAAACAGCGTCAAGGTCTTTTTGGAGAGTAGTTGTGTTATCGGTGGTGTTGAAGAGTTTTACATCGTCGGCGAAGAGGACACAGTTGCTTGTGATGTAATCGCAAAGATCATTGATGTAGAGAATGAAGAGAGTGCGGAACGAACAGGGAGAATTTCTTCTTGAAGACAAAATCATCAGCCTAGTGCTAGCGCTGTCAAAACTCTTCAGGGGGGGGAAGCACAGACACACAAACCCACACACACACACTTCCACAAAAGGAAAGCAGGCGCCTTGATCTCTTGCTTAAAATAATGTCATACCTGGCAAAACTTCCCCTTTAATCACGGGGACCGGAGAAGGAGTGGGGGAAATTCCCTTCAAGTTCTGATTACAAAGCTATGTTAATGAGAAAGGGGCTTCGTTTGAAGTGGAGACAATTGGTGGTCATTCCTGTGCGAGAAGGATTGTCTCTTTATTAATAAATGAAACCTGGGAGCTCCCGAATGGCAATCTTTCATCTTCAAAGAGGGTGGACGGCATCTCTCCAACTTTGCGAGGCACACAGGAAGCCACCCAGGTGGAATTCTCTTCTTTTGAGAGAGAGAGAGAGGTGGAGAAAAAGGAAGGATTGAATACATGCTACAACAACTGTGGAACACAGAGTTGTAGGGTTGGAAGGGGCTTTGGAAGTCTTAGGATACCATAGCATAGCATAGCATTACATGGCATCTGTTCTGTCGGGCTCTCTGGTAGAATCCTCCCAAAAATGCACAGATACAATTTCAGACACACACACATTTGAAAATTCAAAACAATGTTCTTTATAATGAAAATTCACTTAAACCAAGCCCTCTTTTGGTATAGCAAAGAGCACTGGTCTCCAAACAAACTGGTAATTTGTACAAGTCCCTTATCAGTTCTGTGACACTTCGCTTGCAGCTGTGAGGCAATTCACAGTCCTTCTTCTTTCACAAAGTGAAACACACTTTGCCCTGGTTTAGTTTGAAAGCGGGGGAAAATCAGCACACAAAAGGTCCAAGTCAGTAAAGCAGTCACGAAACACAACAATCAGATAATCCTCCACAATGGCCAAACCCACATGCTGCTATTTATAGCAGCCTCACTAATGACCACAGCCCCACCCAACCACAGGTGGCCTCATTTTCTTTGATAATAATCTCTCAGTTGTTGTTGCCTATGCATCGCTCTCCGCATGCGTGGCTGTATCATTAACTCTTGTTCTGAATCCAAGGAGGAGCTAGAGAATTGATCTCCTTCTGAGCTGTCTGCCCCACTCTCTTCCTCCCTGTCACTCATGTCTTCTTGGTCAGAGGAGCCTTCATCATCAGATTCCACCAGGAGCAAAACAGGCCTGCAGCATGTGGATGTCTCCCCCCACATCCACAGTCCTTGGGGCAGGAGCTGGGCCAGAGCTAACCACAACAAGCGGGACCTAGGGGAGGAGCCTTCTGTGTGGGGGGGCCGGCCCTCTGAAATCAGCTGGGTCCTCATTTTATCAACCTGGGAAGGATGGAAGGCTGAGTCAGCATTGATGAATCTGAGTGATTGATCAGTGGAGAATTTTTAAGAAGAGACTAGTGGGCCAGTTGTCTCAAATTGAGCCAGGTCCTGGACTAAAAGAAGGTGAGAATCGAACTACTGGCAGTCGGCAGAGTCACTTTGCAATGCTGCCTCCTGACCACTGCACCCCCACAGCATTTGCAAAAATAGATCTGCTGCAATACGTTGTTGAGTTTGTTAATTTTGCTTTCTGGTTTGTTCTGTTGTTTTTTTCCCCACCCCCAAAATGGTGCTGGGGGGGGGGCTTTGGGGAGTGTTAATTTGCACAGGCCAATAAGTGCAAGCCAATAGAAAACGGCCTGGCCAAAGCCATTGAGTATATGGAGAGATGGCTGAACTTTGGCATTTCCTTCTAAGCCTTGCGTGCCATGGTAAATATCAGAGGTAATGATATTGACTTTAAGGCAATGCAGCTCCAAATGTCGCTTTTCTTTTCCGAGTGCATTTGCATTATTCTTGGCCTATGTTCTCTGCGATCCGATAATGAAGGGCTGGGTTGGGGAACGTATGCCCCCCTCTACTTCTCTCTAAAATAAATAACAGATTAACAGAGTTGGAAGGGTGCTTAAAGGTCATCTAGTCCAACCCCCACCTCAAGAAGGAGACCCTACACCATTTCTGACAGATGGCAGTCCAATCTCTTCTCAAAGGCCTCCAGTGATATAGCTTCCATAACAAAGATACTTCACCAGAAGAGCCCTTCACTCCTCCACTCGAAACAGAAGACCCTACGAAAGCAGACTATCAATCCTGGGTCTAGAAAGCTTAGAACTACGTCACCTAAAACACGATCTAAGTATTGCCCACAAGATCATATGCTGCAACGTTCTACCTGTCAATGACTATTTCAGCTTCAACCGCAACAACACAAGAGCACGCAACAGATTCAAACTTAATATTAACCATTCACTCCAAACTTGACTGTAAAAAATATGACTTCAGCAACTGAATTGTTGAAGCATGGAACTCATTACCCGACTCAGTAGTGTCAACCCCTAATCCACAACATTTCTCCCTTAGACTATCTACGATTGACCTCTCCAGGTTCCTTAGAGGTCAGTAAGGGGTGTGCATAAGTGCACCAGTGTGCCTTCCGTACCCTGTCCAATTGTCTCTCCTTATCTCATTTATCTTTTCTTCCTTTCAAATATGTTCACCTATACTTTTATATCTTATTTTCTATTCTTTTCTTTACTTATATTATTACATATCTTTCTCTTCAATGTGTATTATGTATTGTACAAAATAAATAAATAAACAAACAAACAAATAAATAAACAAATAAATAAATAAAGAAAATTCCTCCTTATTTCCAGGTTGAATCTCTCTGTGTTTAGTTTCCTTCCATTCTCATTTCTGGCTTTCAGGTCCTTTGAAATATAGCTTGACCCCATCCTCTCTGTGGCAGCCCCTCAGTTATTGGAAGACTGCTATCATGTGTCCCCTGGTCCTTCTCTTCCCTAAAGTAGCCATGTCCAGTTCCTGCAACCGTTCATCGTAGGTTTTAGCCTCCAGTCCCCTAATCATGACTTATGACTATAGCTTTGTTGCTTGCATCCTTATGATGTATATCATTTCATTTAGTTTCCTAATATGATTTGATTGCTTACTTAGTATCATATGAAATGACAATACAAGATAATAGTGTATTTCATCACCATCTATTTTTTCACCTATAATTTCAGATACACAGAAAGGTAACATTAGGGAAGGATTATCATTTCAGGTTAGCAACGATCCACTTTGTTTAACTCTTATAATGGGCTTTTGAATATTACTATTATTTATTTGATTTGTATGCTGCCCCTCTCCGAAGACTCTGTGCCATTGATTATTTCTTGAAATCTCAATGTTTTAGTCACAAGATTGACTAAAACCTAATTCGTACACAAGCTATTTGACCAATTTTAAATAAAGACAAGTATTTTTTGGTGTGATTATTTTTGAAAAAAAAAACCAACCTGAAAGAGTAGTAGATGCTTGGAACAAACTTCCAGCAGACGTGGTTGGTAAATCCACAGTAACTGAATTTAAACATGCCTGGGATAAACATATATCCATCCTAAGATAAAATACAGGAAATAGTATAAGGGAAGACTAGATGGACCATGAGGTCTTTTTCTGCCGTCAGTCTTCTATGTTTCTATGACTATCACTAAGTGTTGTATCTTAGGATGGATATATTTTTCATATACACTAAGAGCAGTGATGGGCTACCAAAATGTTTTACTACCACACTGTGGGCGTGGCTTATCCATTTTGTTTAAACATATTTCAGTGCAAATTGGATGCTCTGGGGTGGAGCTCCAAATTTTGCTACCGGAACTGTGTTGCTGACCGTTCCCATAGGAGCCCATCACTGACTAAGAGCTTATGTACTAAAGACAACTTCTTTGTGTGCTCAGTGAAACTTGACTAATAAAGAATTGCTCACTTTCTATCTCTCTCTCTATCTCTCTATCTCTCTCCCTCTTTCCCCCTCTCTCATCTAGATAGATAGATAGATAGATAGATAGATAGATAGATAGATAGATAGATAGAAAGATAGAAAGAAAGAAAGAAAGAAAGAAAGACAGACAGACAGACAGTTAGAGATAGATAGATAGAGAGATAGATGATAGATAGACAGACAGACAGACAGACAGAAAGAAAGAAAGAAAGAAAGAAAGAAAGATAGATAGATAGATAGATAGATAGATAGATAGATAGATAGATAGATAGATAGACAGACAGACAGACAGAGATAGACAGACAGACAGACAGACAGACAGACAGACAGACAGACAGACAGACAGACAGACAGATAGATAGAGTCAGGCTGAAGCCATAATTTGGAGTTAAAGACTTTGGCCTGCCACAGTAGAATAGCCACAACAAATTCCTTTCTTAGAGTCCAAAGTCATCTTTTGTTCTGCATCAGTGGATGTAAGGAGGAGGTTGTTGAAATCCCTGCACGCAGACTGGTCCTCGTGATGAAAATGGGGATGTGGGGATGGGGGATGAACCTTAACCTGGGTGGGGAAGGAAGTTAGTATTGGGATGGCAACTATGTGACCAACATGACTCTCATAATAAATCGAACCTTGCATGAGAGAATTGGACTGGAATCTGATTTATTTCACAGATGCTATTTGGGGCACTGACAGATATTTATTTATTTATTTATTTATTTATTTATTTATTTATTTATTTATTTATTTATTTATTTATTTATTTATTTATTTATCTATTTATTTATTAATCAGATTTGTATGCCGCCCCTCTCCGTAGACTCACAGCAATAATAATACAATGTAAACAAATCTAATATTTAAATGAAATTTAAAAAAAAACCAATTTAAGAAACCAATCATACATACTGGCATATCATGCATAAATTTTATAAGCCTAAGGGGAGGGAAAATCTCAATTCCCCCATGCCTGACAACAGAGGTGGGTTTTAAGGAGCTTACGAAAGGCAAGGAGGCTGGGGGCAACTCTGATATCTGGGGGGAGTTGGTTCCAAAGGGTCGGGCCCCCCACAGAGAAGGCTCTTCCCCTGGGTCCCGCCAAACGACATTGTTTAGTTGACGGGACCCGGAGAAGGCCAACTCTGTGAGACCTAACTGGTTGCTGGGATTCGTGCGGCAGAAGGCGGTCCTGGAGATATTCTGGTTCGGTGCCATGAAGGGCTTTACAGGTCATAACCAACACTTTGAATTGTGACCGGAAACTGATCGGCAACCAATGCAGACTGCAGAGTGTTGGTGTAACATGCTCTCGCAGCTGCATTCTGCATGATTTGAAGTTTCCAAACACTTAGATAGATGGAGAGATAGATGGAGAGAGAGAGAGAGAGAGAGAGAGAGAGAGAGAGAGAGAGAGAGAGAGAGTGGTGAGATTTGAACTGCTGAACTACAGCTAGCAATTAGCTGAAGGAGCCTGCAGTGCTGCACTCTACTAACCTACTGAATAGCAGCTCCAGGAGCCTCCCTCGAAGAAAAAGAAAACCCTCGACCTTAAATGGAATCATGATTGGCATGTATTTTCCCATCCTCTGACTTAATTAACATTTAAATGCCAGTTAGGGTGGGTGTGAGTGCTGCTTTTCGAACAAACAAATTATGGATTTCTTCTCCAGAGAATGGACATCACAGGAACCCTTTCCTTTTATACCTAATTGAAAATGCTTTTTTTTAAGAACAAAAAAAATCCCTTGGAGGGCCCAGTTCTAAGAAAATCTATGTTTTTGGAACAATTTCATCCCATCCGATCATCCTTTTGTTCCTTGCCATATTCTTTAGCTCTTTCCCAACTCAAGTCTTCAAAGAAAGCAAAGATGATTGTGTTAATACCACTTTATAAGGCCTTGGTAAGGCCACACTTGGAATACTGCATTCAGTTTTGGTCACCACGATACAAAAAGGATATTGAGACACTAGAAAAAGTGCAGAGAAGAGCAACAAAGAGGATTAGGGGACTGGAGTCTAAAACCCATGAGGAACGGTTGCAGGAACTGGGCATGGTGAGTTTAATGAAAAGAAGGACCAGAGGAGACACGATAACAGTCTTCCAATATCTCAGGGGTTGCCACAAAGAAGGAGTCAACCTATTCTCCAAAGCACCTGAGGATAGAACAAGAAGCAATGAGTGGAAACTAAACAAGGAAAAAAGTAACTTAGAACTAAGGAGAAATTTCCTGACAGTCAGAACAATTAATCAGTGGAACAGCTTGCCTCCAGAAGTTGTAAAAGCCTTAACAATGGAAGTTTTTAAGCAGAAGTTAGATAACCATCTGTCTGAAGTAGTGTAGGGTTTCCAGCCTAAGCAGGGGATTGGAATAGAAGACCTCCAAGGTGCCTTCCAACTCTGTTGTTGTTGTTGTTGTTAATTTTATTAGGAGTTTGGCTATTTTTCTTGCAGATATTTCATGACTGAAATAGAATAGGATAGAATAGGATAGAGTAAGATAAAATACAGGAAATAGCATACGGGCAGACTAGATGGACTATGAGGTCTTTTTCTGCAGTCATTCTTCTATGTTTCTATGTATGCAGTGTGGCCTGTACTGGTTACCAATACTGGAAGTAGGATGATTGGCTGCATAACTAGAGGTATAACAAGCAGGAAGAGAGAGATTGTGATCCCGTCATATAGAGTGCTGGTGAGACCACATTTGGAATACTGTGTTCAGTTCTGGAGACCTCACCTACAAAAAGATATTGACAAAATTTAACGAGTGCAAAGACGGGCTACAAGAATGGTGGAAGGTTTTAAGCATAAAACGTATCAGGAAAGACTCAATGAACTCAATCTGTATAGTCTGGAGGACAGAAGGAAAGGGGGGGACATGATCAAAACATTTAAATATGTTAAAGGGTTAAATAAGGTTCAGGAGGGAAGTGGTTTTAATAGGAAAGTGAACCCAAGAACAAGGGGGCACAATCTGATGTTAGTTGGGGGAAAGATCAGAAGCAACGTGAGAAAATATTATTTTACTGAAAGAGTAGTAGATGCTTGGAACAAACTTCCAGCAGACCTGGTTGGTAAATCCACAGTAACTGAATTTCAACATGCCTGGGATAAACATAGATCCATCCTAAGATAAAAGACAGGAAATAGTACAAGGGCAGACTAGATGGACCACGAGGTCTTTTTCTGCCAACAATCTTCTATGTTTCTATGTTTATAGAGTAGAATAGAATGGAATGGAAAGGAATGGAATGGAATGGGATGGGATGGGATGGGATTCTATTCTATTCTATTCTATTCCATTCCATTCTATTATTCTATTCTATTATATTGAATTCTACTCTACTCTACTCTATTTTATTCTAGTGACTTTTGAATGCAGAAAAGCTTCCTATTGTATTTCCCAGTGTTTTTTTGAGTCTTTCAAAATGTCAACAGGTCCCTTCTTTGTATTCCACCAACTATTGCAGATTGCCTCCTGCTTTATTACTTCTGTTATTTAACGTATTTGTTAGACATTCAATAAGCATTTACAAAAAAAAAAGCCATGTTATGTAACCGAAAGACACAAAGCAACGCCATAAAAGCGTTGAATAGAGAGGAAAAACAAGATAAACACAATTGTGTAACCTAATCGTAGATAATTAAAACAACCTTCCGGGAGGCAGAAGAATGGTCCCCACAACCATAAAAAGGGAAGAGATTAGACTATTAATAAAAAATAATTAAATCATGTTAAATCGCGATCCGAGTATTGTGCGGAGAAGTGGGGAAACAGAAGGAGGAAGGTCACGCTTTGGAACCAAAAGTAAATAATTGAAGAGAACAATTCGGGTTTTATCGAGAAAGTATTTCAAAAGGTGATGGGGGTCTAACTCATATCTTAGCCCCGGCTAAAGCTCAGCTGAAAAGGGAAGCTGAAATTGGTGGTTCAGCCAGTCGTGGGATCCACATGGTTCTCTTAGCACGTTTTGTGAAGTTAGCAATAGCAAGGGCATTTAGACTTATCTACCACTTCCTAGTGTTTTCACAGCCCTCTCTGAGCGGTTTGCAGAATCAGCCTCTTGCCCCCAACAATCTGGGTCCTCATTTGACCCACTTTGGAAGGATGGAAGGCTGAGTCAACCTTGAGCCGGTGGTGAGATTTGAACTTCTGAACTAAAGCTAGCAGTTAGCTGAAGGTAGCCTGCAGGGATGCACTCTAACCACAGCACCAACATGGCTCTTGGCCACCACATTAAGCCACTCCTTCTCAAATAGTGCATTGCCCCCCCCACCCCCATGGCTTACATCCGTCAGTCCGCCCACCCATCCACCCACAAACCCATCCATCCATCCATCCATCCAGGGGTGTTCTACTGCCCAGGGGGAGCGGAACGGAGTGGGGTAGTAAAAATGGGGTCCACCCCAGAACACCCAATTTGCACTGAAAGATGTTGAAAGAAAATGCAGGGTGTCCTGCATAAGCCACGCCCAAAGTGTGGTAGTAAAAATTTTGGTAGCCCTTCACTGTATCCATCCATCCATCCATCCATCCTCTATCTATCTATCTATCTATCTATCTATCTATCTATCTATCTATCTATCTATCTATCTATCTATCTATCTATCTCTATTCATCCCTGTAGGAAATGGCCAGGCGGAGCCCAAGGGAGTGAGTAAACACATCACCAGTGTTAAGTCCCTTCACACCCACAAAGACCTAAATCCAACTCATCTTGAATCGCACTGACTCTTATCTACCTACAACTTGCTTTGAGCATTACGAGTTCAGATTGTCCCGAAGAGTCACCTGAACCAGCCTGGGTGGCCTGATTTCCTGAGCTTGACAATCTCCTTAATTTGGAGGCAACCGGATGACACTCCCACTTCAGAAAGCGTTGATGGACTTGCAACGGAGCACCTGGCGAGGGTTTTTATCAGACCGTTCTGGCAGGTTCTTAAATCAGGAATGGGGAAAAAAATGACTGATGAGAAAGCCACACAGCTGAGGCCAAGTTTACGACAGTGACAGGAGCCCAGAGCAATCTTCCTAGGGGGTGTACATTTCTTAAAATCCGGTGACACCTGCTTGAAAGCCACCCACCTTTTCTGAAAGGCACCTGATGATGGATTGTCATGTTTGATTGCTGCCTTCCTCTCCCTTCATTTAAATGGGGTTTCTCTCCTTTTTTTTAACCCAATGCAGCTCATTAATTCATCCTTGATTCATCCCTTCAGAAAAATAACATTGCCCTCACCTCCACCTGATGTCTCTGTAGGTTTTTGGGGAAGGGGTGGAGGGGTGGTTGGATGTTAATAATTCATGAGAGCAGGAGGGGAATTCAAGGGTTGGAACAGGAGAAGACCTTTAGCTGGTCTTCCTGAAATGCTTTATTTATTTATTGTTAGAGTTTAAAGGGACCATGCAGGTCATCAAGTCCAACCCCCTGCTTAATCAGGAAATCCTACAGCACCCCAGCCAGATGGTAGTCCAATCTCCTCTTGAAAGTGTCCAGAGTTGGGGAGTTCACAACCTCCGCTGGCAGGACGTTCCACGGGTTGATCGTCCTGACCATTAGGAAGTTCTTCCTTATTTCCAGGTTGAATCTCTCCTTGGTCAGCTTCCAGCCATTGTTCCTCGTCCAGCCTTCTGGTGCCCTGGAGAATAGAGTGACCCACTCCTCTCTGTGGCAACCCCTCATATACCTGTATACAGCTATCATGTCCCCTCTGGCCCTCCTTTTCTCTTGGCTATCCATGCCCAGTTCCCGCAATCTCTCTTCATAAGTCTTGGTTTCGAGTCCCCTGATCATTTTGGTTGCTCTTTTCTGCACCTTCTCCAGAGTTTCAATGTCTCTTTTGAGGTGAGGTGACCAGAACTGGATGTAGTACTCCAGATATGGTCTGACCTGATGTGGTCATTATCATCATCATCATCATCATCATCATCATCATTAAAAATTGCTATGTTTCCTTGAAGTCTTGACTTTGCCTTACCTCTGCCAGGTCTCAAAACTTCTCTTAAGGCCGCTTGGTTCTTTCTAAGTTGTGGAAAGGTTTGTCAAATATTCCTTTTCCCTCCCGATTCATGTACAGGTTTGAAAAAACTTTCTAACAATAAGGGTGACAAACCAGTGGAACAGTTTGCCACAGGAGGTGGTGGGCTCGCCTTCACTGGAGGTCTTCAAACAGAGACTGGACAGTCATCTTTCTGGGATGGTTTAATGAATCCTGCATTGACGGAAGGGGTTGGATCCAATGACCCTGGAGGTCCCTTCCAACTCTATGATTCTATGATTAATTTGTTTGCACTGTTAGAAAGTTTCCACTAAAGTTTCAGGTTGCTTCTCTCCTTGATGAGTTTCCTCAGAGAGGGGCGGCATACAAATATAATTAATAATATTAATAATATTAATATTAATAATAATAATAATTAATAATAATAATAATAACCTGGACAGGAAAACCAGAAAATTAATGATGATCCATCATGCACTACACCCCCACAGTGACGTTGACAGGCTGTATTTACCAAGGAAAATAGGCGGCAGAGGACTTTTGCAAGTGAAGCAGGCAGTGGAAGAAGAGAAGCATGCCTTAGCTGACTATGTGAAGGAGAGCAAAAAGTCCGCGTTGATGGAGGTCAACAATAGGAAGCTTCTCAAGGTGAAGCAAACTAAGGACCAGTACAGAAAAAATGTAACTCAATGTCGTATGGACAGTTGGTGGAACAAAGCATTGCATGGACAGTTCTTGGAGAAGATTGAAGGCAAAATGGATAAAGAAAAGACCTGGTCATGGCTTACAAGTGGAACACTCAAAAAGGAGACAGAAGGACTAATACTGGCAGCACAAGAACAGGCCATTAGAACAAATGCTGTCAAAGCCAGAATTGAAAAATCAACAGACGATCCAAAGTGCAGACTCTGTAAAGAAACAGATGAAACAATCGATCACATACTCAGCTGCTGCAAAAAGATCACACAGACTGGCTACAAGCATAGACATGATGCTGTGGCACAGATGATCCACTGGAACTTGTGCCGGAACTACCATTTACCAGTGGCAAAGAACTGGTGGGATCATAAGCCTGAAAAAGTGGTTGAAAATGAGCAAGCAAAACTACTGTGGGACTTCCGACTTCAGACTGACCGAATTCTGAAGCATAACACACCAGACATTGTGATTGTGGAGAAAAAGAAAGTATGGATCATCGACATAGCAATCCCAGGGGACAGCAGAATTGAGGAGAAGCAGCTAGAGAAATTAGTGAAATACGAAGATCTAAAAATCGAGCTGCAACGACTCTGGCATAAGCCCGTGAATGTGGTCCCAGTGGTATTTGGCACGCTGGGCACAGTACCAAAGGATCTCAGCGGACATTTGAAAACCATCGGAATTGACAAAATCTCCATCTGTCAATTGCAAAAGGCCGCTTTACTGGGATCGGCAAACATAATTCGCCGCTACATCACGCAGTCCTAGGTGCTTGGGAAGCGCCCGACTGGGGATGAAATACGAAATCCAGCATAGTGATCTCGTTTGCTGTGTTGTATTGATATAATAATAATAATAATAATAATAATAATAATAATAATAATAATAATAATAATAATAATAATAATAATATTATTATTATTATTATCCAGCATAGTGATCTCGTTTGCTGTGTTGTATTGATAATAGTAATAATAATAATAATAATAATAATAATAATAATAATAATAATAATAATAATAATAATAATAATAATAGGAGATATTCAAAACGAGGACAACCAGTTCTGGAAAGGACAACATCCAGAATCGGAAATCACAGAATAGAGTCCAGCAGATCAACATTGATTTATAAGGTGAAATAATATATTCAGAGAAGCAGACTTGGAAGATTTGCGAAAGGTCTCTGCAGGGCAAGAAAATCGAAATCCTTGCCAGAAGTAGCTCACCCCAAAATAAAATAATAGGAGAACCAGGGAATCAGAAAAAGCACTGTGTGCAAAATAAAATTCTTCTACTTGGAATAAATCACAGCTCTGTCCTTTGGTGATGTGTTGTTGTGGTTGTTTTTAGTCTAAGCTGGCAGGAATAGCAAACACCCTAGATCAGGGGTCGGCAATGTTAAGCACTCAAAGAGCCACAAATAGCAAGGGTAAGAGCATTTAGATTTATATACCACTTCATCGTGTTTTTACAGCCCTCTCTAAGCGGTTTACAGAATCAAACTCTTGCCCCCAACAATCTGGGTCCTCATTTGACCCACTTCGGAAGGATGGAAGGCTGAGTCATCCTTGAGCTGGTGGTGAGATTCGCCTGGTGCACCAGTTGTGGCCCTATTTGGACCGGGAGTCATTGCTCACAGTCACTCATGCCCTCATCACCTCGAGGTTCGATTACTGCAACACTCTCTACATGGGGCTACCTTTGAAATGTGTTCAGAAATTTCAGATCATGCAGAATGTGGCCGCGAGAGCCATTGTTGGCTTCCCTAGGTATGCCCATGTTTCATCAACACTCTGCGGCCTGCACTGGCTGCCGATCAGTTTCCGGTCACAATTCAAAGTGTTGGTAATGACCTATAAAGCCCTACATGGCATCGGACCAGAATACCTACGAGACCACCTTCTGCCGCACGAATCCCAGCGGCCGATTAGGTCCCACAGAGTTGGCCTTCTCCGAGTCCCGTCGACTAAACAATGGCCCAGGGGAAGAGCCTTCTCTGTGGCAGCCCCGGCCCTCTGAAATCAACTCCCTCCAGAGTTTCGAACAGCCCCCCCCTCCTCTCCTTCCATAAAATACTGAAGACTCACCTTTGTCGCCAGGCGTGGGGATGATTACCTCCCCCCTTCGATGTTTCACTGACCTCTGTAGTATGATTAATTAGGTTGAGTGTGTATGAGTGCGTAGTTGTGATTTTATAATCTTGATTATTTTATATTAATGGTTTTTTAATTGACTTTTTAAATTTTAATATTAGATTTGTAATACATTGTACTATTATTATGTTGTGAGCCACCACGAGTCTTCGGAGAGGGCGGCATACAAATGTAATAAATTATTATTATTATTATTATTATTATTATTATTATTATTATTATTATTATTATTGTTGTTTGAACTGCTGGACCACAGCTAGCAATTAGCTCAAGGAGCCTGCAGTGGTTAGAGTGCAATACTGCAAGCTCCTCCTGCTCCTCAGCCTTCCATGCAGTGATGGGCTGCCAAAATTTTTACTGTCACGCTGTGGGTGTGGCTTATTTTGTGGGTATAGCTTGATGGTCCTGTGACCAAGTAGGAGTGGCTTGCCAGCCATGTGACTAGGTGGGAGTGGCTTGACAACCATGTGACTGGGGTGGAGGAAAGAAGGAAAAGGGGGGACATGATCGAAACATTTAAATATATTAAAGGGTTAAATAAGGTCCAGGAGGGAAGTGTTTTTAATAGGAAAGTGAACACAAGAACAAGGGGACACAATCTGAAGTTAGTTGGGGGAAAGATCAAAAGCAACATGAGAAAATATTATTTTACTGAAAGAGTAGTAGATCCTTGGAACAAACTTCCAGCAGTTGTGGTAGATAAATCCACAGTAACTGAATTTAAACATGCCTGGGATAAACATATATCCATCCTAAGATAAAATACAGAAAATAGTATAAGGGCAGACTAGATGGACCAGGAGGTCTTTTTCTGCCGTCAGACTTCTATGTTTCTATGTTTCTATGTGATTTGGTGGGAGTGGCTTACTGACCAAGGTATGTTTTCAAATAGGTGCTTGGACTCTTTTTCAGTGGATTAAGTCACATTATTTGAAAAGCCACAAAAAGGACAAATGATAGACAGCATTATTGGTTGAGGAGCACAGGAACATTTGAAGGTTTTGTACTGAATCCACAAGGTTCACTATGATAACAGATTAGGCAAGTAGCTCAATTTTCTTGAATTGCTATAAAAGTTCAGTTCTAGATAACGATTAAAGCATTTATGGGTAAAAACATACTATTTAATTATTTCTTATTTTAAAAGTAATTAAGGATCATACTAAGGTGCTAGAGAAGGAAGGACAATAAAAAAACTATTATCCAATATATGGTACATAAACTTACTAACCCGCTCTGAGTCCCCCTCCCTCCGTGGAGGCAGTAGACCATTACTGCTTCCAAGGTCAGTAAAATGAGAGCCCAGATTGTTGGGGACAATATGCTTACTCCCTGTAAACCACTTAGAGAGGGCTGGAAAGGCACTGTGAAATATCTAAAATGACATTGGAACTCCAAAACAAAAATGAATCATATCTCTACAAGGTTTAGGATAAATGGTACCAATGGTTAACAAATAAAAAATATATTAAAATTTTTGGAAAGAATTCCCACAGCCGACTTACCGGCCGGTGGGGTTTGCGGCGATCGGCGGGGATGGAGGCCGCCATGTTGGGGGGCGGAGTCACGGCACCCACGTTGGGGTGCCGTGACCACGTGGTGCGGTGCGTGGGCACCGATTGGCCGGGCGAGCAAGGCAGCCCTATAAAAGGGGGCTGCCTTGTGGCGCAGCAGTCTCGCCCGGAGCATCATGAGGCACCCACCCACCCTCCCTCTGTTACAGGGTGCATATGATGGGTCGCCCTCCGGGGGGCCGAGTAGGAATTTTTTGCAGTCGCAGCAGGATTGGACGAGCTGCGATTGTTTTTTCGCCTACTCCACTCTGTGCGTGGGAGTGTGGTTAGGGGGTGGCCCCACCATCTAGTGCCCCCCCCCCTTAGGGTCACTGGGGGGGAGGGGTGGCCGATAGGGGGCGGAAAATAAACTAAATAGCAACTGGTGAGCTCCTTTAGGGGCACCTCTACTGAGGTGAGGGGCGAGCTCCTTCTCGGATTACAGGGCTCGACCGGCCTGGGTTCGGGGAGTGAGTCGCTCCTGTGGCTTGCTTGCTGGAGTTTAACATAGACCAGTAGCGAGCCATCCCACACGCCAGGGGTGGCGTAGTAAGGGTGCAGGGGGTAGGTGTAGTTTACCATGACCCGCACCCAGTTTCAAGGAGTTTTCGCCCGAGGGTTGCTCTGTTTGAATTGGCTTACGTTATTCCGCCCCCATTTGATTTTGCACCCTGCAGGTCATGTGGGGTTAAGGGTTTAAATAAGTTAATAAGTTAAGAAATTAAGTTGTTTGAATAAAAGTGACCCCGTTATACCCACACCTTGTGTCCGACTATTACTCCGCCTGCGCCGCAAAAAAAAGAAATGTCTTAAGTCTTCTAATCGCTCCATCTGACAACAGATAACAATAAAGGAAAAAGATCAACTATCGATTACAAACAACTCATAATTCAACTCAATTTCTCATACATAACATGTAAAAAGAAATTATTTGAACTATTATCTTGTATATAACTACACCTAAATACTAAAGACTTATTACTTCAAGCTCTTTACAGACTTACCCCCTTTCTCTTAACATATACACCAATCACACAACCAAAATGAATAGTTGTAAATTTCAAAAATGTCTGCTATATTGCAGGCATCTCCTTCCCCACCCCCAAACCTAACCTTTCTGCACGCCAGTTATCTCTTTCATACTCTCCTCTCTTCTATTTACCCCTTTTCTCCTTCTTTGTAAATATTGTAAGATACAACTAAATATATACAAACCATATTATGATATATCTCAACCGAGTATCTTGAGATTTACTGTTATTATGTACAGGGGGTGGACCAAAAAATGGAAACCCTTGACTTTTTGGCATCATAATGTTTGAACATGTTCAAACCAATCAAAACTTGACATATTTTAATGTGTTTTTTAAAAATTCTGTTATTTGATATGTTTTTTTAAACTTTTTTTTTACAGAAATTTAAGGAAATTGGTTATAACCTTCTAGAAATGGCAGACCTCTCAGATTTTCAAAGAGGCCAAATTGTTTAT